>NW_028252406.1:267500-588783 GCF_964263255.1 Lissotriton vulgaris
GAATGTTACAAGAGAACGTCCATGAATGACGTTAACCAGGCTTGGAACTTGATTTATACCAATCTAATGGCATGGAGGAGCATGGGATTGTTAACTATGGAGGAGTTCAAATTCCTCAAGAAAGAACATCCGGTGATGCTCGTAGTTTATTTTAATCCCAAGATTCATAAGAATTGTTCAAAACCACCTGGAAGCCCAATCATTTCGGCCAGCAATAGTATCATTGAGAATGTAAGCAAATATGTGGATTTTTTTCTCCAGGACCATGTTAAAAAATTGCCATCGTTTGTCCTTGATACAGGAGATCTACTAAACCAACTAACTGGTATTACTTGGCGACCTGGATATCTATTGATTTGTTTAGATGTATGCTCACTGTATACTAGCATCCATCACAGGGATGGATTAAAAGCTGTACAACACTATTTGAACATGAGACCAACCTGTTTTTACTAACATAACAAAATGGTACTGTCAATGATTAACCTTTGTTTGGAAAACAATTTCTTTCTTTTTGCCAACCTAGTGTTGGAGGAGGTGAGGGGTGTGGCTATGGGGGCCTGTTTCTCCCCGAGTTACACCTGTCTCCATATGGAGTACTGGGAGGAACAGGTCCTCATACCCACCTATCATGAAATCATGCTCACCAAGGTGTTTAAATGGATGAGATACATTGACAACCTTTTAATTATTTAGAATGGTTCCGAAAGTGAAGCCAAAGAATTCATAAGTGACCTGAACAATAACAAGCTTAGTTTAGGTTTCACTAGTCAAATCAGTGCAACATCCATAAACTTTTTGGATGTCGAGATTTTCATTAATCAAGGCAAATTGGAAACTAGGTTTTTCAGGAAGCCCACAGCCGGCAATGCCGCGATGCACGCATCCAGTCACCATCCTGCACACCTAATAAGAAGCATTCCGTATGGAGAGATGCTTCGCATCGGAATAATTTGTAGCACAGAGCAGGACTGTAGACAAGCACGAAGTGAATGCAGGGCCAGATTTTTGAGGAGAGGTTATTAACCTGATCTTTTGGACAAGGCCATACGCAAAGCCAATGCATCAGGCAGGCTACAGTTATTGGCGGGCAATACAAAACCGGTCTGTAATGAAGAAACAGAGACCAGACTGATTTTTACCTATAGCTGCCAACATCAAGCTATTCACAAAATTGTGAAAAGGAACTGAGCACTAATTTCGAGTGATGCTATACTGGGTAATCAGGTAACACGATGTCCTAGTATAACATACAGAAGGGCTAGATCCATGAGTAACTGTTTGGTATCTAACAGACCAGAAATCAGGAAAAGCAGTTCCTGGCTAGATAGCAGCAAAGAGTTTATAAAATGCCCAGTCTGCAAAGCCTGCAAAAATGGGGGGGAGCACAACTGAATACCTGAAACCTTTTAGTGAGAAACCTGTCCTTATTCAAAGTAAATTAACATGCAAGACTGAGTACTAGGTGTATGTGCTGGAGTGTCCTTGTGGCCTGCGCTATGTGGGAAGCACTAAGTTGCAGGAACACAAGAGGATACTCCAGCACCTACGGGCCATTACCAACGGTGACACCGCGTACCCTGTCGCAAGACACTTTGAGGAAACACACAACAAAAACCCTGCGGTCCTAAGATATTTTGTGATTGATACAGTCCCTCCGATGAGGAGAGGTGGTGACCGCGATGCACTACTACGTATGTTAGAAACAAGACAAATTATACTTCTGGATTGCAAAGTACCTAATGGATTAAATGCTTGCGAGGATTGTTTTACTTATCTGTAATTGGTCTTTTTCAGAATTGTACATATTTGCTGCTTCTTTTTTCATGGACCATTTAGGTCCTTTTATCACTTATTAGCACTTGGTTTGCACAATATTTCATGGCTGTATTTATTTGCTGAGTTTGCACAACTTACGTACAATTTCTAAATGTGTTATTATGGCAATTGCCCACTTGGGCGGCATTCTGCTTGCTATACCTGTTTCATCCAACAAACAAAACAGAACCAGTTTTTTGCATTTAGAGGTGTCACTTTATTACAATCATATGATTTTTAAGTAATGTGGAAGGTTTGAGTGAATTTAAAGTTTGATATTGACTTCAGTAGTCGCTGACCATCCCTATATTTATCAATATGAATTGATGTGATCAGATTTCTATAGAGTTTTTAAAATTATATTTATGGATATTTAAATATATATATTTATTTTTTAAGAAAACCCATATATATTTATTTATTTATGTGCTTTTATATTTATTCAATATGCTGCTAAACTCTTGATGTATTATACATGTATATAATCCTGACACACTTATTGACATCCAATGCCAGTAAATTGAGTTAGTATGTCTTTTATGTCTATCAGTTTTCAACACTACAGCTGATGCATTTGAAATACGTCATGGTTAATCATGACTTTTCAATGATGTCATGTGATCAAGACCCTTTCAGGGCTGAAACGCGTCATGGCGGTTTTGGTGTCGGGCACGCAATAAAGAAAAATCGCACCATTTAGTGGGTTTGCCTTGTCTTTTTGCTACGCAATTTGAAGACGTTCCTACCTTATATATATATATATATATGTCTATATCTATCTATCTATATCTATCTATCTATCTATCTATCTATCTATCTATCTATATATATATATAAAAAACATAGGTTTCAGGGGTGTTATAGTTAGCTGGACATTTCACTCATACAAAGCCATAGAAATTCTTCTGTTATAGTTAATTCTGCTAACTATAACTCGCGCACCCAGAATGCACTGCTGATAATGTCACATATTACATAATTCATGACATGTCTGATGACATCTCAAATGACATCACTGATGATATCACGGATGACATCATCCATGTGACAATCTGATACACCTCATCATACACTAGTATAACCTTTCATCACTCACTGTAAAATACAGAGGGGCATATTATCAAGCTTGGGCGATAAAATTATCGCTGCTTTATCGGCAGGAAACTGCTGATAAAGTGGCGATAACGGGCTTGATAATATGCTCTATGGAATTCCAATCGAAGGTCATGTTAGATGTCCTTCACATGTAACATGAGCTTCAATTGGAATTCCATAGAGCATATTATCAAGCCCATTATCGCCACTTTATCGGCAGTTTCCTGCCGATAAAGCAGCGATAATTGTATCGCCCAAGCTTGATAATATGCCCCAGAGTACCTTATTTGAAACCATTAACACACCAATACCAGTTACTACATACCCACTCACTGATTCTTAAGTCTACACACACAACTACCCATTCAACAACAGATATACATGCAGTCACTAATTAATAGAACACTGTGAAATGCACGTATACACATATATAGACATTGACACATCAGAAGTCATCTTAGTCGGTTATGCATTCAACCTACTCACTCATGAAAAAAATTAATCACACTTACATTTACTCACTTACACAATTATACACACAACACCTCATTTATTCAAACACATATTAACTCATAGTTAATATGTTAAAAAATCACCATTACAATTATACACTCATTCATATAGTTACTCTCACAATCACTGACTCTTACATATACTTATTTATATACACCAACTTTCACATACAATGCCTTTTATTTTTTTACTTTGTTGAAGATGTACAACTAAAACATATATTCGCTCACCAACACACAAATGAAATGAGGGTTTTTATAGAGCGCGTGTATGCTGTGGCGTCTTAGCGCTTAACTATCAAAAATACAGAGTAGGGAGAAATGCAGCTGGTTATGTACAGCTAAAACAGCCAGGTTTTGAGATACCGCCTAAACTGAAGTAGATTATTTTGGGTTCTAAGATTCAGGGGCATAGAGTTCCATAGCTTCGGAGCTAAATATCGAAAGCTTCTACCGCCCCACTTCAGCGTCTTTATCCTTGGAACTATAAGTAAGGATGCTGAGGCGGTGTGGATAACTCTCTGTGGAGCATAACGCTCAACATATTGTCTGATCTGTCCTGATCCTTTTTCGTGCAATGCCTTATGTAAAATACACAAGGACTTGAATTGGATCCTAGCTAAGATAGGAAGCCAGTGCAGCTGCTCTCGAATTGCATGAATAATGGAACTGAATTTGGGTAGAATCAGTAGTAGTCGCGCAGCTGCATTCTGTAGAGTCTGCAGTTTATGTGTCACACTTTTTTTGGCTCCAAGGTAGAGTGAGTTACAGTAATCGATTTTCGACTGAATCAGAGCTGTGACTACCCTTTTCCTGAGGCGCATAGGGATGAAAGGTAGGATTTTCCTAAGAATTTTCAGGGTATAGAAACAGGAAGAGGTAATGCTGTTGACCTGGTCTGATAGGGAAAGATGATCATCAGTTAGGACTCCAAGGTTTTTTACATTTTTTACGGGTTGAGGGCAAGATCCTGCTGTATCAGGCCACCAAGCGGAGTTCCAAAGTGAGGAGTTGCTGCCAAACGTTACTACCTCCGTCTTCCCGGTGTTCAACTTTAAGCAAATGCTTTGCATCCAATTGCTGCTTTGGCTCATGCATGAGTTGAAATGTGCTGCCACGTCCTCTGATATAGCAGTCAGTGAGTCGTCAGCTTATCATATGGCTGTAAAGCCAAAGGAGCGAATGAGCTTTGCCAGTGGGGCTACATATATGTTAAACAGGGTGGGCGAGAGTGCCGAGCCCTGAGGTACCCCACATGGTATAAAAAAGGAGGGAGATTTGTGCTCCTCTAACGTCACTGTTTGTTGTCTATCGGCTTGGTAGGATTGAAGAAAATCTGCATCCCTATCTGTGATACCCATTTCTACCAGCAGCTGGAGAAGTATAAAGTGATCAACCATGTCAAACCCGGCGGATAGATCAAGCAATATCAATATTGCCTTCGCGCCCTGATCCAGTTGTGCACGTAAGCTTTCAGTGGCTGCAATCAATGCAGACTTGGTGCTATGTCGTGGCCTGAAGCCGTACTGTGCTTGGTCTAGTATATCGTTTGACTCTATAAAAGTTAGCAGTTATTCATTTACTGTTCTTTCCAGAACTTTAGAGAGGAATTGTAAAGAAGTAATAGGCCGATAATTTGCCACTTCCGAGGGGTCCAAAGTAGGCTTTTTCAGAATAGGTTTTATAAGAATGTTCTTCCAATAAGTCGGGAAGTGTCCTTGATCTAGAATGTTATTCAGAAGGGGTGTCAGGACCTTGGCAATGGCTTCCGGGGCCATATGAAAAACCATGGCTGGGCAAGGGTCCAAAGGGGAACCTGAAGTAGTTGTCAAGATGAGTTTTTCAGCTTTTTCATGTGTGAGATGTCTAAACTTTTTTAAGAACACTTGTGTGTTTGATGCATCCGGCTTGCATTCAACTAGTCTAGTCTCATTTACAACAGTAGAAAATTTGTCGTATACTTTTACAACTTTATCGTGGAAAAAATTGGCAAGTTTGTTGCAAAACTGACTTGTTGATTTAAAATGTTTAGTATTGGCAAGCTTGGATAGTTTAAAGACTGTCTAAAAAGTTCTCAGGTGGTGTTTTTGGAAGCCATAATTTTCTTAGTGAAATAGGTAGATTTTGCCTCATTGATAGCTTCCTTGTATTTAGCTAAGGCATTTCCATAGAGCTTTTTATCATATTCTAAGTATTCCTTTCTCCAGAGCCTTTCTTTGTTTTGCAGATTTTTTTAAGGTCTTTTAACTTGGTGTTATACCAAAGTGGCCGAGGACAGTTTATTTTCGGCTCTTATACTAGTTTCGGGAGCTAGGCTTACCACTGCGTGTTCCAACCAACGACTGAGATGTATCGCAGCTTGGTCAGGATCGGTGTCCAAAATAGTGTTCTGTAATTGCAGCGTGTTCTGGAGGTCAAGAGGATTTATTCGTGTCCAAGAACGTGATGATGTCTTTGGTGTGTTTGCGCCAAAACCTCTATTTAGGGGACCAGTTGTATGGACCTTAAAAAAGACTGCACTATGGTCCGTCCAAGGTAAGGATAGTGTCTTAGTAAAGTGTGTTTGTGGATGATTTTTAAAAATGCCATCCAGGGTGTGTTTACTTGTATGTGTAGGCTTGGTTACTAATAAATACTCAGTTACCCAAACAACTGTTTCCACATGAACTCTTAAACCTTAACACCTAGTCAATCAACCATTTACACATCTATGCATAATTACACACACCCCATCCAACCACACACAAACTCAGTGTTCCAAACAAATGCTCACCCAACTAATCAATAACTAATATACACACTCATGTAGTTGGTGACCAACTGATGCAGCATGTTATACAACAACGGAGACAGTGATGCACACATACACATAGTTTAGTTACTAATCCATGTATTAAGTGAGATACTTTTAATTACTCACTTAAACAGACAGTCAGACAGCTACTAAATCCTCCATCCAGACAGTTATATATCCACTCAATCTTCAATACAGATTGGTATATATATATATATATATATAATACATATTTACATTTCAAACTAAACCACATTCACTGGATGATGTCATCAGTGATGTCATTTGAGATGTCATCAGTGATGTCACTGACCATGTCATGAATGATGTAATATGTGACATCATCAGCAGTGCACTGCGGGTGCACGAGTTATAGTTAGCAGAACTAACCATAACGGAGGAATTTCTATGGTTTTTAAACACCCCTGAAACCTATGTTTTTTCTGTGAATTTCTAAGGTTTTTTGGATGCTAATTTCTAACAATAACGTCTCTGAAACCTATGGTTTTTTTCAGTGAATATATATATATATATATATATATATATATATATATATATATATATATATATATATATATATATATATATATATATATATATATATATAAATGTATATATATATATAGATATATATATATATAGATATATATACATATATATAATCACTGAAAAAAACATAGGTTTTAGGGGTGTTATAGTTAGCAGGACCTTTCACTCATACAAAACCATTGAAATTCCTCCGTTATAGTTAGTTGTACTAACTATAACTCGCGCGCCCGCAATCCACTGCTGATGACATGGTCAGTGACATCACCAATGACATCACTGATGACATCTCAAATGACATCACTGATGACATCATCCAGTGAATGTGGTTTGGTTCGATATTTAAATATATATTATATATATAGCAATCTGCATTGAAGAATGAGTGGAAGTATAAGTGTCTGGATGAAGGATTTACTAGCAGTGTGATTGACCATTTAAGTGACTAATTTAAAGTGTATCACTAAATATATGGGATAGTGATTAAACTGTGTGAATATCTGTATCACTCTGAGTCTTGTTGTGTAAACTACTGCATGCTTTGGTTAGTAGCTATGTGAACGTCTATATTAGTTATTGATTAGTTAAGTGAGTATGTGTGTGTTTGAGTGGAAGGTGTGTGACTGTCCAAAGATGTGTAAATTGTCACGATCCAGCTAAGGCACCTGCCAAGAGGTGAAGAATGGACGCAACAGCAGAACTACAAGTCCCAGAAGGCTCAGGTCAAGGAGGAGTCATTAAAGGTCGGAAACGCGCACCCGAGCGTGTGCGTAATTCGTATTCATTTTACCAGAGAACTACATCGGGAGGTCGATGGAAGTCGCCACCGCTGGATTTTGTTTAGAACCCTGGGGAGGTACCGGAGCAAGGATCCGCTCTTTCTGACTCCCAGGTTCTTTCGCCGTCAGGTAGGGAGAGAGGAGTATTCACTCTGTCTCTCGAACTCTAACCGACGGACTGTGTTAACTTCAAGGGCGTTTCCGTGGAGCTAACGGATTTCGCGACCTTGATCTTCACCGCCTCTAAAACTATAGAGGGCGGATAATAACTGTGGTGAATAATTGAACATTGCCGTTTGTAAGCTGCCGGAGAGGTAGTGGACGCTCTGGTTTCCCCTACTCGTAGCAGAGTGCGGTTGGGGAAAAGTCAGCAGTAGTTTGTTTCAGTGGAAGCGTGTTGATCCCCCGGTGAGGAGGAGCGCTACAACTAGGTGTGTACGGCGGCGGTTGTTACACCGTGGAAGCCTAAGAGACATTGCTTAGAGACTTCCAGTTTTGTACAACATAAACGTATATACACAATTGACTACAGGGGAAGGGTTCTTGGCTTAACGAGGTCTTCTGATGAAGTAATCAGAATTCTCCAGGAGCAGGATAAGGTCAATTGAACAATAGTGGATCTTTGGTTATGTTCGTTTTGTGTTTGGCAGAGGATCTGCAGTGAAGGTATATCATTCCCTAGTGAGACCTAAATGAGTGTAGCATTTGGGTGGAGGGAGTGAGAGTGCTAATCTTGTCTGCTTGTGTCTTTCAGATCCTTTGTCCCTGCTGACCCTTTCCCGACCTTTATCCCCTGCCTGATCGGTCCCGAACTCAGTGATTATTCAGGTTGAGTTCGGATCTGCCTGGAAGTGGAACCCTTATAGCATCATCCGAACCCGGAGGAGCAAGAGGAGCGTAACATAAATAGTTGAGTTAGTAGGTATATGAGGTTAAGCCTGCATGTGTAAACAGTTGTTTGGGTAAGAGAATGTCTTTATGGGTGTAGTGATGAGTAAATATATTTCTCAATGATACATGTCCAACAAAGTAGAAATATAAAAGGTAGTGTATGTGACAGTTGTTGCATATAAATAAGTATACATAAGATTTAGTGATTGTATGAGTGACTGTATGGATAACTGTATACTTGTAATAGTGATTTTATAACACACTAAGTATGAGTTACTATCTATATGAATGAATGAAGTGTTGTTTGTATAAGTGTGTAACTGAGTAAATGTAAGTATGATCAATTGTTTGTATAAGTAAGTAGGATGACTGTATATGTGAATAGGATGTATGCTGGTGTGTAATGTCGATGCAGGTGTATAAATATATTTGATGGTGTTCTATTGATCTTTGTCAGCATGTATGAGTGAATCTATAGGTAAATGTTTAGATGTGTGTGTAGATCTAGGAATCACTGAGTGGGTTTTTAGAAAATTGTATTGGTGTGTCAATGGTTTCAAATATGGTACTCCATACTTTATAAGGAGTGTGGAAAGGGTATACTAGTGTATGATGAGGTATATCAGATTGTCAAGTGGATGATGCCATCAGTGATGTCATCAGTGATGTCACTGACCATGTCATGAATGATGTAATATGTGACATCATCAGCAGTGGATTGCGGGCGCGCGAGTTATAGTTAGTACAACTAACTATAACGGGGATGTATGACATTACAACGCATGCTTTTACCACGCATGCCTTTACAATGCGGTTTTTACAACGAAAACCTTTACAACGCATAGCGCCTTGGGGTGCTGGATAGTGAATAGTTTAATTTACTATTCCAACTCCAGTCCCCGTGGACACTAGGGAAGGTGTTGGATAGTAAATTAAACTTATTCCCTATCCTAGAGCGCCTCCCAGCGCAATGCGTTTTAATGGTTTGCGTTGTAAAAGTTGCGTCGTAAAGGCACTGCGTGGTAAAAGTTGCGTTGTAAAGGATGTTTCCCCAATAACGGAGGAATTTCAATGGTTTTGTACGAGTGAAATGTCCAGCTAACTATAACATCCCTAAAACCTATGGTTTTTTCAGTGAATTTCTAAGGTTTTTTAAATGCTAATTCCTAACTATAACATGTCTGAAACCTATGGTTTTTTCAGCAAATTTCAAAGGTTTTGTAAATGACAATTTTAAAATGTATTAATTGTTATATTTGTTAGGGTTCGGGGGCGAAGAAGGAGACCTTGAGCTGTGTTTAGGGTCGGACCACAGACATGAGAGGCGCACTTTTCACACACTCCCTTAGCCGTCCAAAGGAACGCCTCGCACGTTGCTTGACGCTTGGCTTACTGACTCGTTCCGTGACCACGCCCCTTCCTTACTTCTGCATTGTTCCCTGTTTGGCGCAGCTTCTTCGGCGTCTGCGTGTTTGGTGTATCGTTGCCCTGCTTATCGACTCAGCCTTCCTTGGAGTCGGATTCGTTCAGGGTGGTTTAGCGGTATTTCCTTTGGCAGCATCCTCCTTAGCTGCATTTTCTTTCCAAGTTCAAGTTCAAGTTCAGGAATTTGTATAGCGCACTACTCACCCAGAGAGTCTCAAGGCGCTTGAGGGAGGGTGGGTGCATTACTTATCGAATAGCCAAGTTTTTAGTTGCTTTCTGAAGGAGAGGTGGTTCTGTGTAAGTCGGAGGTGAGTGGGGAGAGAATTCCAGGTTTTGGCCGCTAAGCAGGAGAAGGATCTTCTTCCCATGGTGGATCTGTGGATGCGCGGAATTGCGGCGAGGGTTTGATTGGATGATCGTAGTTGGCGGGTGGGTGTGTAGAAGGACAGTTGTGTGTTGAGGCATTCGGGTCCTAGGTCGTAGAAGGCCTTATGTGCGTGGATGAAGAGACGGAACGTTATTCTCTTGTTGACGGGGAGCCACTGGAGATTCTTCAGGTGACCGGAAATGTGAGCATGACGGGGAATGTCCAGTATGAGTCTGGCTGAGGCGTTTTGGATGCGTTGGAGTTTTTTCTGTAGTTTGGCTGTGGTCCCGGCGTAAAGGGTATTTCCATAATCCAGTCGGCTGGTGACCAGTGCCTGGGTGACTGTCTATCTTGTTTCGGTGGGGATCCAGCAGAAGATTTTTTTGAGCATGCGTAGGATGTTGAAGCATGAAGATGAGATGGCGTTGACTTGTCTGGTCATCGAGAGGGAGGAGTCTAGGATGAAGCCCAGGTTACGTGCGTGATCTGTAGGTATAGGTGCTGTACCCAGGGCCGGTGGCCACCATGAGTCGTCCCAGGCAGAGGGCGATGATCCTAAGATGAGGACTTCCGTTTTGTCCGAGTTAAGTTTTAAACAGCTGTTCTTCATCCATTCGGCTACTTCTTTCATTCCTTCATGTAGATCGGTTTTGGCGGTGTTTGGGTCTTTGGTGAGGGAGGGGCTCAGCTGGGTGTCGTCTGCGTAGGAGATGATGTTGAGGTTGTGTTGGCGCGCGATGGATGCGAGGGGACTCATGTATACGTTGAAGAGGGTGGGGCTGAGTGAAGATCCTTGTGGTACACCACAGATGACTTCGGTGGCCTCTGATTTGAATGGGGGGAGGCGGACTCTCTGGGTTCTTCCGGCGAGGAACGAGATGATCCAATCTAAAGCTTTTCCTTGTATTCCGACGTTGTTGAGGCGTTGTATGAGTGTGCTATGACATACTGTGTCGAAGGCGGCGGAGAGGTCGAGTAGGATGAGGGCAACTGTTTCTCTGTTGTCCAGTAGCGTTCGGATGTCGTCTGTAGCTGCGATGAGGGCGGTTTCGGTGCTGTGTTTGGCTCGGAAGCCGGACTGTGAAGGGTCGAGGAAATTGTTGGATTCAAGGAAGGCGGAGAGCTGACTATTGACGGATTTCTCAATGACTTTGGCAGGGAAGGGGAGGAGTGAGATGGGGCGGTAGTTCTTAAGTTCAGAGGGGTCTGCTGTGGGTTTCTTCAGAAGGGCGATGAGTTCGGCATGTTTCCAGCTTTCCGGGAAGGTAGCGGAGTTGAAGGAACAGTTGATGACATCGCGGAGATGGGGTGCGATGATGGAGTCTGCTTTGTTGAAGATGTGGTGGGGACATGGGTCGGTTGGCAATCCTGAGTGAATGGAGTTCATCAGGCGGATGGTGTCTTCAGTGGTGATTGGGTTCCAGGCGAAAAGGTTGTGAGAGTGCTGTTTTGGTTCGGAGGTGGGTGGAGTGGGCTGCTCATCGGACTGGTTTTCAAAGCTGTTATGTATGTCGGCGATTTTGTTGTGGAAGAAAGAGGATAAAGAGTCGCAGAGGTCTTGGGAGGGAGTGATGTAGTTGGTGCAAGCGGTGGGGTTGGTAAATTCTTTGACGATGTTGAATAGTTCCTTGCTGTTGTGGGCGTTGTTGTCGAGTCGATCCTTGAATGCTGATTTCTTGGTGGATCGGATCAATTGGTGGTGTTTGCCGGTGGTGTCCTTGAAGGTGGTCAGGTTGTCAGAGGTTGGGTTTTTCCTCCAGGTTTTCTCGAGGGTACGACATAACTTCTTGGATTTCTTAAGGTCATCGTTGAACCAGGGGGCCTTTTTGCTACCTTGTTTGATCTGATGGTTTTTCAAGGGTGCTAATACGTCAGAGCTGTGGGTGATCCATTGTGTGAGTTTGGTGGCAGCTTGGTTTGGGTCCGATGATATGGCAGGAGGGTTTTGGTTTAGCGATGTGAAGAGTTGGTCGGTGGTGATTTTGTTCCAGTTTCTTCGAGGAATAGGTTGTGGGGGGTTGTGGGTCGTGGTCTTTTTGTAACTGAAGTGAACGCAGTTGTGGTCTGTCCAATGGAGAGCAATGGTGTGATCGAAGGAGATGTGTTTGCTGGAGGTGAAGATAGGGTCGAGCGTGTGTCCGGCAAGGTGGGTGGGGGTGTCAACAAGTTGTTTGAGTCCGAGATTTGCCAGGTTGTCCAGAAGGGTGGTGGTGTTGCTGTCGTTTTTCTTTTCCAGGTGGAAGTTGAGGTCTCCCAGTAGAATGTAGTTCTCGGAGGTGAGGGCATGTGGGCTGATGAAGTCGGTGCTGTCTTCGTTGAATTGTGTGCGGGTTCCTGGTGGTCTGTAGATGAGGGTGCCTCTAAGTGTGGTCCTGGGGTCGGTGTGAATCTGGAAATGAAGGTGTTCGGCGGTCGCAAGGTTATCGTCGGAGCTGGTCGTGATTCGGATGGTGTTCTTATGGACGATGGCGATGCCTCCTCCTGTTTGGTTGGTGCGGTCTTTTCGGATGATCTTGTAAGCGTCCGGGATGGCTATGGCGATGTCGGGCGCTGATGAAGCGTTCATCCAGGTTTCTGTAAGGAAGGCGACGTCCGGCGATGCAGTGTCGAGTAGGTCCCAGAGTTCAGTGGCGTGTCTGTGGACCGAGCGGGTGTTCAGCAGGATGCACTTCAGGTGGTTGGCGTTGGAGCTGTGTTTGGAGGTAGTGGATTTGGTGTGGGTCCTGGTGCAGGTGAACTTGCAGGAGTGGCAGGCGAATAGACCATGGGTGTGTCCTGGGGCAGCTTCGCAGCATTGTGGTGTGCGTTCGGGGTTAAGGGCAAAGAGGGTAGCGGCGTCATACGTTATGCGGGAGGAGTGGGTTTTGCGAGGACCAGGGGGTCTGGCGCTGGGCGCGGTCCAGGCACGGACGGGCGTAGACGGGCTTACCTTTGGCGCACCTTTGGCGCGCATGGGGCACGACCGCTGCGTGTGAACGCTGCGCGCAAAAGCATCTGTCATAAGTGGATGGTGGAGGGGGTGGGGCGTGGGAGGAGCAGCTGGGAGGCGGTAGCGGGGTGGAGAGACGGGCTGTGAGGCAACAACAACAACAAAATGGCAGCAACAAAAAGAAAGCGAAACAGGGCGAGACTGGGGCACAAACTAAGCTGACTGTATGGGCAGATGCACAATCGGGCAAAGATTACTTCAAAAATTAAATTAATGCGAGCAGAGCAATGCGAGCGCTACAGTTACAAAGCAGGCAATGGCGCACAATCACACTGAGATAGCGCTACTGGTACAAACAATGGCAGCAGAGCGAGTGGTGCTTTAAATTATCCTGAGAGCGCTACGATACCACGGAGCCTCGTCAGCAGATTAGGGCGCTACGATGTCACAGTGCCTTGGGAGCAGCTTCAAGCGCTACGATGCCACGGAGCCTTGGGAGCGTGGGGAGCGACCTCTTCCGAGCTGGTCAGGAGAGTCACCAGCCTTGTTGTTACATGCCTCATTTCCTTAACACGTGTGCTGCCTATTAGTACTGTGTGAACGGGTGTTTTGCACTGTTACCGTTCTGCACACGGTTTGTGTATATCCTCACCCTTTCCTCGAGTGTGTAGCTGTTCCGCTCCATTTAGCCCCATGGAGCCGGACGGCACACCTCTTGAGTGTGTGTCTGCTCCGCCCTACAATGGCGGGAAGGGCCCGTCGGAACACCTCAAACCCCTGTCCTTTGATCCCCTTAGTTTGGCTATTTCCCTTGCCTTCGGCTTTATCGCACAGACTTCATTTTGATTACCCACTATCCCCGTTGTGTTGCCTATCCACCTCATTTCTCCTTATATGAATGGTGAATGAATGTTTGCCAGTGCTATCTCAGCCCGGGACCTCTTTTAGGGTGCTGATATCCTATCCCCCGTTCCAGCCATACTTAAAGAGTTAACCCCAGTATATTTGGTGACACCCTTATTAAGGAGTCTTCCAGAAGAACTCGGGTGAGTGTGAGACGATACTGAACACAGATCAATGTAATATATGTCCTAGAATTGTATAGCGTTATATGGTGGTTACTGTTTTTCCTTCCAGCATCTGCGTTTCCTGGCTGCACATCTACACGACCTCCTTTCTCATCCTATGGGGAGAGTGGTGGACACTTTTTGAGAGCAGTGTCTCAGAGTGAGTTTCACCTTTCCATTTTGAGAGCTGCTTTTCGGAAGTTGGGGGTATTTATCTTCGCTCCTGTGGAGTCTGGCGACTGTTCCTGACATATTTATTTTTTTGATACTGATTTACTCAAATTTTTTTAACTAATTATTTTTAGATATTTTCTTATTTAAATGACATTATAATTACATTATACGTTACTTTACAAAATATACTTTCTCAGAATGAATTACTTTAGTTTAAATACTTAGCAAATAGGCAATAGACGTTTAAGTACAGTATTTACAGTTATTGCAATGGGCAACACAATTTCAAATACAATGCAACATTGAGCTCATGGGAAATTTCTAGTTAAATGCAATTAGTTACTTTATGGATTACTTTTCTAACCACAGGACTGGATCCTAGATTCAGTCCTGGGACATCTCCTGTAAACAGTTGAGTAAAAGCGTTTTGGTCACAGTAGTGATTTATAAGGAATATTATTGTATTTTAAAAGTTGACACAGACACTTTTTCACATAGAATCACCAATGTTATCCTAAGGGAGGAAATTCACTTAGAAGGTTAGTAGTGTTATTGTTACTTTTTCTTACTCAGTGGTGGATCCTGGATCCAGCACTGGTGCATCTCCTGTAAACAGTTGAAAGAATGTGTTTAAGTCATACAGGCGATTTTTAAGGAATATTTGTAGTTTGTGAAAATCGACACTTGGAAACTTTTCTGGTGAAAACCAGACAATGGATTCCTATGGAAGGAAATACAAGTTACTGTTAAGTACAGTTAGAATTACTTTCTGGGTCAGTGCTGGGCTAAACGATGCAGCTCTGGGTTCTCTCCTGAGGTGAGTAAATCAGAATTTGTTGTTCGGATGATTTTAGGTGAATATTTTAAAGTTCAAAAACTCTATACTTAGAAGAATTTCCAAGTGAATCCAGTCAATGTTAGCCTACGGAAGGAAATTCAAGTTACTGGTAAGTACGGTTAGAATTACTTTTCAGGATCAGTACAGGGCTCAAAGATGCAGCACTGAGGTCTCTCCTGATAACAGGTGAGTAAATCGGAATTTGTAGTTCGGCTGATTTTACTTGAGTCCAGTAGATATAGAGCCACTTTCCTACACCATACCCTCCCTTCACCACTGTGCAAACACGCCCTGTGGTGCATTTTAAGTTGGGGAAATTATTCCCCTTCAATCCTGAGGGTCCCTAGAGTCCAACTAGCCCACTAGGTACATTCAGTAAGCGCCACAGAGCTGCTTAGCAGAGAGATGTAAAAAAAGGGCACAGCCTGCACCTCCTCTTTGCAACGCAGCGCAGTGGCGCTTCCTGGAAGCACCTAGTGGGCTACTTGGCCCCCATGGTCCCTCAGGATTGAAGGGGATTTTTTTCCCCAACTTAAAACGTGCCACAGGGCGAGTTTGCACCCATCACCTCAGGCCCTGTCCCCTCTCTTCACCACTGTTTCCGACGTTCACCGACGAACTCAAGAGCTCCAAGAAGAACTGCCGCACACTCGAGAAAGCTGGGGCAAAGACCCGACGACAGACAACATGACCACCCTCAAGCACGCCACCCGGAAACATCACCAGCTGATCCACACCACCAAGAAAATGGCATTCAAGGAATGACTTGACAACAACGCCCACAACAGCAAGCAACTCTTCAACATCGTCAAAGAGCTCTCCAACCCCAGCGCCGGAAACAACGATATCACCCCCTCGCAAGACCTCTGCAACTTGCTCGCCTCGTTCTTTCACAGCAAGATCGCAGACATACAAAACAGTTTCAGCACACAGCCCACGCACCCTACCACCGAACCAACGCCCCCCACCACCACCCTCCGCGCCTGGACCCCGGTCAGCACCGAAGACACCATCCGCACGATGAACACCATCCACTCTGGATCACCAACCGACCCCTGCCCCCACCACGTTTTCAACAAGGCCGACTCCGTCATCGCACCCCATCTCCGGGACATCATCAACACTTCCTTCAACACCTCCACATTCCCAGAGAGCTGGAAGCACGCTGGACTCAGCGCTCTACTGAAGAAACCATCAGCAGACCCCACCGACCTCAAAAACTACCGCCCCATCTCGCTCCTCCCTTTTCCTGCCAAAGTCATCGAGAAGACCGTCAACAGACAGTTTGCCGCCTTCCTCGAGATGAATGGATCCCTCAACCACTCGCAGTCCGGTTTCCGAGCCAACCACAGCACCAAGACCGCCCTCATCGCAGCCACAGACGGCATCCGAGCCCTGCTCGACAACGGGGAAACAGCGGCCCTCATCCTCCTGGACCTCTCTGCAGCGTTCAACACGGTCTGCCACTGCACCCTAGTGCAGCGCCTCAACAACATCGTAATCCAGGAGAAGGCACTGGAGTGGATCATTTCATTCCTCGCTGGAAGAACACAGAGAGTCTGCCTCCCCCGTTCAGATCCGAGGCCACCGAAGTCATCTGCGGCGTACCACAAGGATCTTCTCTCAGCCCCACCCTCTTCAACGTCTACATGAGCCCCCTCGCAGCCATCGCACGCCAACACAACCTCAACATCATCTCCTACGCAGACGACACCCAGCTGATCCTCTCCATTACCAACGACCCCGCCACCGCCAGAACCAACATACACGAAGGAATGAAAGTAGTAGCCGAGTGGATGAAGAACAGCCGCCTGAAACTGAACTCAGACAAGACGGAAGTCCTCATCCTGGGATCATCACCCTCCGCCTGGGACGACTCCTGGTGGCCCCCCTGCCCTGGGCAGTGCACCCAAACCAACGGATCACGCACGCAACCTGGGCTTCATCCTGGACTACTCCCTCTTGATGACCAGACAAGTCAACGCCGTCATGCTTCAACATCCTACGCATGCTGCGTAAGATCTTCCGATGGATCCCCACCAAAACCAGAAAGACCGTCATCCAAGCACTCGTCACCAGCCGACTAGACTACGGAAACACCCTATACGCCGGAACCACAGCCAAACTGCAGAAAAGACTCCAACACATCCAGAACGCCTCCGCTCGACTCATCCTGGACATCCCCCGACACAACCACAACCACATCTCCGGTCACCTGAGAGACCTGCACTGGCTCCCCGTCAGCAAGAGAATCACGTTCCGACTCCTCACCCACGCACACAAAGCCCTCCACAACCAGGGCCCCAGATACCTCAACAACCGCCTGACCTTCTACACCCCCACCCGCCAGCTTCGATCGACCAGCCAGGCCCTCGCCGCCGTTCCACGTGTCAGAAGAGCCACCACGGGAGGAAGATCCTTCTCCTACCTGGCTGCCAAGACTTGGAACTCCCTCCCCATCCACCTCCGTCTGACCCAAGACCACCTCTCCTTCAGGAAGCAACTCAAGACCTGGCTCTTCGAGCAGTAGCGGACCCCCCTCCCCCAAGCGCCTTGAGACCCTCTGGGTGAGTAGCGCTCTATACAAATGCTTTGATTGATTGATTGATTGACTGTGTAAATGATCCCTGTGGACATTCTAAATTGAGAGATTAAGTCCCCTTGAATTCTAAGGGTCCCTAGGGTCAAACTAGCCCACTACGAACCTCCAATAAGTGCCACAGAGCTTCGTTGCAGACAGGATTAAAAAGGGGCATGGCCTCTGAACACCTGTCTGCAACGCAGCTTCCTGACGCATACTGGAGATACCTGTTGGGCTATTTGGCCCTCAAGGACCCTCAGTATTGAAAGAGAATTAATTCCCTAACTTAAAACACGCCATAGGGTGTGTTTGCACAATGGTGAAGGAAGGGGGCGTGGCCTGAGGTAACATGTTTGCAAACACGCCCTGTGGCTCGTTTTAAGTTAGAGAATCAATTCCTCCTCAATCCTGTGGGTCCCTGGGGGCCAACTAGCATACCAGGTACCTCCAGTATGTGCCCGGGGGCTGCGTTGCAGAGAGGCGTTTAGAGGCCTCGCCCCTTTTTACAACACTCTGCAACGCAGCTCCGTGGCTCTTACTGGAGGTACCTGGTGGGCTAGTTGGCCTCAAGGGACACTCAGGATTGACAAGGAATTAAGTCCCCAACTTAAACCGCGCCACAGGATGTGTTTGCACACATGTGAACTCAAGCCCCGCCCCCTCCTTTCACCACTGTGCAAACGCGCCTGTGGCACGTTTTAAGTTGGAGGATTAACTCCCCTTGAATACTGAGGGTCCCTGGGGTGCAACTGGCCCACCAGCTACCTCCAGTAAGCGCCACAGAGCTGCTTTGCAGAGAAGTGTAAAAAGGGGAGTGGCCTCCGAACACCTCTCTGCAACACAGCCCCCAGGCGCATACTGGAGGTTTCTGGTGGGCTAGTTGGCTCCCAGGGACCCCCAGTATTCAAGGGAAATGTGTTCCCCCTCTGTAAACGTGCCAGGGGGGGCGTGTTTGCAGAGTGCTACAAGAAGGGGCGTGGCCTCCAGCACAATGCCGGTCTTTTTCTTTTTTTTTTGGTTTAAGAAGGGGTCTGTGTGGCACCCCTAATTTTCATAATATTTTGGCCCTGGGAACCCCATCCCCCAGGGCCTGCCCCCTAATGAGTTTTTTAAAATAATAAATACGGGAAGGGGGCCTCGTGGTCCCCCTTCTGAGACCATAATCGGCCACGGGGACCCCATTCCCCGGGGCGGGCCCTTTATTATTTATTTTTTTCCATATAGGAGGGGGGCTGCCTTGCCCCCCTCCTTAGGCTATTTATGGCCCCGGGGACCCCATGCCCCAGGGCCGGCCTTTTTTTTTTTTTTTAAATCATTTTGGGGGGGCGTGGCCCCCCTCCCGGGCAACTTGTAGCCCCGGGGACCCCATCCCATGGGGCAGGCCCTCTCCGTTGGGGACCGAGGGGGGGTCCCCAATCCCCCCACGGTTCCACCGGCTCCCCACCTCCTGCGGGAGCCGGCATTGCTTTTCCACTCTTTGCTTTGCTATTTGGAAGAGAGAGCAGGTTTCCATCTCTCTCTTCCAACTAGCAAAGCAGTTTGCTATGACAAGGCAGGAGCCACGAGGCTCCCACCCTGCCATAGCAAACTACAGTGTCCGCGGGGTGGGCACCCCGAGACACTGCAGGAGCCGGCCCTGGGGGGTGGTGGTCCCCAGGGCCAGAACAAGGCTCAAGTAGGGGGGCCATGCAGCCCCCCTCATGTTTTACAAAGCCCCAGGGGTGTGGTGGTCCCCAGGGCTGGGGGGTCTGTCATGGATCCCCCCAATTAGAATCTTTAGTGCCCCGGGGTAAGTTTTTTTTTAAAGCCCCGGGGGTGGCAGTCCCTGGGGCTGCGGGGGGCTGTGTGACCCCCGCAATGTTCATAAAGTCAAGCCCCAGGGGGGGTGGTCCCTGGGGCTAGGGGGGGCCTTAGAGGCCCACCACATTAAACTATTAAGCCCTGGGGTTGGTGGTCCGTGTGCCCCCGCAAATATTCTAATTAGCATGCCCGCTCTTCATGTTGCTTTTGTTGATCGGCAGGATCCGCGTGCCAAGTTTGGATTTTACTGATTTTTTAAACTAAAAAAACATTTTTGGGGCCTTGGTGGTCCTTGTGGGACCCCCTGAGCAGGCCTAGGGGGTCAGGGTGATTCTACCTTGCCCCCTTTCCACATTTTGCACATTGCTTATTAGGTTTCTTGTGCCTCGGTTCTACCGAGGCACAAGAAACCTAATAAACCTAATGAACCTGCTCACCTGTTGTCATTGTTGTGTGTCCAAACACTACAGCCAGAAGGGTTCACAATTCAGATGGAGTTTTGATTGTCAGGATGGTGTACCCCTCATGGATTCCTTTTTTTTATTGCGCATTATGATACGCGAGGTGGATGCGGCCATATTACCTGAGGTAGTGTGGAAGAACTGGTACATGTGGCGTCGTCGTTATCCTATTTATAGGTACGCAAAGTGGGCTGGGCTTGCGACGCGTACGCCAGGCCAGCGTAGGGGTGTGAATAATTATTCAGAGGACCTGGGCGTTTTTCAGTTCCTGCCTGGCCAGGAAGTGTACTTATGTGTGTGTCCCTGTTGCAGTTTTGACGTCACACGATCCGCAATTTACGTTTATGTAGCATGTCCCGGAAGGGCGGCAACTACTAAGATGCTGTCCGAAAACATTGAATGGCCAACATCACATGTCGTTGTCAAGCTTGTGGATATGCGCAGACATGCATGTCAATGGTGTGCGGTATTATTGAAAGTGTTGCTTTTGCGATGCGCTCACATGTGAATGTGCTCGGATGGAGGGATGATAAGCAGTGAGGCTATGTCATACACAGTGATAACGCTCACTGCAGTCAAGCAATGGATGTCAAACATGAATCTGAAAGTCTCACATATGACACACTACGATACTGGTAACGCCTGACAACAGAGCATACTGCAACACAAATCTACACATTACTCTTTACTGTTTGTCACATGTGATCTAGGATGTGCACTCTGCCCTTCAAGCCACCAATACCCAGGCCGAAAGGTAGCACAATAATGCACACACATACACACACACACACACCAGGGGCATCATGTAACACATATTTGTTTTTTGATGTAACGTTTCAGATGCATGGCCAGCATGGCCAGCACACGTAGAAGGCTACTGTACAGACCATGAATATTGATCAAGATGATTGTTGCATGTTGTAAATGTAAATGTAAATGTATTGGCATTTATATAGCGCACTACTTACCCGTAGGGTCCCAAGGCGCTTCGACCGCTGCGAAACCCTTCCTGGCTTCCCTGAGAGATGGTCCCTTAATGGGTATCTCCAGGGTGAGACCAGGCATCCCCGGCGGTCTGGTGGGGCCGTTAGTGAAGATGAGGCAAGCTAATGCCCAGAGTTGCCGAGTGTGATCGCTGATCAGAGTGGGCACCGAGGCGAGAGAATTATCGAGTCCGCTGACCCTGGTCCAGAAACCTGCCGCGCCGGGAATCGAACCCTGGTCCCGGGCCGTCCTCTGCTCTCGGGTCTGCCGCCTCTAACCAGTGAGCCACACTACTTGTGTGTAGTATAAGATTTGTGCACACAGCAAAAAACTTTTTTAAAAAAGCTCTCTAAGCAGAAGAGGTGTCTCTTATCAAACGCTGTAGAGAGAATGACTAAAATGGGTGGAGTCCTCCAACTGTTACAATGGGAAATGTTATGAACCAATCAAATGCTTTTTTTAAGGTTACATGGCAATCGTGCACCAAGGGTGCAAGGAGGCCGCACCTGACCCGATTTTGAGAAAATATATTTACCATAATATAAGTTTATTACAGTTAGAAATATATAAATGTTTATAATATTTTAGATTATCGCTTGCTCTCATATACACTTTAAAGTTATTTAGATATAGTTTTGAGACATAAAAATAATGAGGGAATGGCATACCCGGCGCGACACCATACGTCTATGATGTAACACAGGGCCTGGCAGCATGCACTTGTCGCATACGGAACGCGCAGCGGGTGCGTCCCCATACATACATGACGTAACGCGCTGCTTGGTACTGCATACCCGTCGCATACCAAAGTAGCAGCTGGCGCGACCTCATACGTATATGATGTAACGCAGGACGCGATGCCACAAACCCATCAGATACGAAATGCGCATCATTTACGAGTTTAGCAATATGGCGGATAGGATTCACATGCTTATGGAGCTTGGTACACTACTGTTACAGGACTCCAATTTTCTCAACAAAAAAAAAGATATACATATTTTTTTACATAATTTTTAAAGTATTAAAAAAAGGACAATAGAGTTCCAAATATTACAAAAAAAATAGAAAAAAGATAGGTTTTATAAATATGAAATGAAATCAACATTTTAAAAAATCATCGAAATTCACTGAAAAAAACATAGGTTTTACAGACGTTATAGTTATGAATTAGCATTTAAAAAACCTTTGAAATTTACTAAAAAACATAGGTTTTAGGGACGTTATAGTTAGATGGACATTTGAGTCGTATAAAACCAGAGAAATTCGCCAGTTACAGTTAGTTGAGCTAACTATAACTTGTGCGCCTGCAATTCACTGCTGATGATGTCACATATTACATCACTCATGGTCAGTGACATCACTGATGACATCCCTGATGACATCTCAAATGACATCACTGATTGCATCACTGATGACATCATCCATGTGACAATCTTGTGCACCTTCTCACACCCTAATCACAAGTGGCATTGCAGGGAAATGTGAGTTGATAATGTACAAGTACAAAGACACACACATGTCTGTTGTTGAAATGTCTACTGTCCCCCATCAAATAGGCAGCTCCTCCTAAACAGCCACGATGTACACAGTCAAGCAGTCTGTATGTAAACATGGGCAATGCAACAACATATATGTGAACACAATGTTAAACTGCATCTCCCCTTCACATTGCAGAGGGAGAATTAACACCTCCTGCAGAGCAGACCGTCCCTCTCTTCTCTAATGACGAAGAGGACCACCACAGCTTAGACTCCGACACCCTCCAGGAGTTAATTGACAGCCTCCGCAACAAGCTGCAACGAGGACAGCCCACCCCCTGCACACACCACACAGCATGCAGCACCCAAAACCAAGGCTGCCTTCTAGGACCCCCATGAAGAACACATAGTCTTCCAACGCCCTGTGTTTGGTTGCCAGGGGAGGCTGGCTGAACAGGTGTGGGGGGCTTCGACCACATGGCAGACAAACTAGATGCCATTTGTGGATGTTTAAGTCCCATCAGGGACCACTCACAGGCCCTAACAGACATCCACAGTCCGCTCCATGCTCTCCAATGGACCATGGCTGACATCGCTGGAGCCCTGATTCAGAGACTAGAACAACTGTTCAGTCAGAGTGGCTCTAGCGATGTCAGCCGTGAGTTGGAACACATGCAGAGGTTAATGGAGACCATGGAGCTTGCCAATGCGGAAAGTGCGGCTGCCACGGCTGAACACCAGCGAGTGGTAGCTGGGTTCCTGAATGACCTCAAAACCATCCTCATGGCATTGCTGCCACAAGGCCTGGCGCTGATGAATGCTGCTGTTACCACCACATCCACATCTCTACCCCCTGAAGTGTCAGTGCCACACAGTGTTGCAGACATTCCACCTCCAGCCTCTGAGGTGTCAATGCCACAGAGAGCTAGAGACACAACACAACCGCCCACACGTGAGGCACATGGGACAGCAGAGGACAAAGATGCGAATGAAACCTCCTTCGTAGTAAGAAGGACGCAGTAGCATTCATCTCCGCCATATGGCCGGTTTCAGCTTGGTACTGCCCTCTGCATCATCACCTTCCACTGTCCCTCGATGGACGCTGCAAAACTCACCTTGGACCTCGTCATGGACTGCCGTATTCTGTATGATCGCTAATGACACAGCACTCAGACTGCGGACGGAAAACTTCCTCTTCCTTTGGACTTGTCATTCCCTGAAGGACTCTGACTGGCCATCCACGGGCCAACACTGTAAAGTGGGGTTTGCATGGCCCTGTACTGCTCCAGATGCAACACTCCACTGAATGTGCATTAAACATTTATAATCACACAGATGTGTCATGTCCATGGTCTGTCAGGTGTGGTAGTATGGATGAATGTAGGGTCAGTGAATTCCTCTTTCGTCCATGTGGCTCATGTCGTTGGACTTGGGTCACAGCGTGACACATTGCGGAATGTTGTCCGGGTGGCGCCGACGCCACAAAAGCGTCACCCGCATTTGTTACTTCCTTGTCCAACCCTGTACGGAACCACACCCAGAGCCCCGTTCAAACCCTCACGCTGGACTGGCATTGTGTTAGTTTCCTGCTGCTAACACGCCTTATCGCATTTTTTGTGGTCTTATCGCCGACCTGGCTGGTCGTTGAGAATGTTGCGGAGTGGTGTTGTCACTGCTTTTTGCACGTTAATGTCTACTCTGCATCTCATTAGCGATAGTTGCCGGAGTCGTCTGTGGCGATGTTTTTTGCGGCTGCTATCGCGGGTAAACTGGTGATATGGGCTGTGAGCACCAGCTTGTGAATGGGGTGATAACTTTATCGCGACTTTGGCTCCGATAAAGTGCCGTTAAGTAAGGGATAGCTCCTTGAGAATATGCCCCTACGAGTACTTTGATGGGCAGGGATTACCTTCCCTCGATTTACCCCAGGCAAAAGGGGTCTCATGTGGGATTCACGACGATACCCCATGTATGTGCAGGGAAATCTTCAGCTAAGCGCATCTTAGGGGTTACCACCGTACCTTGGGTCCTGCAGGATGGTAGTGCAGGGGGACTCCCCAGGGACTAGGGTCCCTGCAGACATGTTTCCACCACACATCAGGAGGGCACTGCTGGCTCGTGTTGCTGTTGTCTGCCCCAGCCCTGCCACTCTCCCACCATGGCCCAGCTGCCCAGGTATTGAAAAGCGCCTTTGATGGGGAGCTGGAGAGCGGTGGGCTGGTCTATCCATGGGCGACGGGGATGCCTCTGCCAGAGCTGACTCCAGGCCTAATATCTGAAACTTACCCCAGGTCTGTGTGGTGCATGAATCTTCAATATACCAAAATGTTTGCTGTGTTGGACTTCTACACTCTGAGTGGAGACGTAAGCCCGTTGTGAGAAACCCTTGCCATGCCCCATCACATTATCTCCCTGGGCATAAGGTGATATTTACCTGTGCAGAAGCTTAGGCCAGCTGATCATTTACCTGCACACGTGTTTTGTTAAAGAGGACAACTTTTTTGTCAGTTCTGCCACTTAATGAAATCAACTGAATGTTCGCAAAGGCTTCACCCAGTTATGCAAAGATAGATATGGGGTAAGAATAAAGGAAACATGCTTTTCACTTGTACCTGAAAATGCAAGGGGGGACCCAGGGAGAGCCAGGCGCGAGCTGGTCTTTCCTTGGGTGCGTTCGCGCGAGCAATCTGGGAAGAGCAGGTGGGGTTGATTAGGGGAGTTCATAAGGGGCGGTTAGGCTGGCGGTTGGGAAGTGCGTAGCGGGAGGCAAGGGAAGGGAGGTTCTTTTTGCCGGCTTCGCGTGCGTGTTTACCCTGTCCTGTGGGCCATGGAGGAGGCGGCGGAGGTTAGGAGGGCTGTGCAGACGCTGTGCGCAGCCGGGCGCGAGGACCTTCTGCGGCCCGGCGTGCCGGCGGAGGCGTGGGTAGGGTTGGCCCGCCCCCCTCGCAAGGCTTCCGAGGGCGTGTCGCGGGCGGTGACTGCTTGCTTGCTCCAGAAGAGGAGGAAGACGGTGACGCTGCCATGCCGGCGGCTTTGCCGCTGCCGGCCCAGGTTTCCGCAGCCTCGGAGCCCCCGCCGGATGTCCCGGGCGCCCACCAGCAGGTATGTTTGTTACAATTGGGGAATGCTGGTTTGTGTGGGGCACCCGGGGGGAGGCGGGGGTGCTCTGTGGGCCGGCAGGCCCAGCGCTTGGGCAGGCCCCCTCTTGGTAAGGCGAAGAAGCCTTCAGTGTGTCCTGTTAGACGGCGGGGGAGGAGTCTCGATTCTCGGAGCCTCCCCCGGGCCCATCTTCCTGCCACTGTGCCCGGGGGTCCCTCCATCCCGGGGTCTGTGTTGCCTGATGGGGCTTCGCCCTGTTTATGGGTCAATGGTCAATGTTACTTGCTGTCTCCTGCTCCTGCTGGGCTGGGGCAGGCTCAACCCCCTTTACCTGGTGTTGTGGTTCGGGGCTGCCCGGATGTTGGGGCACCCCTTGCTGAGTTGTCAGGTTCCCCCCCCGGGGGCCCCCTTGGCCTCTGATGCTGTCCATTTCAGTGATGTGTTCCCCCCCACCCCCCTGGCCCCCAGGTCCACGGCTCCTGGTTATGTTGGCCTCCTTTCTGCCCCACAGCAGTCGCAAGCTTCTGGTGGGTTGGGCCTGGACCTTCGGGGGGCGCCCTCTGCTCCCAGCCAGGTAATGTTCCCGGCTTCTCGTGAGATGCCTGGTGTTGCACAAGGTGGTTTGGTGGACGGGTTAGGTGGTGTCTCTGGGTTTGCGACGGTAGCCGGTCCTTCGGTGGGTGTTTCTCTTGGCTCTGTGGGGGGTGGCATTCTTGCAGGTTCTTCACAGTCTGGCTCGAGCGGCCGCAGTTTTCAGGTCGCGACTCCAGCTGGGCAGCTGTTGGCTGGTTCTACGGGCTTGGGAACTGTCCCTACGGCTGTTTCCAGTGGTGGGATCACGGGAGAGTCATCTGGAGCGGATCTCTCTTCTGCAGCTCTGCGCGCGCTGCGCTTTAATGACATTGATTGGCAGTTTTATGATGGGGGAATTGGAGATGGGGCTCTGCCAAGTGGCAGTGCACAAGTTTCATTTTCTGGGGATGTTTTGCATTTGGATGTACAAGATGATGATTTGGAAGAAGGGGAATTACGGGATAAGGATGTTGGGCTTTTGGCAGCACGGGCCCAAAGGGGTGGGCTAGGGCAACTCCCTGTTTCTCGTATCTTGCAGGAGTCATGTGCGGGCCATGCAGCGGTACGTGAGACAGCACGGAGTAGACCATCTCAAGGGGATCATGTTGATTTTCAGCAGAAGTCGGCACAGTTGCCAAGAGGTAAGGATGGATGGTGGGCTGTGTGGAAACCAGGGGAGAGTCTCCCGGCTAAGCGTACCAGATCAATCGGTACGGGTGATGGGGTTATTGGTGAGCGAGTCGCTCTGGCACCGAGGCTTGAGCGGCCGGTGTGTTTGAATGTTTCTAATGTGCAAACTACAGAGGAAGTTTCTACAGTTGGGGATGGGGTAGCTGCTACAAAACCTGTTACGGAGGATAGTATCCTGCCAAAAAGATTGCCTTATTCTGGGGTGGGGATGCCTTTGGGGTCTCATTTGTCTGAGAAAAGCAAAACTCGCATCTGGAGTGGTGAATTTGTGGATGTTTTTCGGCTTCTCCATAGAGATGTCCAAGCTAAGGAAGGGTCGAAAGAGGAGGAATTGGAGTTGGCTTGGAGGCCTCGAGTACCGAAGTCTATTGAGAACTGGACTTCGGCCTTTTTAATTTATGCCAGCATTTATTGCCAGCGTCATCTGAGTAAGGCAGTAGACATGTTTAAATATGCTGATGTCATACGTAAAGCCCATAGTTATTTTGGAGGTTTTGCCTGGTTGTCGTACGACGAGGAGTTCCGGGCCCGTATGAGTGTTTTCCCAGAGCGTTCCTGGGGTGAGGTGGATGCGGAATTGTGGCTCCAGTGGATGGCGTCCCCTCACCCGCCTGCTACGACCCACACGGCTAGCGGACAGCCGGTGCATTATGGGCCCTTTCCGTTTCGCCCCGCTCTCCCTGGGGCAGGGGTTTGGGGCAGAGGGCAGTCCTCCTCCTCTGGCGCGTGCTGGCATTTTAACAGGGGTTCGTGTAACCGGCCAGCATGCAGATATAAGCATGAGTGTGCGCAGTGCGGGGGCGGCATGCTCTCACACAGTGTTTTCCCGGACAGCGTTTTGGAGACCAAGGGAGGGGTTCAGGGGGCAGGGGACAACCTTCGCACTTTGTACATAAGGGCTCCTACTCCTATTAAACTGGACGTCCTTGATTTGTGGTTGGTGGACTATCCTGATTTTGAGGCTGCTAAGACTTTGTCCTGGGGTTTCAGGGTTGGGTTCCGGATTGGATATCAGGGTCCCCGGGTGGGTCGTTGGTCTGACAATCTGAAGTCTGCGAAGGAGTGCCCTCAGGTTGTGCAGAAGAAGTTGAATGCTGAGCTTGCAGTGGGTCGGATTGCTGGTCCTTTTCTTAGTTGTCCTCTCCCTGATTTGATAGTCTCTCCGCTGGGTGTGGTACCAAAAAAGGCGGCGGGGGAGTTTCGCCTCATTCATCATCTGTCTTGGCCTGAGGGTGCATCCATCAACGATTTCATTGACCCGGCTGACTCTACAGTGACATATGCTTCCGTGGACGACGCCTTGCGGCTCGTTCGCACGGCAGGTATTGGTGCATTGCTGGCGAAGAGTGACATTCAGTCGGCTTTCCGGCTTCTGCCCATTCATCCTTGGGATTTTGGTCTCTTGGGTATGCATTTTGGTGGCTGTTTCTATGTAGATAAAGTATTGCCAATGGGCTGCTCAGTGTCATGTTCCCTCTTTGAAACCTTCAGTACATTTCTGCAGTGGCGCTTCACTTTTGTCAGCGGCCACGCCCTGGTATGTCATTACCTTGATGACTTTCTTTTCATTGGTGAGGGTCAGTCTGGGCAGTGTCAGTCAGCTTTGGCAATCTTTCAGGCTACGGCCAAGGAGCTGGGCGTTCCTTTGGTGCCGGATAAGACCGAAGGTCCGTGTACATCCCTGACTTTCCTAGGGATTGAAATTGATACCATGGCTATGATGGCACGCTTGCCTGCTGCTAAAGTGCGGGAGATGTCTGATTTTATCAGGTTGGTGTTGGGAGAACGCAAATTGGAACTGCGGAAAGTTCAGAAGCTTTTGGGGTATCTAAATTTTGCGTGTCGGGTTGTTCGGGCGGGTAGGACGTTTTGTAGATGTCTGGGCCTCTCGATGTCCGGCGCCAGCCTTCCTCATTGTAGGAGAGTAGGGTCTGCAATCCTATGATCACCCAGATTTTTTGCTTTTGTTTCACTGGTTTACGACTTTCTCTGGCTGTGGGCCTGCCAATCAGACCCACAGCCTGGCTGTTCTCTCTCTAAATTACAACATGTACCCTAGGTGCATTTACCAATTGGTACTAGGCCACCTTATCAGACCCTGTAACTCAGGGCATAGGTGTACCCAGGGCTGCCAGGGGCTGCAGCATGTAGTATGCCACCCCTGGCTGGCCTCCTAAATTTGACACAACTGGCTGCATGACAGCTGGGGCAAAGTCGTGTAATCACCCTTTGCTGTAGATATAGTATACCTATATCTAACCCTAAAATGGACACACAGATTCCTATCAGTCACTCCTATGGCAGGCCTTAACAATCCTGAAGGCAGAGTGCTTGGAATCGTGTGAGATGGTGCTCTGGCATGAGCTGAGCCTGTCTGCAGCTTGCGGAATCAAGTCCTAATAGCTGTTCCATGATATCGCATACCATATACTCTTAAGTGCATTATAATCCTCGCGGTTAAATGCTATCTTTGGTATTGCTTTATCAAAACATGTCGAGTAAGGTGTCATACGAATTGGAATACTAACCCCTCGCCAATTCTGGCGACGGGGTTAGCATTCCACCCTTCTAGAGGGACACGACATGTATGTAACTGTGAACCCCGGTTAAAGTTAAACGAAGCCTCAGCTCCACAAAATGGATGCTGCCACCACAGACACGAGTCTGACCCCCTACAGCTGGGAGTCCTTCCAGCGAGGGGAGCCTGGACAAAGGGTTTCCTGTCAGGGGCTGTGCTAGCACCGTCCCAGACATGGTTTTGTGTATCCTGGGTAGGCAGGGCTTTTCAGGAAGGTGACTGCTGAGTGGCACCCCGGTGCTCACTACGCATAGGCCGGTCAGAACCAGTTCCAGGGGCACACCAGCCCCTGGCCTGGGGAAAGTCCGGCATGGCAGAGGGGTGTAACCACCCCCCTCCTAGTCCCACCCATAGGCAGGACCTAGTCACCGGGTCAGCCCCCTTTTTTAGTATAAAGATGGGAGCGGGCCCCCTGTTCAAATTAGATCATCTTTGGAATCAAGACCCGACTTTCTGTGAAAGGCATCAAGATTTCCTTCTTCAAGATTCTCCCTTGTGGCTAAGGAGTAGTCACCCTACATCAAGCGGGCACCATCCTAAGAACACTGCGGTCTGCTGCAAGTCCTTCTTCACGAATCCGATGACCCAGCTCGACGAGACCCGGCTTCCCTGGCACCTCTGACCTCTACTCACCTCTACAGCAAAGCTGAGAACTGTGAGTGCGACGAGACTTCGAGGGACCGACAATCGCCAAGACTGCACAACTCCTTTGTAACAAGCCCACCGTGTGCTTCACTGGTGAGTGCTTTGGGGTCCAAGAAGCCCCAACCCTGAGCAGCTCCAGCACCGAAGATCAGCCCTCCAGCATCTCCACGATCTGCGTGGGGCCCTTCTGCTTTTGCGTGCTCACCGCGCTGTGTGGCTACTAGCCGGCTGGCTTGTGGCCTTCTACACGACGCCCGACGACATCACTGCTGCTGGTCTGGTTGCTCCAGACTGGCCCTTGCTTCCTTGCAACAGAGAAGCACCCCGGACCCTCCTGGTCCACTCCAGACGCCATTTTGAGTCCACCGCGTGGGCTTGAATTTGCCAAGGCTTTGTTGCCCAATCCTGGGTCCAGCGACGCCGACAGCTTCAATCTTCGTGGGACAGCTCGCTCCTCCATCCTGGTCGCCGACAACGCCTCCTGGTCCGTGAGATCTGCGAGCACAGCGTCACCCACTCACCTAGTCGAGGTGACTACCATCCGGTGCCCTCCTGGTGCCACCTGACTACTGGCTAGTAGTCTCGAACTTGGTCCCCTCTGCTTTCAGGTGTCATCTTCCTTCGATCCAGGCTTGGATCCATCGAACTTTCTTCACTGGTCGCCTGCCAGCAACTTCTTTCTTCCAGGCTCCTGGTCCGTCTACGAGGATTCCCGACGTCTTTTGAGACCTATGCAGCTGCAGCCCCTGGGCTAGGTAACTTCGGCATTTCGGTGCCCCAGCATAGCCTCACTATCCAAGGGTAAGAATCCACTTTCGTTTTCCTCCCACCAGGTCGGGTTCGCCCAAGAACACTAACTTTGTCTTTACTAGCTACCATAGACTTTGTCCCGCATCACGCGTGAGAGTGCACACTCTGCACCCGAGTCCCCTGGGTCTCCTAGAAGTAATCTGAAGATTCTATAGTCAAGATCTAGCGATTCCAAAGCCTATTAGTACTGTACTTACCTGCTAGTAATTTCGCATTCCACTTTCAGAGTATATGGTTTTCCGTGCCCCTCGGGCATTTGTAAATACTGTGCTAACTTAAGTATTTTCGTAAGAGTTTTGTTTTGTGCTTAGTACCCTGTCCTCATAAAGAGTACAGGGCTGTTGTGAATCTTAATAAATAACTTGTTTATTTTCATAACACTTGTGTGGTGTCCTTTCACTTGGTGTTCAAGGGGTATATGTGTGGTAAACAGCTGGCTTAACACGCCCTCTCGAGTCTTTAGCCTTAGACTGCTCGTATCCACGCTACTAGGATAGCTGGTCTATAAGGTTGACTTACAACCAATCATCAATAAGGGTTGCTGGACTGATACATAGTGTTCACTAGAATAGTGAGCACTGCATATCAGGCCACCTTCTCACATTGGTGAGCAGCGGTTGGGATTTGAGCTTGCTGTTGTTTTACCACACGTAGCCTAAGAATATCTTGTTGAAAGATCACATAAGTACTGTTAGGTACATATAACTTAGCTTAGAATACTCTGAGTTCTACTGAACCAGCTGTTGCAGCTCCTCAAGGCTTAGCACACCTTGGCTGCAACTCTTAGCAAGGGATCAGTAGGCAAACACATAGTGTAGGTAGGTGCATCACTTACACCACACTAGAAACAGTATGTCAGACAAAGGAGGAAACTCTGAGTCTCCCCTTGTGTCAGTGGACCCTCACAGGTCCTCCCTTCCAGATATACTGTGCTTAGCTTCCATGAGTTACGACAGGTGTGTACCTCTAGGAAGATTAAGCAGGGGTCTAACCCCACAACTTCCTTTCTGATTGGTCTCTTAGAGACTTATGATGCCAGAAAAGCTGAGAAACTTCTTAGCTCTTCTAATCCAGATGGAAGCATGCCTCCCCTTGAGGGAACCAGAGGAGACCCTGACCTAATCCACCTCTCAGCTGAGACTGAAGAGGGGGAGGAGGATGAGGATCCCTCTGGGGATGAGGCAGATAAGGGACAGGTAGAAGTCAGCAGACTAACCAGGTCCAACTTAAGCAGACATGAGATTGGTACTGGGGGACCCCTGGGACCACTCTCAGGTCAGCTTAACATTGGGAATGGACGAGCCAGATCTCTATCAAGAGGCTCTGGCAGATCTATTCAAACCAATGGCTCTCAAAGCTCTTCTCACAGAGGGATGACTTCCCCTCAGAGGAGAGTGTATGAAGCTAAAGAAAGGGCAGTCAATCTGAGGATTGAAAGGGAAGAACTTGCCCTGGCCAAAGAGAGGCTTGCCTTTGCTAGAGAGCAACAGTTAAGTGGGGTGGTCCCCACTGGTGGCAGCATTGTACCTAGCAATAAGGAAAGGAGTTTTGATACAAAGCACCTGGGTAAGATAGTGCCCCCCTTTAAACAAGGGGATGACATCCACAAATGGATTACTGCTCTGGAGAGGGCCTGCACTGTGCAGGGTGTTCCCCAGAGTCAGTGGGCAGCTATCTTGTGGCTCTCCTTTGAAGGTAAAGGTAGAGACAAGCTCCTCACTACTAGAGTGGAGGATGCTAACAATTACCAAATCTTGAAAAATACACTGATTGATGGGTTTGGCCTAACCACTGAGCAGTACAGGTTGCTGTTCAGTGATACCCAGAAAACTCAGTCTCAAGATTGGTCTGATTTTGTAGATTGTGCCACTAAGGCTTTGGAGGGCTGGTTGCTGGGCAGTAAGGTTACTGATTACACAGGATTGTATAATTTGATGATGAGAGAACAAATTTTAAACAATTGTCAGAACCAGTTGTTGCATCAGCATCTTGTTGACTCAGATCTGACCTCTCCCCAAGAATTGGGAAAGAAGGCAGACAGATGGGTCAGAACAAGAGTTAAGCAGAACCAGGGCCAGAATCAAGGTGGTCAGAAGAAAGCAGACCAGAAGGGTAAAGATTCTAAGGGGGAACAAAATGACCAGAAGTCTTCGACAGGTCCCCAACAACCCAAAGAGGGTGGGGGTCAGGCTCCCCAAAAGAAGAAAGAAGGCCAATCTAAAAGGTGGTGCCAATACTGCAAAAGTAAAACTCACTGGTTTAGTGAGTGCACCAAGAAAGGAGGAGGGCAGACTCCTGCCACTGAAGCCCCTAAGGCACCTGTGCCCCCTAGTACAGTCAGCAGTGGTAGTGCACCTCCCAAGGGTTTAGTAGGGTTAACCCTGGGTTCTGAGGGGAGTGACAACTTAGTTGGCACCCTCACTCAGGCTGTCCTTGTTTGTACAGGGGACGTGGATATGTCCCCTGATATAAGTCCCAATACTTTGGGCAAATACAGACAGACACCTTTCATTAATGGAAAAATGGCTCAGGCCTATAGGGACACTTGTGCCAGTGTCACAATGGTGACACCTAACTTTGTGGACCCTGGACAGATCATGCCAGGTACAGAATTCCTGGTGACCAATGCAAGCAATGTCACTACCAATCACAGTATGGCAATTGTAGCTTTCTCCTGGGGAGGGGTAACTGGCCAAAAGAAGGTTGTAGTTAGTTCAGACCTCCCAGTGGATTGTTTGTTGGGCAATGATTTGGAGTCATCACAATGGTCAGAAGTGGAGCAGAGGACTCACATGGAAATGTTAGGCTTGCCAGCACATGTGTTTGCTGTGACCAGGTCACAGGTCAGGAAATGCCCCACTGAACAGGTGCTGGATCCTGGAACAATGGACCAGACACCTTCCAAGAAAAAGAGCAGTAGGGTTAAGGCTGTGCCTTCCCCCTTGCCCCAGGTCTCAGAGGAGGCTGACCTACAGGAATTGAGGGAAACTGAGCCTAGAGAGTTTGAACTTGATCAAGTTGAATTCTTGGGTTCAGGGGGACCCTCAAGGGAAGACCTGGGGAAGGACCAGTTAGACTGCCCTTCTCTTGAACCCCTCAGACAGCAGGCTGCTGCTGAGGCTGCTGGGAACGCCACAGGTACCCACAAGGTATACTGGGAAGATGGACTCCTGTACACTGAAGCAAGAGACCCCAAGCCTGGCATGACCAGGAGGCTGGTTGTACCCTTGTCTCAGAGAGGTTTCCTCCTTACCTTGGCCCATGAGATTCCCTTAGCAGGTCACTTAGGCCAGACAAAGACTTGGGACAGGCTTGTCTCACACTTTCACTGGCCTCACATGAATGAGGATACCAAGGAGTTTTGTCGCTCCTGTGTCACTTGCCAAGCCAGTGGTAAGTCAGGTGGCACAACAAAGGCCCCCCTTATACCAATGCCTGTGGTGGGGGTGCCCTTTGAAAGAGTGGGGATTGACATTGTTGGTCCAATGGAACCCCAGACAGCATCAGGGCACAAGTTTATACTGGTGGTAGTGGATCATGCCACCAGGTATCCTGAAGCTATTCCACTTAGGACCACTACAGCACCTGTAGTGGCAAGGGCCCTAGTTGGAGTGTTCTCCAGAGTGGGCTTCCCTAAGGAGGTTGTCTCTGACAGAGGTGCAAACTTCATGTCAAACTACTTAACTGCTATGTGGAAGGAATGTGGTGTCAACTACAAGTTCACTACACCCTATCATCCACAATGCAATGGGCTTGTTGAAAGGTTCAACAGGACCCTAAAAGGGATGATTCATGGACTACCTGAAAAGCTCAGGCGTAGATGGGATGTCCTGATTCCCTGCCTTCTGTTTGCTTACAGAGAGGTCCCACAAAAGGGTGTTGGCTACAGCCCTTTTGAACTTTTGTATGGGCATCCTGTGAGAGGCCCCCTGTGTTTGGTGAAGGAAGGATGGGAGAGACCTCTCAAAAAGCCTGCAACCAACATAGTGGACTATGTACTTGGTCTCCGCTCCAGGATGGCTGAGTATATGGAGAAGGCATCTGAAAACCTCAAGGCCAGTCAAGAATTTCAAAAAGCTTGGCATGACCAAAAGGCTGTCCTGACTGTTTACCAGCCTGGACAGAAGGTGTGGGTGTTGGAGCCAGTGGCCCCAGCAGCACTCAAAGACAAATGGTCTGGGCCCCACACAATTCTTGAGCAAAAGGGAGAGGTCACCTACCTGGTGGACCTTGGAACTCCCAGGAGCCCCCACAGGGTACTCCATGTCAACAGGCTCAAAGCATATGTCGACAGGAAGGACATGAGCTTGCTCCTGGCCATAGATGAGGGACAGGAGGAAGAGAGTGACCCTCTCCCAGACCTGCTCACTCAGAATCCTGATGATGGGTCAGTAGATGGTGTTGTCTTTTGTGGCAGCCTCTCTGAGCATCAGCAGAAAGACTGTAAACAGGTTCTTCAGTCTTTCAGACATATGTTCTCTCTGACACCCAGTCAGACCAATTGGTGCACCCATGAGGTTGACACTGGTGACAGCCTGCCAGTCAAGAGTAAAATCTACAGGCAGCCTGATCATGTTAGAGACTGCATAAAAACTGAAGTGCAGAAAATGTTGGAGTTGGGAGTCATTGAACCCTCAGATAGCCCTTGGGCTAGTCCAGTAGTTCTAGTGCCAAAACCTCACACCCAGGATGGTAAGAGAGAGATGAGGTTCTGCGTAGACTACAGGGGTCTCAATGCAGTCACTAAGACTGATGCCCACCCAATACCAAGGGCAGATGAACTTATAGATAGATTGGCTTCTGCCAACTACTTAAGTACATTTGACCTGACAGCTGGGTATTGGCAAATCAGGTTAGCTGAGGATGCCAAGCCCAAGACAGCATTTTCAACCCCTGGTGGGCATTATCAATTTGTGGTAATGCCCTTTGGTCTGAAAAATGCACCTGCCACCTTCCAAAAGTTGGTGAATCAAGTCCTCACTGGGCTGGATGACTTCTGTGCAGCATATCTAGATGATATTGCTGTCTTTAGCTCCACCTGGGAGGATCACCTGGTCCACCTGAGGAAAGTGTTAGAGGCTCTGCAAGCAGCAGGCCTCACTATCAAGGCCACCAAGTGCCAGATAGGGCAGACACAGGTTGTATACCTGGGCCACCTTGTAGGTGGAGGCCAGGTTCAGCCACTGGAGAGTAAAATACAGTCAATCAGGGACTGGGCTCCTCCAACCACCCAGACTCAGGTTCGAGCTTTCTTGGGCCTGACTGGTTACTACAGAAAGTTTGTCAGGAACTATGGATCAATTGTGACTCCATTAAATGAACTGACAAGTAAGAAAATGCCAAAAAAGGTTCAGTGGACAGCAGGCTGTCAAAAAGCATTCGATGACCTAAAGCAGGCCATGTGCACAGCACCTATCCTTCAGAGTCCAGACTACTCCAAACCATTCATTGTCCAAACAGATGCTTCTGAGTTGGGTGTGGGAGCTGTTCTATCTCAACTGAATTTTGATGGTCAAGACCAGCCCATTGCTTTTATAAGCAGAAGGCTGACCCCCAGAGAGAAGAATTGGTCAGCTATTGAGAGGGAGGCCTTTGCTGTGGTTTGGGCCCTGAAGAAGCTGAGGCCATTCTTGTTTGGCACTCACTTCAAGATTCAGACTGACCATAAGCCCCTCTTGTGGCTAAATCAGATGAAGGGTGAAAACCCCAAACTGCTTAGGTGGTCCATTTCCCTACAGGGGATGGACTTTACAGTGGAACATAGACCTGGTACTGATCATGGCAATGCCGATGGGCTCTCCAGATATTTCCACTTAGAACAAGAAGACTCACCTGGTCAAGGTTAGCTTATTGTCCCAAAGTTTGGGGGGGGGGGTCATGTAGGAGAGTAGGGTCTGCAATCCTATGATCACCCAGATGTTTTGCTTTTGTTTCACTGGTTTACGACTTTCTCTGGCTGTGGGCCTGCCAATCAGACCCACAGCCTGGCTGTTCTCTCTCTAAATTACAACATGTACCCTAGGTGCATTTACCAATTGGTACTGGGCCACCTTATCAGACCCTGTAACTCGGGGCATAGGTGTACCCAGGGCTGCCAGGGGCTGCAGCATGTATTATGCCACCCCTGGCTGGCCTCCTAAATTTGACACAACTGGCTGCATGACAGCTGGGGCAAAGTCGTGTAATCACCCTTTGCTGTAGATATAGTATACCTATATCTAACCCTAAAATGGACACACAGATTCCTATCAGTCACTCCTATGGCAGGCCTTAACAATCCTGAAGGCAGAGTGCTTGGAATCGTGTGAGATGGTGCTCTGGCATGAGCTGAGCCTGTCTGCAGCTTGCGGAATCAAGTCCTAATAGCTGTTCCATGATATCGCATACCATATACTCTTAAGTGCATTATAATCCTCGCGGTTAAATGCTATCTTTGGTATTGCTTTATCAAAACATGTCGAGTAAGGTGTCATACGAATTGGAATACTAACCCCTCGCCAATTCTGGCGACGGGGTTAGCATTCCACCCTTCTAGAGGGACACGACATGTATGTAACTGTGAACCCCGGTTAAAGTTAAACGAAGCCTCAGCTCCACAAAATGGATGCTGCCACCACAGACACGAGTCTGACCCCCTACAGCTGGGAGTCCTTCCAGCGAGGGGAGCCTGGACAAAGGGTTTCCTGTCAGGGGCGGTGCTAGCACCGTCCCAGACATGGTTTTGTGTATCCTGGGTAGGCAGGGCTTTTCAGGAAGGTGACTGCTGAGTGGCACCCCGGTGCTCACTACGCATAGGCCGGTCAGAACCAGTTCCAGGGGCACACCAGCCCCTGGCCTGGGGAAAGTCCGGCATGGCAGAGGGGTGTAACCACCCCCCTCCTAGTCCCACCCATAGGCAGGACCTAATCACCGGGTCAGCCCCCTTTTTTAGTATAAAGATGGGAGCGGGCCCCCTGTTCAAATTAGATCATCTTTGGAATCAAGACCCGACTTTCTGCGAAAGGCATCAAGATTTCCTTCTTCAAGATTCTCCCTTGTGGCTAAGGAGTAGTCACCCTGCATCAAGCGGGCACCATCATAAGAACACTGCGGTCTGCTGCAAGTACTTCTTCACGAATCCGACAACCCAGCTCGACGAGACCCGGCTTCCCTGGCACCTCTGACCTCTACTCACCTCTACAGCAAAGCTGAGAACTGTGAGTGCGACGAGACCTCGAGGGACCGACGATCGCCAAGACTGCACGACTCCTTTGTAACAAGCCCACCGTGTGCTTCACTGGTGAGTGCTTTGGGGTCCGAGAAGCCCCAACCCTGAGCAGCTCCAGCACCGAAGATCAGCCCTCCAGCATCTCCACGATCTGCGTGGGGCCCTTCTGCTTTTGCGTGCTCACCGCGCTGTGTGGCTACTAGCCGGCTGGCTTGTGGCCTTCTACACGAAGCCCGACGACATCACTGCTGCTGGTCTGGTTGCTCCAGACTGGCCCTTGCTTCCTTGCAACAGAGAAGCACCCCGGACCTTCCTGGTCCACTCCAGACGCCATTTTGAGTCCACCGCGTGGGCTTGAATTTGCCAAGGCTTTGTTGCCCAATCCTGGGTCCAGCGACGCCGACAGCTTCAATCTTCGTGGGACAGCTCGCTCCTCCATCCTGGTCGCCGACAACGCCGCCTGGTCCGTGAGATCTGCGAGCACAGCGTCACCCACTCACCTAGTCGAGGTGACTACCATCCGGTGCCCTCCTGGTGCCACCTGACTACTGGCTAGTAGTCTCGAACTTGGTCCCCTCTGCTTTCAGGTGTCATCTTCCTTCGATCCAGGCTTGGATCCATCGAACTTTCTTCACTGGTCGCCTGCCAGCAACTTCTTTCTTCCAGGCTCCTGGTCCGTCTACGAGGATTCCCGACGTCTTTTGAGACCTATGCAGCTGCAGCCCCTGGGCTAGGTAACTTCGGCATTTCGGTGCCCCAGCATAGCCTCACTATCCAAGGGTCAGAATCCACTTTCGTTTTCCTCCCACCAGGTCGGGTTCGCCCGAGAACACTAACTTTGTCTTTACTAGCTACCATAGACTTTGTCCCGCATCACGCGTGAGAGTGCACACTCTGCACCCGAGTCCCCTGGGTCTCCTAGAAGTAATCTGAAGATTCTATAGTCAAGATCTAGCGATTCCAAAGCCTATTAGTACTGTACTTACCTGCTAGTAATTTTGCATTCCACTTTCAGAGTATATGGTTTTCCGTGCCCCTCGGGCATTTGTAAATACTGTGCTAACTTAAGTATTTTCGTAAGAGTTTTGTTTTGTGCTTAGTACCCTGTCCTCATAAAGAGTACAGGGCTGTTGTGAATCTTAATAAATAACTTGTTTATTTTCATAACACTTGTGTGGTGTCCTTTCACTTGGTGTTCAAGGGGTATATGTGTGGTATAACAGCTGGCTTAACACGCCCTCTCGAGTCTTTAGCCTTAGACTGCTCGTATCCACGCTACTAGGATAGCTGGTCTATAAGGTTGACTTACAACCAATCATCAATAAGGGTTGCTGGACTGATACATAGTGTTCACTAGAATAGTGAGCACTGCATATCAGGCCACCTTCTCACACTCATCATCGGGTGCGCATTACAACAGCTGTCCGTGCCGATTTGAATATCTGGTTGCGTTTCCTGCAGGATTTCAATGGCGTGTCCTTGTTTTTTGCGGATGAGGACATTGTGTGGCAGGTGCAGCTTTTCACGGATGCATCGGGAGCTCATGGCTTCGGTATCTTTTGGGAAGGACGTTGGTGCGCGGCTGGCTGGCCAGTGCATTGGAGGGAACAGGGTCGCAGCATTGCGTTTTTGGAACTCTTCCCGTTGTTGGTTGCTCTATACATCTGGGTAGAGGAGTTTCGGAATCGTTCTGTATTGTTCCACGTGGACAACAAGTAGTTGACCTTGTTAATAAACAGAGGGCCCGCGATGTGCGTGTATTGAGGCTCCTGCGCGCTTTCATGCTGAGGTGTCTACAACTGAATATTGTCTTTAAAGCTAGGCATGTTCCAGGAGCCACTAATTGCATCGCCGATTCTTTATCTCGATTTCAGTGGTCCGAATTCCGCAAATTGGCTCCCGGGGCGGACCTAGAACCGACGGCGATCCCACAGTACGTATGGGCATTGGGGGATTGAGGGTCCACCATTTGGTCGAGAATACAGTGGCTGCCTCCACACGTCGGAGTTATTTGAAGGCCTGGCATGAGTTTTTGCAGTTTGGTGAGGAGATGGCGGGTCCGGCCCGGGCTGTGTTATCTGATGAACAATTCTTATTGCAGTTTCTTTTGCATTTAGCGGACAAAGGCCTCTCTCACACGACCATTTCGGGCAAGTTGGCTGGGGTGTCTTTTTACGGTCAGCTTTGGTGGGGGAGGGATCCTGTTGGGGGGGTGTTGGTTCGGAAAGTTTTAAAAGGTTTGGGTAGGCTTCAGGCTGGTGGTCAGAAGCTCCGGCAGCCGGTGACCTTTGATTTGCTTCAGCTGCTTTTATCGCAATTGGAGGTGTGCTGCTATGATGCTTTTGAGTGCCAAAAATTTTGTTTGTGTTTTGTGTGGTTATTCTTTGGGGCGTTTCGGGCCTCTGAACTGCTGGGTTTGAGGGATAGAGTGGGTATGACCAGCAGTGAGGTGGTGGTGGAGCATGACAGGGTGCGTCTGTGGCTGCGTATGTCCAAGACTGATCAGATGGGGAGGGGTAAGTGGGTGTTTTTGGGTAGGAGCGGTGTGTCTTCTTGCTGCCCTGTTGGGGAATGGGAGGTTTTGGTGTCATCCCCTCACTTTGCTCCGGGGGCAATTCTTTGTCATGCTGATGGCAGCCCCATTATTGTTTCTCAGTTGTTGGCTGTCCTCCGCAAGGTTTTGTTGGGTCTGGGGCGGGATCCTTCTCAATTCGGCACCCATTCCTTCAGGATTGGGGCAGCGACAGAGGCCGCCAGGTTGGGGTGGGATTGGTCTCAAATTCGTCGCATTGGGCGCTGGCGCTCGAGATGTTGTGAGAAGTATGTGAGAAAATAGTCCGCCTTTGCTTTGCCTAACATTTCTTTTTCTCCTAGGTCCTTGGCCCTCAGTCGCTGGTTGCAAACGGAGGGTGTGGATCCTGGGGCACTCTTTTGTTAAAAGGGCTGCTGTGGCCGCTGCACGTCAGCTTTGTGGGAGATCTCTTGGTTTAAGCAGTCTGACACATGAAGTCTCCTGGCATGGCACAGGGGGCATGCGCTGGGGCGGTCTCTTTCCCGCCTTGGCTTCTCTGGTTTCAGCGGGTTGGGGGGGCCCACCGGATCTACTGGTGCTGCACCTTGGGGAAAACGACTTAGTTTCTCTATCAGGTTTGACTTTGCTAAAGTTAATGAAACAAGATCTCGAAGTCATCAAGACCACATGGGTGAGCACCATGGTGATATGGACTGAGTTCGTGCCTCGATTGACATGGAGTGGGGCGAGGAGTTATTCAGCCATGGAGAAAGCCAGACGCAAAGTGAATCGAACCATGCGACTTTTTTGTAACCATTTATGTATATACAGTTTGGCTCATCATCATTTGAAAGTTTCAGAAATGCATTTATTCTGTGAGGACGGTGTCCACCTGTCTAAATTGGGCATTTCTTTTTACCTTTTGTAGCACCGGGATTTGATAGCTAAAGTTCTTCAGGTGCAGTTGTGGTGTGCTCCTTGTCTTTGAGTGGGGCAGGAAAACGCTAAAGGTTTTCCTGGGTGGCGGTTTTTGCTAGTGGGGTGGGCAGCCTGGAGCGGGTTGGCCATCCTGAAGGGTAGCTCGTTGGGTAATCCAGGGGGTATTAGTCAAGAGTTAGTTTTGGGTTCTGTTAGGTAGGGATGTTTAGGCATACTGTGTAGATTTGAATTTTATGAAATAAATAAATAATGAATGTGTTTAAGAAATGTATTATGCACCTGTCTTAAAATAAAGTGGCCTTTCTTGCTCCTTGAAGAAGTGTGGACAGTGATTTCTTGCGCGAAGGGGGACCCAGGGAGAGCCAGGCGCGAGCTGGTCTTTCCCTGGGTGCGTTCGCGTGAGCAATCTGGGAGCAGGTGGGGTTGATTAGGGGAGTTCATAAGGGGCGGTTAGGCTGGCGGTTGGGAAGTGCATAGCGGGAGGCAAGGGAAGGGAGGTTCTTTTTGCCCCACCCACCCTCCCCCTATTCCTTTAGTTAGGTTTTACTTTGCGGTGCTCTAGGCGCTGCTTTGGTCTTCGGGCCTTGCCACTGTTAGGACAGGTGTCTTTGTTCTTTTAGGAGGCGGCTTTATGCTAGTGGGGTGGGCAGCCTGGAGCGGGTTGGCCATCCTGAAGGGTAGCTCGTTGGGTAATCCAGGGGGTATTAGTCAAGAGTTAGTTTCGGGTTCTGTTAGGTAGGGATGTTTAGGCATACTGTGTAGATTTGAATTTTATGAAATAAATAAATAATGAATGTGTTCAAGAAATGTATTATGCACCTGTCTTAAAATAAAGTGGCCTTTCTTGCTCCTTGAAGAAGTGTGGACAGTGATTTCTTGCGCGAAAAGTGTTACAAATCTATTTTTTTTATATAGTTCTAACCCACCCCCTCAGAGTCTGCAGCAGAAGTGTGTCAAGGACGGACCTCGGGATGGACTAAAGCTTCTGTGAGGGATCTAATTAAAACGGCATTATCCGAAGAAGATGCGGCGGTGGGACGGCTTACCGAGACAGCGCGCCATGCATGCGGCTTTTCTATATTTGCATGAGCACTTGCACAGTTTCAGACACGGAGGGTGAAGAGATTTGCCAAGAAACTCGCAATTGTTTGGGCCACTATCAAAGAAGCAATTAGACTCCGGGCCCACGTGGTCAGCAACTGCTTGATCTGACAGCATGTCTGACAGCAAACCTTGCTGTCTTTTCCGTGTGTATTCAAATGCATACATAAGCAAGGGAGGCGTTTTGCCACCTTTTGCATGGCATAAGATATATTTCTCCAACGCATGGCACCGTGACCACAGGTGTTACGGTCACCGGGTGCTGCCCAAAACAAGTGGTCGATTCTATTTTCAGTGAAGGTCGTCTGCTCGCAGCGCTCAGAAGGCCGCTAGATGGCGCAGTTGGATCGCGTGCTGATTGCTGCACGGACAGGGCAGCTGAGCAGTGCAGCCCAGGCGGGTTAAAACCTGCAGTAGTGCGGCTCGGGTGCCCTTCTTAGCACTCATTTAGTCCAGGTGCTTTCAGGCTCCGGTCTCGCTACAGTTATTCGATTATCTGAGATTTTCTATTGCGTGGACAACGTCGGTATGACGATTGAGGAATTTGCACCGTTAGAGACAGCACTATCGCAGGTAATGTAAGGTTTGTACGGCCTTCCTCAGTTCCAATGGGATGTTATTCCACATCCTGGGGCTGCCCCTTGGAAGGAACGATTACGAGTTTTTTCACTTTCTGAATTTTGGGATTTAAGGTACCTCGAATTTCTGTTTTCTCTTATAATGTGTAGTTTCTGTGCTAGGGAGCGAAAGGTGTTATACTGAACAGGATTATAGGCAGGGCCACTGGAATTATGCGATTTTGAGGATGCGGTGTTTTCCGGGTAATTGTGCATTTGCCACACAATCCATCATCTACTGCATCATTTTCAGATTTTAATAACAAAAAATACTTTATTCCAGCTCTAATGGCTAAAAGGTAACTAACGATGCAGTAACACGTGTTGCTGAGCGGTAAAAGGCCCCTTGCAAAGGTTGACTAGTCACTTTTCCGTTTCTTATTGCTACATTTGGATGTTAAACAGGTTCTAATGAGATGCAGTCTAAGCACAGACATTGCTAACAAATATAAAATGAGAGCAAAATGAAAATATACTATTACTAAATTTGCTGCATTACACTTCATTATTGGCCTTTCCTTGCCGCATAATTTAGTCAACCCTGCCGCATAATTCCAGTGGTTTTGAAGGTAGGTTATGTCCACCATCTTAAGTATGCAGGATTTTTCTTTGATGATTAAAAATGAAAGGTTTCAAGGCTGGTGGTGTGTGCTCTGTGTTCTTCATGCTTGTCCCCAGTTTGGCTGCTGAGTTTAATACTAACTTGGGTATGAAACCCAGCAACTTGGCTTTGTTTCCCTAGTCGTTGAATGTGATGAGCGCTGCCACATACAAACATACATTTCGGGTCATGGAACCAGAAGAACCGTTTGATAATCCTGGCTCTTTTTTAAACCGATTGTGTGGTCCTGGGCACATTGCTTTAATAAATAAAGGTGGTGCTTGAGAGCTTGTTCCAGTGTCTCCCTGTCAGACAGGAGAAAGACCGCCCTGTCACACCTTAGGAACTGTTGGAGTCTGCAAGGTGCTGGTGCTGAGTGCAATGTCCTCCAGGCACAGTAGTGAGGAAACAGTAGAAGTCCATGCTTGTTAAGGTCTTTACAGCAAATGCAGTGACTCTTGCATACAATACATGTTCTTATTGGCTGTCGGTGCAGTCTCTCTAAGTGAGGGCCTATGTTATGTTATGTAATGTTAATTCAATTTAAAATGCACATACACCGGTCCGCGACCCGCCCGCATCCAGCGCCAGGGACTCTGGGTCTCTGACCACCCACCACTATGACTCAGCTGCTCTCCACGTACTCAACCCCAGAAGAAACAACAACTGTCAGCTGTCCACAGCGTACAATTCCCCTGCCGCCACTGCAGCTGAAACGTTCACGACCCTCCGTACAGCCACAGCTACTGCCCCCACGCCAGTCGCCAACACCACAGTGCATCCTCCTCAAACATGCCAATAAATCTGGGACCTCCTCGACACCCTCTCGCCAGACGTCGCCTTTGTCACGGAAACCGTGATTTGAACACATCATACCAACCCTCAACACCCTCAACTGGCATCCCATGGAAGGTAGATGTATTTACAAGCTGGCCTGCATCACACACAAAGCCCTTCACTCACATTCCCCCAAACTACCTAAACAGAAAACTGGTAAAAGCAGGAAAAGCCAGAACTCTGAGAAGCTCCAACTCACTTCTTCTCATTCCTCCGCAATTGAAAAGGAAAACCACTCAGTGCTGGTCCTTTTTTGGTAACGTACCCAGGAGGTGGAGCGCACTCCCTAACGACCTCAGATGCAACCCCTCCTTCTCCTGCTTCAAAAGGGACCTGAAACTCCTTCTCTCTTCAACAAATACTTTACCAACCAAGTCAACCAACCAAGACTACAATAACCGAGTGGACTCCCCTCTCACTTGACCATCAAGGATAGATGGTTATCTAACTGTTTCAACGACCTGCGTTTTCTCCCTCCACCTTCACTGTATGGCTAATTATTATGTTTTGCTTATATATTTATGTATCCTTATGTCCTGCGATGTAATGCATGTATGTAAAGCGCTCTGATACCCATGGGTTAAGCTAGTGCTATATAAAACGTATAAAATAAACCTGGACCAACGCCTCCTCCGCCCGACATCGCCACCACCATTCCCGATGGATACACTATCGAGAGGAAGGACCGCCCCAACCGCCCAGGAGGAGGATTCACCATCGCACACAAGAGCTCCCTCTGACTCTCCACCTCCACCACAAGCGACTCGTCCGCCACCACCGAACACCTTCACTTCCAGATCCAGACCAGCCCTAGAACCACTCTTCGCAGCACCCTCACCTACAGACCCCCTGGACCCTGTGCTTTGTTCACCACTACTATTGCTGACCTCATTGCACCCCATGCCATTGCCTCCATGGACTACATACTCATCAGAGACTGAAATTCCACAGAGAGAAGCTCAGCGACCTCAACTCCACCGCCATCCTGGACAACTTCGCCAACATCCGCCTGAAACAGCACGTCACCACCCCTACCCACAAGGCAGGACACACCCTGGACCCCAGCTCCGCAGGTGGGAACAACGTCCCCTTCAGCCACACCATGCAGCCCCTCTTCATGTATCACCACTGCTTATACTTCTTTTTCAACACCGCCACTGCTCTCAAACCCTCTCCTCAGCCTCTACAAAGGAACTGGAGCAAAATCGCAGAGGAGCACTTCAACTCAACCCTCAGCAGCGACCTCCCCCTGCCTCGACCAACGCCAACTCTGCAGCAAAGGAACTACACCACTGGATCACCAACTGCGCAGACAAGCTTGCACCCCTCTGCCCCACCGGCAGACAACGCCTCCTGAAGGCCACCTGGTTCACCACCGACCTCGAAGAAGACATATGCTCCTGCAGACGTCTCAAAAAACTATGGAGAAACAGCAAAACCATGGATGACCTGACTACCTACAAGAATGCAATGACAGACTACCACCATCGCAGAAGATCCACAAAGAAGACCTTCATCAGGAACAAAATCCTCACCAGCTCCAGCAACTCAAAAGAACTCTTCAACATCATCCAGCAATTCACCAAGCCCCACAGCGAAGCCACAGATGTCACTCCCTCTCAAGATCTCTGCAACAAGCTCGGCTCCTACTTCCACCTGAAAATCAAAGCCCTCTAGGACAATTTCTGTGAGCAGACTCCGGAAACCACCCTTCCCTCCAGCGATGACAACCAGTTCACCATCACTGCCTGGACCGCCGTCACCACTGAAGATACCACAGCAACCTTGAATCGCACCCACTCAGGAGCACCCATGGACCCCTGCCCTCCGCACATCTTCCACAGAGCCGCCGCTGCCATAGCGCCCAAGCTATGATGCCACATCAACGCCACCTTCGAATCCAGCCCTTTCCCAGACGACTGGAAATGGACAGAAGTCAACCCTAAAGTCACCGAGAATATGTCAATTCCCAGCTGACATACTTCATCGAAGAGTACTCCATCTTCGACCTTTCCCAATACGGATTCCGCAGCAACCACAGCACCGGGACCGCCCTCATCGTCACCACAGATGACATCTGCACGTTCCTCGACCAAGGCCATACCACAGCCCTCATCCTACTTGACCTCTTTGCAGCCTTCGACACCGTCTCCCACCACACCCTCGTAGCCAAACTCCACGATGCTGGAATACAGGGAACTGCCCTCGACTGGTTCCGCTCCTTCCTCGCTGGCAGAACCCAAAGGGTCAGACTCCTGCCTTTCCTCTCCAAACCACCAGAGATCAACTGCGGAGTATCACAAGGATCATCGCTCAGACCCACGCTCTTGAACATGTACATGCACTCATAGCAAGCAGACTGGACTATGGAAACATCCTCCATGCTGGAATCAACAAATCCCTGCAACGTGTTGTATTCTCTGCACTTATGTTTCTCTGTACCTCTTTAAGTCCTGCATTCCATTTTCCCTGATGTCATCTTCTCCTGTGTTCTGCCCTGTCAGTTAGCTCCCTGCTTTCTGATGGGAACACCAGTTATTCTCTATGGTGCTTAATAAATAAGTATTAAGCCTTACTTCTGTCTACTGGCTTCATTTACAACACATGGCGACGATGAGCAGAAGGAGCTGAACAACCATAGAGGGAGGAGAACTCCACTGGTGAAAAGAACCACGCGGATTTTTGAAGAAAAAGAAAAAAAAGCTCTCCCATTTCAAAGAACCACGCAAGTTTTGGAACAAAGAAGAACCTTTTATCCATATCAAAAGTACAGTAATAGAGATATCTTTGCTACCTTGAAGAAGAAGAAACGTTTTGAACTGAAGCCTGCAAAAGTTTACGTTTTGAACTGAAGCCTGCAAAGTTTCCAAAACAACTGGTGAGTTTGGGAGAACATTTGCCTATTTATACCGTGTATCTGATTGTGACTTTGTCGAGTTGGGATTATAAAGAGGTGCACCTTGCTAAAGGAACCCTATTCAACGTTATATTTCGAAAAATTGAACTAAAAAGAAATTCCTGTGCACGTTTAAAATTAAAGAGAATGAGAGCGCAACTTCTTGAAAGAAAACGGAGCGACTTGTGTTGTATTTATGCCATTCAGTAAATATTTGACTTTTCCCTCGTCTGAACCGACTTCACCGGTACAAACACACAGGCTGCATCTTTCAAAAGTCTCCTCGAGCAGAGAGACACACGAGCACACTCCTCGAGCGGAGAGGCACAAGAGCTGACTCACCGTTCGATTTCCCTGCCATTGTTTTCCTTTAACGGAGCCGCGTCAAGAAGGAAGCACTCGAACAAGAAAGGAACAAGCGTCACTGACGGAGGAAGTAACGTGCCGGCAGTGACGCGACTGCGCAATGCAACGTACGCGGCGGCCATCTTAGGATTGTCATCTTCTCCTGTGTTCTGCCCTGTCAGTTAGCTCCCTGCTTTCTGATGGGAACACCAGTTATTCTCTATGGTGCTTAATAAATAAGTATTAAGCCTTACTTCTGTCTACTGGCTTCATTTACAACACAACGCAAACTCCAGACCATCCAAAACACCATGGCCAGATTCGTCCTCGACATCCCATGACATGAGCACATCACCCAACACCTGCGAGACCTCCACTGGCTCCCCGTCGAGAAGAGAGTAACCTTCAAGCTACTCACCCAAACCTACAAATCCCTCCACAACATTGGACACAAATACCTCAACGAAAGAGTCTCCTTCCAAATACCCAAAAGCAACCTCCGCTCCGCTGACCTCGCCCTGCATGAGACCCCATGCTTCCACAGAACCAGAGCAGGTGGAAGAGCCTTCTTCTACTTCATAGCCAAAGCCTGGAAGGAGCTCACAGTCAACATCAGATGCTCCCCTTCTCTGCACACCTTCAGGAAGAACCTCAAGACCTGGCTATTCGGCTGAACCGGCCCTCGCATAATTTGTGCCTGACTGTGGCCCCAATCTCGTCCTGTTTTCGCTTTCGTTTTTGCTGCCAATTTGTTGTTGTGCCTCGTAGCCCGTCCCTCCACCCCGCTCCCGCCTCCCAGCTGCTCCTCCCTCCCACTGATAGTTAAAGTTCGTGCCGTCCGGGGAAGCGCTGTGACCATCCTGACTCGCTCAGAAGCGGTCGCTCCCCACGCTCCCTGACCTCTGGGTATCGTAGCGCTCTGCTGCTCTGTTCACTCATTGTGCATTGCTCGCATTGATTTAAATTCATCTGTGCCTCTTTAACATCGTAGCGCTCTACTGCTCTGTTTACCCATTGTGCATTGCTCGCATTGTGTTATATATCATTTGTGCCTCCTTAGTATCTGTGCCTCTTTAACATCGTAGCGCTCTACTGCTCTGTTTACCCATTGTGCATTGCTCGCATTGTCTTATATATCATTTGTGCCTCCTTAGTATCGTAGCGCTATATTGGTCGCATTGCCTGATAAATATAATTTGTGCCTGACTGTGGCCCCAATCTCGTCCTGTTTTCGCTTTCGTTTTTGCTGCCAATTTGTTGTTGTGCCTCATAGCCCGTCCCTCCACCCCGCTTCCGCCTCCCAGCTGCTCCTCCCTCGCTCCACCTCCCTCCACTATCCACATATGACAGACGCATTTGCGCGCAGCGTTCACGTGCAGCGTTCACGCGCAGCGAATGCGCGCCGAAGGTGCGCCAAAGGTAAGCCCGTCTAAGCCCGTCCGCGCCTGGACCGCGCCCAGCGCCAAACCCCCTGACCCCCGCAAAATCCTCTCCGCCCGCATAACGTACGATGCCGCCACCCTCTCAGCACTTAACCCCGGCCGACTCCCAGACTGCTACCAAGCCACCCCAGGACACACCCATGGACCCTTCACCTGCCACTCCTGCAAGTTCGACTGCATCAGGACCCACACCAAATCCACAAACTCCAAACAGAGCTCCGACACTAACCACCTGAAGTGCATCCTGCTCAACACCCGCTCGGTCCACAGACACGCCATTGAACTCTGGAACCTACTCGACACCACATCGCCGGACGTCGCCTTTCTTACAGAAACCTGGATGAACGCCTCATCAACGCCCGACATCGCCATAGCCATCCCGGACGGCTACAAGATCATCCGAAAGGACCGCATCAACCAAACAGGAGGAGGCATCGCCATCGCCCATAAGAACACCATCCGCATCATGACCAGTTCCGACGATAACCTCACAGCCGCCGAACACCTCCACTTCCAGATTCACACCAACCCCAAAATCACTCTCAGAGGCACCCTCATCTACAGGCCACCAGGACCCCGCACACAATTCAGCGAAGACATCACTGACTTCATCAGCCCACACGCCCTCCCCTCCGAGGACTACATTCTACTGGGAGACCTCAACTTCCACCTGGAAAAGGATAACGACAGCAACACTACACCCTTCTGGACAACCTCGCCAATCTCAGACTCAAACAACTTGTTGACACCCCCACCCACTATGCCGGGCACACGCTCAACCCAATCTTCACCTCCAGCAAGCACATCTCCTTCAATCACACCACAGCTCTCCATTGGACGGACCACAGCTGCGTTCACTTCAACTACAAAAAGACTTTGACCCACAACCACCCACAACCAATTCCCTGCAGAAACTGGAACAAAATAACCACCGACCAGCTCTTCACATCGCTTCACCAAAACCCTCCTGCCAAATCATCGGACCCAAACCAAGCAGACACCATCCTCACACAATGGATCACCCACAGCGCTGACGAATTAGCACCCTTGAAAAACCATCAGATCAAGCAAGGTAGTAAAAAAGCCCCCTGGTTCAATGATGACCTTAAGAAATCCAAGAAGATCTGTCGCACCCTCGAGAAAGCCTGGCGAAAAAACCCAGCCACTGACAACCTGGCCACCTTCAAGAACGCCACCCGCAAACACCACCAACTGATCCGATCCACCAAGAAATCAGCATTCAAGGATCGACTCGACAACAACGCCCACAACAGCAAGGAACTATTCAACATCGTCAAAGAATTTACCAACCCCACCGCCGGCACCAACGACATCACCCCCTCCCAAGACCTCTGCAACTCTCTAGCCTCGTTATTCCACAACAAAATCGCTGACATACATAACAGCTTTAGCGACCAGTCCACCCCACCCACCTCCGAACTAAAACCCCCCTCCAACAACCTTTGCGCCTGGAACCTAATCACCACTGAAGACACCATCGCCTGATGAACTCCATCCACTCAGGATCGCCAACCGACCCATGTCCCCACCACATTTTCAACAAAGCAGACTCCATTATCGCACCCCATCACCGAGACGTCATCAACTGCTCCCTCAACTCCGCTACCTTCCCGGAAAGCTGGAAACATGCCGAACTCAGCGCCCTCCTGAAGAAACCCACAGCAGACCCCACCGAACTCAAGAACTACCGCTCCATTTCGCTCCTCCCATTCCTCTGCCAAAGTCATTGAGAAAGCCGTCAACAGTCAGCTCGCCGCCTTCCTCGAATCCAACAAATCCCTCGACCCTTCACAGTCCGGCTTCCGAGCCAAACACAGCACCGAGACCGCCCTCATCGCAGCAACAGACGACATTCAAACTCTACTGGACAACGGAGAAACAGTTGCCCTCATCCTACTTGAATTCTCCACAGCCTTCGACACAGTCTGTCATACCACCCTTATACAACGCCTCAGCAACGTCGGAATACAAGGAAAAGCATTGGACTGGATCATCTCGTTCCTCGCCAGAAGAACCCAGAGAGTCCGCCTCCCCCTTTTAGATCAAAGGCCACCGAAGTCATCTGCGGCGTACCACAAGGATCATCACTCAGTCCCACCCTCTTCAACGTATACATGAGTCCCCTAGCATCCATCGCGCGCCAACACAACCTCAACATCATCTCCTACGCAGACGACACCCAGCTGATCCTCTCCCTCACCAAAGACCCAAACACCGCCAAAACCAACCTACACGAAGGGATGAAAGAAGTAGCCGAGTGGATGAAGAACAGCCGTTTAAATCTGAACTCGGACAAAACGGAAGTCCTCATCTTAGGTTCATCTCCCTCCGCCTGGTACGACTCATGGTGGCCACTGGCCCTGGGAAACGCACCCAAACCAACGGACCATGCACGTAACCTGGGCTTCATCCTGGACTCCTCCCTCTCGATGACCAGACAAATCAACGCCGTCTCATCATCATGCTTCAACATCCTACGTATGCTCGCAAAAATCTTCCGTTGGATCCCCACCAAAACAAGAAAGACGGTCACCCATGCACTGGTCACAAGCCGACTGGACTACGGAAACACCCTTTACGCCGGAACCACAGCCAAACAGCAGAAAAAACTCCAACGCATCCAAAACGCCTCAGCCAGACTCATCCTAGACATCCCCCGCCAAGCTCACATTTCCGGTCACCTGAAAGACCTCCACTGGCTCCCCGTCAACAAGAGAATAACGTTCCGTCTCCTCACCCACGCACACAAAGCCCTCTACGACCTAGGACCCGACGACCTCAACACGCGCCTGTCCTTTTACACCCCCACCCGCCAACTATGATCGTCTAATCAAGCCCTCGCCGCAATTCCACGCATCCAAAGATCCACCATGGGGGGAAGATCCTTCTCCTACTTAGCGGCCAAGACCTGGAATTCTCTCCCCACCCACCTCCGCCTTACACAGAAGATAAGTAAAACACCCCCCCTCCCTCAAGCGCCTTGAGACCCTCTGGGTGAGTAGTGCGCTATATAAATTCTAAACTTACTTACTTACTTACTTAAAAGCTTAGATTTTTTTAAAAAAGAAGTAACAGTAGGTCTATTAATTTGCTGTTGGAATGGGACAGAGGAATCAGAAATAAGCCCTACATTTTTCACTGACTTCATGAACTGGCTCAGGAGGAGCGGAGGTCAGGCCACCAGCTAGACGACCAGGGGAAGTCCAACTTCAACAAACCCTCTGTTTTACCTGAGTTCTGTCCTCAGCAGTTACTGGCAGACCAATCAGATATAGGGGCATATTTATTCAAGAGGTGCATCACCATGCAATGGGGCACAAGCGTGGCTCAATTACTCCGTCGATTTATCAGCCATCGAAGGCTGTTCTGTGTGGCTTGATAAATCTAGAGCAACACAACGCGCCGCAAATCGCTGCCTTGCGTTACTTTGCACAAAGGAGGCGTTCCATGGGAGGAGCCTGGGCCTTCCCACGCATCCACCCTTGGATTTTGTCGCATTCCCAGACTTACCATTAGTGATAGACCTGGGAATGCGTCAAAATGTTACGCCCTCCCAGGTGAGGAGGCGTAACATGAAGGGATACCGTTATTTCTTTGTTTTTTTCTATTTCTATGTGTGCTTCATTTTGCACATATAAAGAGGAAAATGCCTCAAAGGATTGCTTTGAGCAGAAAGGTGTCTGTTCCTGCACAAAAAACAATCCTGCTTACAATGCAGGCACCCTTGCACCATGGTGCAAGCGTGCCTCCGTTGGCGCTAGGCAGCACATTGTGCGCCAGCTCAGGGGGAGAGGACAGGAATGCACTGCTTAATGTTAAGTACAGCATATTCCTGCCCTTTCCCTATCATGCAGTGCAGAAAGGTAGCTTGCTGCGCTGCGTGATTTCATAACACATATTCTCAGTGCAAAAAACCTTTAGCAGAGACACCCACTGGGCGACTCAATGTAAGGATAACCTGGGTGTCATGTGGACAACACCTGTAGGTTTTATTTTATTTGAAAAGTTTATATAGTGCTGGCTAGACCCGGAGGTACCAGAGCGCTTTACATGAGTTACAGGTTACATAGTTACATTAATTAAATCAAAGAGTCACAGGGGTAGGAGGAGGGGCAGGGAAGGAAAACACAACTGGGAAAACGAGGAAAACAATGTCAGATGTCCGGCTGGGTAGGTGACGGCCGAGGGGGTGCAAACAGAGCCAGACTCCTCTTTAGCTGCATATGACAGCTCCACCAGCATCAGCCATGGTTGCTTGTGCATCAAGGTGAGTACAAACAGTTTTGGTATCTGCCCAGGGGGCATCGTCAAAGGTCCATCAGAAGTTCTATCAAAGTTCTATCAGGTAAAGGCCATGTTGATTCCGGCTCTGTGGAATGTACTGTGATCAAGGTTTCCGTCCGGGGGTCATATACCCAATTGGCAGCACCCATCCCAGAGTTACTGGGAAGCAAAAAATTGCTGATGGGTTGATATGCACTCAATAGCAATGCTTCCAGGGGCCAGGCCTTGACAACCATCTTAAGGTCAGGTGTGTAGAATGTGTAGGACCCGCGTAGTAGGGCACTCCGTTGATGCCCTGTGCAATTTTCTCAGTGAGAGTGAGGTTGTCGCAGGACAAGGTGGAAAACCAGTCCTATTGCTAGACTTTTGAGCTGTAGCTGGAGACCCCTGATGTGAACAACGAAATCACGCTCTGGGCTCCTTATTAGGGACAGGCAGATTCCTTGCCTAGCCACCTTCAAGCAACTCTGCCACGATTTTCAGCCATTTTGGAGTCAGGCGGGGCGGGAAAGGATCCTCCCCCTATCCATCTGGTGCCTCGTGTGTCCCTGACTGCTCCATAGCCTCACTATCGCCGGCGGGGGGTCGGTTACATTATATTAACTTCCTTGATCAGAACTCCGGGTGAGGCCATAAAGAAATTTAATGAAGTTGGACTTAAAATTAATTGGTATTATGAGTGAGAGAAGGAACGATGAGTGCCATAGAAAGAGACTGCGATCTTCTAGAAAGGACAGAAGCATTTCAACATTTGATCTTGAATATCACTCTTCTAAAAATCTAGTCAGCAAAGTGTCATAGCACACAGGGTCAAAGGCCAATGATACATATAATACTAGAGCTTTGGTCCCCCCTTGGTCCAAGATCGTTCTCACCTCACTCTGGACTGCACTGGGTGCTACCAGCACCACGAAACGGACGAAACCCAGCTTGGGCAGGTTCCAACACCAAACTGGAAGAAATGTTTCAATAGTTCCGCAGCACACGAGGAGATGAAAACCTTCCTGTGTCTCTCAACACAGTACTCTCTTTGTAACCAAATGAAAGGATTTCCTGATAATCCCATGAAAGTATTTAACCAGCCCATTGACCTTAGGAAGATTCACCCCAATTCCCTTGAGCTGATTCCCACTTCTGCACAAGAACTTCACTTTTATTCTTAGACATTGTGGTTTGTTATCAGTAGCCAGATACCCGGGTAAACTCTGGTGTCAGAAAACATCCCCTAAAAAAAACAATCACAGCATCTCTCCACTATTAATGCCAGTCATTTGGAAGAATAGTCCACAGCTCGTTCCTCCCTCCCCAAACCTGCCCACCTATCATCCTGCCCATGCTTGGCTACTGACACTCCCTGGTCCTTCATTCTACAATATGACTCCTCATGTCAAATGGGAGAAAGATCTTAACACTTAATATCATTCTTCCTTCCTCAGAAACTTCATCTTGGAGTTTAGAAAATGACTACAAATCACCCTGGAGCTTGTGTACCTCAGGCCAAACCTCCCAAGGCTGCCTGAATGTCAAATTAGGGGTAGCATCTGCTTCCATTTCCCTGTTTCAATCTTCCTCTGAGCTCAGCCTATCAGGAAAGATCCCATTCTCGCATCCACATCCTTAACCTACAAGCCTCTTTACCCCTGAACTTCACGTTGCTTGATCTACCCTTCTGAAGATGTAATAGAGACGAGCAATCCTCATTGACGTTGTTCCCCCGGCATACTCTCGTCTGTAGTTTAGCTGTTTGTAGTTGGTCTAGCTCAGGTTTCTCCAAAGACATCCCTGGAGGGCCGGATCCATATCAGATTTTAAGATAACAACATTTATCTAAATGGGGATGCTAAAAAATCTGGTGCTAATCTGTCCCTCCAGGACCGACTTTGGAGAATCCAGGTCTAGCTTTACGAGTCCTTCCAGCTCTGGGCGGGAATACATTTAGCAACAGCTTGAGATCAGCTTATAGTACAAATCGAGTGCCCTACAGAAGCGTTCGGCAATGCTCAGTGCATGCAAAAGCTCTTTTTCAATCACAGAATAGTGTCTCTTGGCTCCTCGCAGTACCCTCGAGATATAAGCCCACTACCTTCACTCTATCACATTGAGACAACATTGCACCAAGCCCAGTGTGGATGAGATGTATCATTACGATCGATATTTTGCCCCAGGGCTTTAAGTGGGCCGGGTCTTAAGGGGTCTGAACATCAGCAGTTTTTTTAAGGGGGCTCGAAACGGGTCTCTGTCGGACTCTGTTTTGAGCCCTGGCACAGGTGGTTTGTGTTTTTTCCCGGACTGCAGTGACAGCAGTTTGCTGTCACTGCAGTCCGGAAAAAAAAGTGCCAGGGCGCAAAACAGCCCGATAGAGACCCGTTTTGAGACAGCAAGCACATGGATGTGCGCTGCTCACACTGCTCACTTCTTACTAGTGGAGACGTTACGGCATGACATCATGCCAGGTGAGCGTTCTAGGGGAAGGTAAATCCTTTAAAGAGTCATTTTCTTTCAGGATTTCCCTTCTCTTTCTAAAACACAAGAGCAGCAACATTCTGGTGGTGTCACCAGGGCTTTAATTGGAAGCTTTTTCAATATTATATGGAACACGCCATAGTTGCAGCTTATTTATCTTATGCAACTAATAACCAATGACAAAGCCAATAGTCCTTACTTGTTGTAGGAATGATGTTACTTGTTGTATCACATATTTGATGCAATGACAGAAACAGCAAAATACCAATCAGGCGGCACACTATGGTAAGCCCAGATTTTTAGCGTAAGTGTTTTAAAGCCACACCCCTAATTACACTGGCCACGCCCCTTTGAGAGATCCCCAGTTTTTTCATCCCACACAAAGCCCTGTTTTGCCCTCAATAACCAACTTACGACAAGGGAAATGGACCATCTCTTGCATGAGAGTTTCAAACACCCTTCTTTAGATAACCCCCCCCAAAAAAAATCCACACAGAGCCATTAACAAAGGTAGAGTCGCAGCACATCTGCCAGTAGGTAGCAGCCTCCCCTCCAGCTGTCGATAATGCCTCGACTAGACTCAAGGGGGCGCTTTACAGAAGAATTCATGACTGCAGGAAGTATTACAACTGCGGCACTCTTACCTACTCTAAGAAGACTTTGTGAGTCGGCCCCGAAACAGACAACCCTATAAGTCTTTTTTTTTGTTTAAGAGATTTTTATTGAAGTTTTACATGAAATAATACAAACCAATACATATGTATGGAGTAAGTGTAAAATATAAAATATACATAGAATAGTTCACGAAATATAACTAAGCAAATAACATAGTGATAGAAGGATATAAATCGAAAGAGAGAAGAAATGGAGAAAGAGAAAAAGAAAAGGAGAAGAGAAGAGGGGATAGGAGAAAAGAGAAGAAAGAGAAAGAGAGGAGAAAGTGAAGGGAAGTTTAAAAACGCATGCAGAAAAAGTCTAAGGAAAGGGAAAGATAAAAAGAAAAAGAAGGGAAGCTAGAAAATAGGAGTAGAAGTAGAGAGATATGTAGTAAAAGGTAACCATAAAAAGGTCAGATTTAATTTTCTGAGAAAGGGAAATAGAGGAAACAGTATAAATCCTATGTTCATCGCAAACAAAAATCCACCAAGTTACTAAAGATATTTTAGAGCTATCTTTCCATGAAGATAAGATAACTTTAAAAGCAAGGCCAATTAAAAGATCAAATAACAGGGAAATAGGGGACGTGGCAACAATATCAGGAGAGGAAGAGCCTAAAAAAACATTTTGTAATGACAATGGAAGAGCACATTGAAAAACTGTCATGCAAATATTCTAAACCGATTTCCAAAACGAGAAAACATTAGAACAATCATAGAGTTGATGAATCAGTGTACCCATAACAGTAGAACAGGACCAACACATCAGAGATGAAGATGGGGAAAATCTAGAAATACAAACAGGAGTAATAACGGCTCTATTATAAATAAAATACAAGGATTGGGTAATACGAGCAGCAGCAGAAACTTTGAACAGTTTAGACCACAAATTATCCCCAGTCGCAATAGGGAGAGAAACAGATAAATCAGTTTCCCAAGCAGTTTCAATGTGGGATTTGGGTCTTTCATCAACATAAGACAACAGCAACTTATATACAAGTGCGGCTTTAGGTCTATGCGTGGGAAAAAAAGAAAATAAAGGAGAGGAAGGGGTGAGAGAGGGTGTATCATCAGGAATGACAAGAGTGGCTAGGTGAGATTGTAGAGCAGTGGAATTATTGGTATATTCAACGAGGCAGGAGTCAGGTAGTTGATATTGAACTTGTAGGGTATGAAAAGGGAGAACAGAACCGAGATGTACCAGCTGATGTACATAGAGGATAACCTTTTCCTTCCAGTATTTAAAATAGAAAGATTTACCCTTATATTTAAGAAATTTATTAAACCATAAGGTGGAATATAGGAAACATTGGAGCAGTGTAAAACCAGTAGAGAAGGTATTGTATAACAGGTTTCGGGAATATTTTAAGATAGGGTTAGCAGATAAAAAAGTGCTGTTGAACATAAAAATGACATCCTGATAGGAAAAATCCTTAAGGAGAGAGCGCTCAAAAACAATCCAAGTGGGAGGAGGAGTATCACCAAAGTCATAGGCTAATGCAAAGGATTGTTTGAGTAAAAAAGCAGAGTGATATAATTTAAAGTTTGGAAAGCGTACCCCACCTTCTCCCTTAGGGCGTATAAGCTTGGAAAGAGCAATACGTGGATGTTTCTTGTTCCATAGGAATTTTGTACAGATAGAGTTGATTTGGGAAAAATAGGAAAAAGGAATTTTAACAGTGGAAAAGCCGGGAAATTCAGTCTAGAATTAGAACCACTCTCTAGAATCCCGTCACAGGTCGATTAGACCTTTTTACCTGTCATAGAGTGTAGAAGGTAATTTTTCTCAACAAATCACTTTTCACCACTTCCATCTCCTTCCCCAAAGAACCACTGACAAAAGGTCTAAGTTGAAGATTTATTATAAAGCCAAAAGCAGTTGTGTATATAAACACCTCAGTAAAAGGTTCAGCAAATATACAGGTACTAATACAAACATAATCCTACGGAAAAGTCTCAGACGACTGAGAAACAACACTAATATAATTTCCAAGACCACCAGGCTTGCAAGAATTGCTATAATTTGGGTCTTGGTAGGCATGGAAGAAAAGAAGAAATACATCAAGATAAGCCTGTCCCTACACTATACTAAGTGTCATCCCTAATCCCTACAAACCAGGTTCTCTCCTAACAAAAGGTGTCAGCCGTGGTGACTTCCAAAGAATTTCACTCACTCAGTTCGGACTTAGCCTCTTGAGTTCATCTCGCAAGTAGCTCTCTGCCTACCCAGCATCTTTCTTCGCCCTCGTGCGCTTCTACTCTGCTCTCCTCCCCGGGGTGCTGTCCCTAATACGAAACCCACGATTCGGATGACACGCCCCAAGGGACGCCCCTCTCAAAGTATTAGTTTTCAAAGGGTCTTCATTCTGATGTCTTCATCCTTGTTCGTTGAAAAACGGCCTTGGGTCCCACAGTCGTCTCCTCTTGAAGTTGCTTCCCTAAAATTCCACAGCCACTCCTCCGGGTCTGTAACTACCATCCTGACTCTCATACACAATGGGTCCTTCTCTACTATCTTTGGTTAACCTTGCACCTGCAAAGAAACGCAAATAAATCGATTCGCAACAACATGCTACTTGCAATGAATTCTTTAAGGCAACCTTCTAGGAAAAAGGCAGTTCCATGATTTAACGTTAGCAGAAACATTCCTAGCTCGGCCTACACAATCCGCTATCCCCACCTGGGCCTCTGCACATTCGAGATGTCACCCCCTAACATTGGCAAACAATTCTACTCGTTAGGCCTACATCATTATAGCAAAAGAAAGAATACATTTTCCCACTAAACATTTCTATGTCGTTACATGAATATAATAATGAATTACTAAACGTGCATTAAAATACATCCATGCCCCTTTAAGCGTCTTTTAACTGAATCAGCATTACTTCACAAATACATTTCTAAGTTAACATGGCATTTGTATTTCAGAGAAACGCTTTTACGTTATAGTAATGTAAATTCGGGTACATGGTTTCACAGTTGTGTCACACTTAAACATGATTATGATCCTCTATATATGCGGGTGCAGATTACTTGTACATATGATGCACCCCTACAAATTCTAACACAGTTTTGCGCTCTCTCAGTCCCCCCTTTGATGACCTGTGTCATCACCACCATCCCACATTCCTTTAGGGTAGGGACCAATTTTAAACAGCACTTGTTGCAACATTTCCTCGCCTGAGCATTTCTAAAGCTCTTAAGCTTCGGTATTGATTGTCCTGCAACTCCTCCATTCTCTGTGCCTGTCCCCTCACTGTTCTATCCAACCTATTGGACCTATAGCATTTGTACAATCTCAACAAACCCCATATTCCAACCACACAGGCCACTATGATGAGGAGAGGCTCCAAAATGTATTCAAGAAAACTCCTTCCCAGGTTTGCAAACCAAATTCCAACCTTTCCAAATCCCTTGCCAACCTTTTCCCACGTGTTTTCTTGTGTCAAATCATTAATCTCATAATGGATTGCAGTAATGTTGCGTATATACTTCTTCAGATCTTTAGAATTGTCCGGAATATACGTACAGCATTCCTGGACCTTCAAAAGTTTACAGACTTCGCCCTCTTTTGCTAATAGGACGTCTAAGGCAAGGCGGTTTTGTAAAACCATCGCCCGTATCGACAATATCTCACCATGAATCAACACCAGTGATTTTGCCGTACTCATCGATAATTCATCCACCACCGTTGCTAATCTCCGTATCTTGACGTCTTTTAAGTTCCCTCCCAACATTGGTATCGCAGCTCCAAACACATCTCCCACTATTGCACCAGCAATTTCTCCTCTCTTTACTCTTGTCAACTTACCACCCTCTACTTGAGCAAAATCCTCAGTGTGATATATCTTAGGAAAGATAATCGCCAGGTAACATGTCCCATACCACTTATCCGGCAACCTCACGTATGCATTTCTTCCACAAACAAAATACACCGTAGGGATCACTTGCACCACACTCTTCAGAAAGTCTTTGGTATAATGTTCTAATTTGAAAGTGTGTTCACAAGTTGTCTCACCCACATACACATTTTCGTAGTATGTCTTTGGCCTATGTAAACACAACTTTCCCTTCTGTACAACGTCTAAGGCTATTGGACCATAACTTCCCTTTGACTTGTGTCCAAGCTCTTCATCCGTCTAATCTACCTTACCCTGACCTGACGTCTGTAACTGCTTCTGTTTTTGGTATCTGTCCTCAACCTGTTCTACGAACTTCTTCTCTACCTCTGTCAATGAGCAGGTCAGGTTGTGTCGGTGTGCATATGAGGTATCTATGGTTTTCGTTGGAATAAAAAGTATCTAAGTCTATCCTCTGACTTATAATAATCCCACTTGTTCAGATGCTTATAATTTGGGACTTCTGGTAACACAGCATCATAATTCAAAAAGAAATATTCAAAATGAGATCTCCCATAAAATATGCTAAGCAGCAAACTAGATGAAATTCCATACGTTAATGGCAGGTGATGGTATCTAATACCCTCGTCTACTGAAGCTGGCAACTGCATGCACACATAACAATCTTTCGCATCCATCGCATCAATGTACACATACAACAATTTAGCGTAAGCATTTTTCCCAAAGTTTCCTTTGGACAGATCAGCATGTAATCTACGGCTTTCTTCAGCTAGCAAAGCTTTCTCGGCTCCTATGTTTACCTCTTTGTGGCTAGCAGTGGTAGGTGTAGGTGTTCCCTTGACCTCCGCTTCCTGCTCTTGTGGTGCTAAATAAGAAACTAGAACTACAACAAATATAAAGAAAATCACTAATCCTAATAATGTACCTATAATACATTTTGCCCTACGAGTTGGGTTCCCAGCCTCCATGGTCTCAGACAGTATGATTCGATTCTAGCAGCAACACAAAGTCTCAGCAATACAAAGTCTCTTGCTTGGCTTTATGAATTTCTCGAACCACACCTAGAAGCAGAGATTCCCTTTCAATTCTTCATTTCCATTTTGTATTCAGGCGACCCTACCCTTCTCCGTCCTCTAAGGGATGTCCCTAAATTTCTTCTTCTTCCACTCGGCTCTAAATAATTTGAGCAGCTATTTAAAAAGTCTTTATTGCGCATCAATGATAAGATTCTCTCCAAGTGCACAAAGTACGTAGTCCAAGAGTTCCATGTGAAGGACTATTGATTCATAAGCAGGTATTTCAGGGCCAAAGGTAGGAAAGGTCAATCTATTTAAGATCAAATCATTTATCTTGCTTAGGAGAGGGGGGTTAGGAACAGTGATTGTCAGTAAGCCTTCGATTTCCAGTCCACGCACCAACAATATCACTTCCAACTTATAGTTCGGGGCCGTATCGGTCACCAACACCGACCTCACCCTCCCGGATCTCAGTACACCTGGCATTTGTCAAAGGGTAGGTCCACTCCGGAGTGGCGTATCTTCTGCAAGGTACTCTCACCCTCCTTGATCTCCTCGGACCTTTTTCCTCTGATTCTTGGCTTTCTCCTTCCGGGCTGACTCTTCAGATACAGGTGCAAGATCCTTTTCAGAGGTCAGCCTCACATTCAGCCTTTTCCGTCTTTCAGGCCAACTTGCCTCTGTACCTTTCACTCCTCTGTTCCTTGTCGGCACCACCTGATCATCCCTGCCTTCAGCTCTTTCAGAGTTGAGATCACCTTCACAGCAGCTTTCCCATTCAGTGGCAGATTCAGTGTCACTGCCGCTGTGATCTCCTTCAGCTCTGTCGGATGGGTTACCAGCCTCTTCCGACGCCCCCACAGCTTGACTTGTCCCCTCTTGTGGATCCTCCTCCACAGCTGGATTTTCTTCAACGAGAGGAGCTGTTTCTTCCAGGGGCGCTGGGACTCTTCGGGTGTGGGAAGCGTGGATCCAGTTTGGCAGTCCACCGCACTTCACTGCCGTGTTCGTCACCAAGATGACTAGGAACGGCCCTCGCCAGCGGACGTCCAGGCAACTCTTCCTCACGTGCTTCCGCACGAGAACTCAGTCTCCGGGACACAGGTCGTGACAGAGGTCTCTAGAAGTCGGGATTTCTGCCGTCTGCACCTGATGGGACACAGAATGGATGACGTCAGATAGTCCTTTGCAGTAATCAAGAATCAAATCATCTGTGATATTCAGCAAGGCTGCTGAGGGGACTGATGGCAATCTCATAGCTCTTCCCATCAGCACCTCATGGGGTGAAAGTCCTGTTCTCCTGTCTGGGGTACTACGCATGCTCCTCAACACCAACGGAAAAGCATCTGGCCATTTCAGGGACGTGGAGGAACATACTTTCGCCATTCGTGCTTGAGAGTTCCATTTATTTGTTCCACTATGCCAGAAGCCTCCGGCCGATAGCTACAATGCAATCTCTGATCAATGTTTAATGCAGAACAGAGCATCTTCACAACTTCACTGTTGAAATGTGTTCCTCTGTCCGATTCCAAAGAGGTCGGGACCCCGAATCTAGGTACTAACTCCCTCAACAACAATTTAGCTACTGTGAGTGTATCGCACCTACGAGTGGGATATGCCTCGACCCACCTGGAGAACACACATACAATTACCAAGACATATCTAAGGCTGTTACACTTTGGCATCTCGATGAAATCCAATTGCATTCTGTTGAAAGGCCCTCCAGACCTCCCCACATGACTTAATGTAACTGGTGTCCTCTTTCCAACATTCATCTGTTGACATGTAACACACCTCTGACACACCGCTTCTGCCGCCGTTCTGAACTTGGGATTATACCAAGTCTGCCTGAACACTCGTATCATAGCATCCCTTCCCAAATGCACAGAGCCATGTATTTATCGGGCCATCGGGCTCACTAGTTCATTTGGCAACACAGCTCTCCCGTCTGCCGAAATCCACAAATCCAGATCCCCTTTGGTACAGCCAGAAGTCACCCACACTCTTTTCTCAAAATCTGACGCTTGTTCCTGCATCTTCCTCAATTCATCCCAAGTATCTGCCACTTCAAGAACCATGTTTAGCTCGGTCCCTCTGTGTATTCCCTCAACAACCTGGTCAGTAAAGGGGTAAGCTTGCTCGGCACAATAACGTGCTACCTCATCCGCATATCTGTTACCCAGGGACACAAAATCAGCACCTTTGCTATGTGCTGTGCATTTCACCACTGCAATTTCTGCTGGTCCCTGCAGAGCTTCCAGCAGTAACCTGACAAATTCTCCATTCCTGATAGGGGAACCTGATGATGTCATGTAACCCCTCTGAGACCATAACTGACCGAAGTCATGAACCACACCGAACCCATATCTGCTGTCGGTGTATATGGTGACTCGAATTTTGTTGGCTGCCAAACAGGCACGCGTCAACGCAACTATCTCAGCCACCTGAGCGGAGTGTACTCCTTCTAAGCAGGCGGCTTCGATTATCCCATGGATCGTACAAACGGCAAAAGCCGCTCTTAACTGTCCAGCATTGTCTCTTATACATGAGCCATCTACAAAGAGAATTTCATCTGGGTCTTCCAAAGGCTCATCGACAATGTCTGGTCTCGGTTTGGTGCACAGTTCAGTCACCTCAAGGCAGTCATGGTCTTCATAATCATTATCTAAAACATTTGGCAATGGCATCAACGTAGCAGGGTTCAAAACTGAGCACCTCTTTAGGGTCACATTCTCTGCGGCAAGTATAACCTGCTCGTAACGTGTGAGCCTGTTGTTAGTCAGGTGCTGCGTTTTGGTCCTTGCCATTAACAATTCTACTGAATGTGGAACGTGTACCACCAATGGATGCCCCATTACAATGCTCTCACAACGCTCAATGCTGACACCTGTTGCAGCAACGGATTTGAGACATCCGGGCAACGCTGCAGCTACTGGATCTAAGGTAGCTGAGAAATATGCAACTGGTCTACGGGCACCTCCGTGATCTTGGGTCAAAACTGCTAACGCACAGCCCTCTCGCTCGCAGCAGAACAATGAAAACAATTTGGTGTAATCAGGCAATCCTAGGGCCGGAGCATGACATAAGTCTTCTCTCAACACCAGGAAAGCCATCATGCAGTCTGTGTCCCATGGTACCGGATCACTCACGTCCTTGAGCGTCATTCTCTGTAAAGGCTTCGCTTTTAGTGAGAAATTTGCAATCCACTGGCGACAGTAGCCAACCATTCTCAAGAACATTCTAACCTCCCTTTGTGTGGTAGGCACCATCATTTTCATTATCGCCTCTATTCTGTCTGGGGACACCTTCCTTATTCCCTTCTCTATTGTGTGTCCCAAATACTGTACTTCAGGAAGACAGTATTGTAGCTTGCTAGGAGATACCTTGTGACCATTTTCAGCCAGATGGTTTAACAAAGCAATGGTGTCTATTCTACAGGCATCCTCTGTCTCTGACGCAACAAGGAGGTCGTCTATGTACTGTACAAGAACCGAGTTCTGGGGCAGTACTAGACTTTCAAGATTCTTCTTCAATAATTGATTAAAGATCGATGGACTTTCTGTATACCCCTGTGGGATACGACACCATGTTAATACACGGTCTTCCAGCTTAAAAGCGAAAAGAAATTGGCTCTCCTCATGTAACGGTATTGAGAAAAAGGCCTGACATAAATCAATCACGGTGAACCACTCAGCCTGTGCTGGAATCTGAAACAGTATTACTGATGGATTCGGTACCACTGGACAGCATGGAATAACAATGTCATTCACTTTTCGTAAATCCTGCACAATCCTGTACTTCCCGCTAGGCTTTTGCAAGCCCATAATCTGAGAGTTACACGGACTGCCCATTATTTCTTTTAGGATTCCCTGTTTAATCATGGACTCAATCACAGGTTTTATTCCCGCGATTGTTTCTGGGGTCAGCTTGTACTGGGGTGTTCTCGGAAATTCCGCATTGTGTCTTACTTGTATTTTGACTGGTTCTACGCCCTTGATCAATCCATCTCTTCTCCTGTAAAATCCCAAACCTCCTGTCTGACTGTCTCCCTCAAGTCCCAGGGGAGTTCCTCCACTGTTAGTGCAGGATACAATTCTATGCACAGACGTGTGTTTGCAACCTTAAAGGCAGCATCATCATCATTTGTCTCCAACTCTACTCCCTTGGGTGTACAATAGATGGTGCAGTTGAGTTTACACAACAGGTCCCTTCCTAGCAGACACACAGGACTAGAATCACATACCACAAATTGGTGGTTGTCCCTGAAGTTTCCTATTTTCACTGGAACTGGCTCGGTCAGTGGATTCGTCATTTTCCTATTTGCTACACTCACAACTTGAATGGTCTGTCCTGACAGAGGCAGGTTAGGGACCACTGCGGACCGTACAGTAGAACGAGTCGCACCCGTATCCACCAGAAAGGTAGTGGGGTGTCCGGCTACATCTGCTTCTACAAAAGGTCCTCTCTGATCTATCTCTAATGCTGCTCTTAAGGTGCATTCCTCCTCTCCATCCAGACACCTTCCTGTCACTGGGTTAAAGGCATAATACTCGTCTCCGTCTATCAAAAGAGGCATCTGTTGGTATATCTTGTTCCCTGCTCCGATCTTCAGTGGCTGGGGAACGGGAGCTCTAGGAGCGGAAGTCCCCCCTTTGGCCACCTTGAGCTTGACCACTGTTGATTTCGGAACTTGGGGAGCCTGACTCTCCTCTTCCTCCTCCTGTACTTGATTTTCCGGGTTATGGGGACACTCACGTCTCCAGTGCCCGATCTCGTGACACCCTTGGTCTTGGGCCATCCTCACTGTCCCTTTTCTGGCTGTTCGATCTTCTCCCCAATGTTCCACTTCCTGACTGACCCTGTCCTCCCGATTGCATTTGGACCAGCATCAGCTTATCTTTAAGCTTCTTAGTCTTAGAATCTATCTCATCACTGCAGTACCTTGCGTATCTCAGGATCTCGTCTAGAGGCTTGTTCTGCCAACAAATCAAATGTTGTTGTATCATTAGACAGATCTCGGGGGAGGCGGGGCTTGTAGCTGGCAAAGATGGTCGCAGCCTAACGAGGCTCCCGACCCCCCTGCCCGCTAATCCGCCCTATTATCCTGGTGTGGCACTGGGACTCCCCGCCGAAACTCGGGGGGATTCCGAAGGAAGCTCCTGTGTCTACTCTGGTCGAGGGGAAGACTTCCTGTCACCGCTGGAGAAGGGACGCACTGGCGGCGGAGCTCCGGGCCGCTGACCTGCAGAATGGCGACGATCCCGGGACCTAAAATACGACCTTGAGTCTCCAGCCGGCCCACTCTTTCCTGGAGTCTGCCAGCGGGGGCTGTTCCGGCGCTTAGAGTTGACCGGGAGAGCGGGCGGCCGCCGCTGGGACCCTTGCCCCGGAATTGTGCTTGTCGCCACTCTGCGACCTCGGCGGAGCCCCTCCCCCCCGCCCGAGGGAAGGACAAATAGACTCCCCGGCTCCGGCGGCCTGCAGCGTCCGAGGCCACACAGTGACGAGCTGAGCTGCTCTCCCCGCCTGCCCCTGCTCAACTGACCACACTGAGCTGCGGGGATTGCCGGCTGCGAGTGGCGGCCCCGCTTGCAGCGACGCTGGGTGGCCCCTGTACCCGGCCACTGGGTCTGAGAACGACGCTGCTCCCCCACCGCTTGCCTGCCTTCTGTACCGAGGCCTGGACCTTCTGCAGCCCGGAGCGGCCGGAGGCGGAAGGGGCCGCGGGTGCACTTTAGATCGGGCTGAGAGTGAAGCCCACCGGCGCAGCACCCCGGGGCCGGGGATTGCAGAGACATATGATCGCGGGGCTGCTGGCCCTCTGCTGCTGCCTGGTGAGCTGAAGATTCTGGGGCCGCCGGTGCAGCTGTGGAGACCGGACCCGGAGAAGAGGAACCTCACCGGGTGGGAAGGGGGCGCCCAGCTGCTATCCTTGAACCTGCCCCATCGAGAGAGCCGCGTCTGTGGAGCGCTGAGGGCCCGGTGGTGTACGTCTGCCCCTTGGCAGCTGCTGGAGGGTTCCGGGCTTGGCGGGGCCTGCAGAGATTCAGCACTTGAGAGTGCGACATTGGGAGAACCCACCTGGACCGAGCCCCCTGAACTGGCGCACAGCGACTACTGAGTAGTGGGCACAAGCGCGCACGCCTTGGACACTACACTGCGTGGCCCCCCTGCAGACACCAGCTTGCGGAATTGTTGTTCCCTCGAGGCCTTGCAGATCACACTGATGTGAGGCGCTGAGAGCTGCCCGGTGGTGAACAGCAAGAAAAAGGGAGGACCGGGCTGCTGGGTGCTGCACTGGATCAGCGGCCCTGACCGAGAACCGGCCATTAACCCGGAATCCGCCGGCCCACCGGCCCCTACTGACTGGGAGCTGCTTTCCTCACTGGGGCGAGTACCACCCGCCCCTGTGTTGCCCTGGCCCAGGAGTAACGAGACAAAATGGGAAAGCCTAGAGGCCCGAAGGGAGAGGGGGGCGCTGGTTCGGAAGCTCCCGACGACACATTGCCGACCCCGCCGGACCTCCAGCAGCTGCAGGACCGGATATTAGAAGCCATCACCGCCACAAAGGATGCCCTGCACCAGGACATAGCACAGGTGGCCTCGAGCCTTGGACTACTGCGCGCGGATCATGGAAAATTATCGGATAGGGTCAAGAATACAGAACTAACCCTGAAAGAGCTGGTACCAGCGCAAAAATCCGTGGAAGGCCGTCTAACAGATTATCTGGACCGGATACAGGCCCTCGAGAGGCGAGCGGAGGATGCAGAAAATCGCAGTAGGCGCAACAATGTGCGCCTTGTGGGCCTTCCGGAAAAAAAAGAGGGGCCTGACATTGTGGCCTATCTAACCACTTGGTTACAAACGGAGGTGGCGCCCGAAGGCCTCTCTCCTTTCTTCACCATTGAAAGGGCGCACCGAGTACCAGCTACACCGCCCAAGCCAGGACTATCACCCCGACCAATAGTGATCAAACTATTGCATTACAAGGACAGGGACTGGTTGCTGCAGAGAGCGAGAACAGCGGGCCCCTTCCAAGTAGACAATTGTAGAGTGACGCTGTTCCCGGATTATACCTTCGAGACCCAGAAATTACGAGCCTCTTTCTTGTCCATCAAAAAGGAACTGAGAACAGAAGGCCTGCAGTACTCGCTACTCTTTCCGGCCAGGCTGAGGGTGGTAGTGGATGAGAAATCCCTGTTCTTTCCTACCTCGGCGGATGCCTGGGCCTGGTGGGACACGTACAAAGCCGGAACGGATGGAGCACGCATGAGAGAAGAGGGGGAACGGTTACAGCAGCCACCGCGAAGATCTCGTAGAGTGCGAGGCCGCCAACGCAGGATTGGGGGGGCGATGGTCTCGCAGACGGAGAGTGAACGGAAGGCCGCGCTACAGGCGGTAATTGAGGTATCAGGAGCTGTGTTGACTCAATCGGAGAGGGCCTCGGGCTCAGAGGCCCGGGCAACGGACTCTGAAACGGAACTGTCGGAATTTGGTGGCGTGAGAGGCCCGGAGGTCACGCCGCAAACCTCGGGGGAGATTGTTGAAGGCTAGGAGCGCTCTGCCGACCCAGTGCTACCCTTTGGTTCTTGGACTTTGACTGCCCTGATGACCGGAGCTGGCAGTTCTTGGACGTTAATGCTGTGAGTAATGCCCTTGCTTTGGAGGGCGGGGGACGGGGACCGAGCTTCAAACACCTGTAGCCAACCCGCGCCTCTTAGGGCCCATAAGGCCTCCGTAGTGCAGACTGCGGATTAGGTGGGAAGGAGGGCGCGGTTGCCCGCACATGGTTTGGATGGGAGCAACTCTAGCACAGTTAGGTCCTGTTCTGGGGGAGGGTGGGGAGCCCGAGGCAGTTGGGGTAGCCAAGGACATAGTTGCGGGAGGGGGGAGGGGGGTTGTTGTTGCGGGGTGGAGGGATTGTGTCATCATGAGTAACCGGGAATATGGTTTTAGGGCATTGTACCACACTGCATGGGATAATGACTAATACAGGAGTGATAAAGTGTGTGACGTGGAATGTGAGGGGGCTGCACACCATGACCAGGCGACACAAGATTCACGCCTACCTAGTTCGCAGGGGGGTTCACATTGCGCTACTGCAGGAGACACACCTGACGAAACAGGAGGGAATAGCACTGCAGCGTAGATGGAGGGGACACTTGTTTAACACTACATATTCGGCCTTCGCTAGAGGAGCCATGATCTGGATCAGAGCGGGCACCCCGTTCCAGGTCTCTCGGCAGGTGGTGGACCCGGAGGGGAGATTTGTGGCGGTGGAAGGCACCCTTAGAGGGCGCCACATAGTGCTTTGCAGCGCGTATGCACCCAATGTAGACCAGGCTGCATATTATGCGCGGCTCTCTGGGGAACTGGCTAGTTATCTTGCAGGCCCCGTTCTGTTGGGGGGAGACTTAAATTCGATCATAGATGTTGACCTAGATAGGTCGCACCCTCCGTTACACTCATCCCCAGTACGCAGACTAGCGAAATGCAGATTAGACTGGCAGGGACAATGGGAATTAACTGACGCTTGGCGCATGCAACACCCACTTGAGCAAGATTACTCATTCCACTCTGGCCTCCACGACCTCCACGTCCGTATAGACGCCTTCTTGTGCTCGCCGCTCGTACTCCTTGCAGTAACCCACACCGAATACCTAGCTCGCACGATTTCAGATCACAACCCACTGTTACTATCGCTTGACTGGATGAATGAAATCTCTAAGGTCCCGACCTGGCAGCTCCGACCGGATACACTGGATGACCCACCGTTCCGCGAGGCGTTGGGGGAGAGAATCGAGCAATATTTTGCGACTAATGAAGGTTCCACCGCCTCCAGAGCCACGGAATGGGACGCCCTTAAGGTAGTCATCCGCGGGCATTGTATTGGGAAATTCGCGGGGGCCCGTAAAACACTGCTAGACGACTTGAGTAGGGCGGAACGCAAACTGCGTGAGATCGAGCAGATGCGCCCAGATAGGCCTGACCTCCAGGAAGCCCTCTGTGCGGCAAGGGAGGCAGTGGCGATAGAACTAGAACGCCTTCGCAGCTACGACTATAAGGCGTACTTGGTGAAAACGCACGCTGAAGGGGACAAGGCAGGGACACTGCTGGCCTGGCTTGCCAACCCCTCTAGGCGCAGCCACCCGATTCTGGCCATCTCAGAGGGGGAGGGTAGCATGCACACCACACAATCGGCGATCCTAAATTGTTTCAGGGCCTATTATGAACAACTGTATAAGAGCGATCTCGGTGATAAGGGGAGGGATACGACCGCTTTTCTGGAGGGCTTGCAGCTACCGCAGCTAGACCGGGACCAAGCGAAAGCCTTGGGAGGCCCGATAGAATTAACAGAAATTAGAGGAGCGGTGAAGCGAATGGCCCGGAACAAGACCCCGGGCCTGGACGGCTTACCGATTGAGTTTTATGGGCGGTACCTCGATCAACTAGGCCCGCAGCTTCAAATTGTTTATGCTGAGGCTAAGCTTCAGGGACGTCTGCCAGGCTCAATGCGCGAAGCGTTAATGGTCCCCTTATTGAAACCGCGGAGAGAGAGTACGAATGCTGCGTCCTACCGACCCCTGTCAATGCTGACCACTGACTATAAGATCCTGAGCACGGTGCTAGCAAACAGGTTATTACAACACATGCAGACACTGGTCCATAATGACCAATCCGGATTCATTCCCAAGCGAAATACCAGCCACAATATTAGGAGATTGACTCGCCTGTTGAGCAGCCCACTGCCGGAGGCAAAGGCCCCCTTGGTACTGGCAGTGGATATAGAGAAGGCTTTCGATAGCCTAGAGTGGGAGTATCTTTATAAGGTGCTGCAATGCTTTGGGCTTGGAGAGGGCTACATTCGATGGACGAAGGTATTATATACTGAGGCGAAGGCGAGGGTAAGAGTGGGCACCCTGGTGTCGGACCAATTCGAAGTACTTCGTGGCACCAGACAGGGCTGTGCGCTGTCTCCGCTGCTGTTTGCCTTGGCAGTGGAACCTTTGGCGGCAATGGCAAGGAAGGGCATCTACTATGAGGGCCTGGCCCACAATGGTGCCCATCATTTTATATCACTATACGCGGATGACCTTCTTCTCTTCTTAGAGGATGCTGATGAGGCACTGTCGGGGGCAGAAAGGCTCCTTGCGCGTTTTGGGGAACTCTCTGGCTTGAAGGTTAACTGGGCCAAGACCTGCCTGTTTCCCCTCCGTAAACACGAGATCCAGCCCTTTCTCCGGCCCTCCCTTAGATGGGAGCCCAGCTGCTTGGAATACCTAGGGGTACACATCTACCACGAAGAGGCGGACATGCTAGGTGGGAACGTCGGACGCTGTATCCGGGCCCTTAAGGGCAATATGTCCTTCTGGGCTACTCTCCCACTATCGATGACGGGCCGCATATCGCTGCTTAAGATGATAGCATTGCCCCGATTGCTGTATTATTTTCGGACCTTGCCTGTTTGGGTCCCTGCCGCGACTTTTCGGCAACTGCGCTCAATGATCATCTCCTTTTTGTGGGGTGCGGGACGGCGAAGAGTGGCACTGTCCACGCTGCTCCGCCCAAAGGACGAGGGAGGCCTGGCTGTCCCGGATTTCGAGCTTTATTATTTAGCTGCCCAGCTTCAGACCCTAACGCAAGAAATTGCGAGGGCATACCGCGGCCCCGAACAAGACCGAGACGGTGGCATCCCCCGTCATGTGCTTGCCTTCATTGCCCTGCGACAGAGATTGTCGCTAAGAGACCTGTCCTTGGAGGAGAGAACTCTCCGCCTGTGCTGGAATCGCTCGGCGAGGCGCGCAGGGATTAAGTCCCCATATGCGCCTGAGATCCCTCTCGGCATGGTGACGGCGCTCCCGCACGGGGGCGACTGGTCCCATCTACAGGGCTGGGAAGAGGCGGGGCTCCAGGTGGTGGGGGATTTGTTCGAGGATGGAGCATTGCTCCCGTATCAAGTGCTACAGGAACGCTTTGACCTTCCACGAGGTGACTATTTATTGCATGCGGCAGTAGTGCGAGCCATACAGGGACACTGGGGCATGGGCCTAGCGGAGCCACCGACAGCCCAGGCCTGCCAATACACGATGATGTCGGCAGGCGTCTATAAGGCGGTTACGTGCTTATATTCGAGAATGTTGAGGGAAACGCTGCAACCACTGACTGCTCTGAAGGCCAAATGGGAATCAGATTTACAAATGGAGATCCCAGACGCCACGTGGACACAACTGGTGGGTCGGGCTAGGAAGAGCACGAGAAATGCACGTTTCCAGCTCATCCATTTTTATATTCTCCACAGAGCCTACCTCACCCCGGGCAACATTCAGAAATATTTCGGGGCAGAGGAAGCCGCTTGCCCACGCTGTAATGCATTGGGGGCGGATCTGCTTCACATGCTCAGAGAGTGCCCCCACCTACAAGATTATTGGAGAGATGTCGGCGACACCTTGAATGAGGCCGCAGACAGAGACCTTCATTATACCACTGCTGTCAGCATTCTCCACTGGTTTCCGCACACACCTAAAAATAGGATGTCGAGCAGGTTCGTCGACATGGGCCTCCTATTAGCCAAACGGGAATTAACGAGGGGGTGGAAATCGAAAACGAGCCCGACACATCGGCGATGGCTTGCGGAATTTTTGAAATGGGCGTCGAGCGAGAGCACGCTTAGGTATCAGTTGGCGCATAGAAGAGCAGACGAGCGGGCCCTGGAGGCGGCTATGGAGTGGGAAATTTTGGTACAGGCACTACGCGACAGCACACTAGATGACGAGGAGGATGAACGAGATGTGACGCCCGACACTACTGCTGTTCAGGAGGCACCAGCACCACCACCAGTCACACACACACATTAGGTACCTAGGACCATCTGATTGCAATCATACGGACCCAATCCATGACCGGGAACGATTGATGACACTTGGGGGGGAGGGAGGGATGAGGAGATGGGGGGGGGGGTTCCTTCACCTGTAGTGTAGTTGGGAGTTACAGTTGTAGGCACTACAGGGGGGGAGGGGGTTAGGACTAAAAACTGAAAAGCAGACAGTGGAACCCCCCACATGCGCTGTATACTGCCCGCCGACAGTGCAGACTGTATTGCTTTGCGACTACGCCGCCCGACCTCCGGGTTGTGGGCTGAACGGCTGTGTATACCTGTTGGGGACCTCAAACCGAGAGGGAGGATTTCACGCTGATGATACTTATGTGATTGACATATCCTATGTTTGGTTCTGCAATAAAAATCATTCAAAAAAAAAAAAAAAAAATTAGACAGATCTCGGGTCTCAGGCCCAAAACAAACTTGGACACAAACTGTCCCATGTCCTTTAGATCCATTACATCCAGGCCACTGCACTGCTTAAATATCTGTAGCAGTCTCTCGTAATATTCATGAACTGTCTCCTTTGGTTCTTGTCTAGTTCGATCTATTTTCACCCAATCTATGTCTTGTGGTGGCACCTTGGTTTTCAACCACGTAATCACTTGCTCATATTTTACCATCACTCTTGGTGAAGGTCCATTCGTGTGTGCATCCCGTTCTGGCTCCTCTGTGGGCCACTCGACACTGACCTTGCACGCTACCCACAGATCTCCCGGAACCACAATGTCAAACAGAGTGTTCAGATCAACCCACAGTACCTTTGAGATTTCGACAAACCTCTCTACCTGCTTGTACCATTCTACTGGGTTTTCTCTCAATTTTGGAAATGTGTTCGTAAACGCAGCCAAATCTCCCCTACTCCAGGGTACGTGCACATATCCTCCGTGGGCAACCTCTCTCAAGGGGTAGGCTTCTGCATGCATTAGCCCTGTTCCTGGAGAAGTCTCTATAGTGCTCCGCCTAATACTCTTCTTTTTGGACCACCTTTCCTCCCACTTATCCAATTGTATCCACGTTCGGATACCCACTATTAGTTCTCTAATGTGGATTTTTAATCCGATCGCCCTCTTTTCGTCTAGTTCTTGAGTACTGTAGTCTATGGCCACCCTGCAAGGCCCTTGTCCTGGTCAGATCCACTGAGTATTTGTTCGCTAGTTCCGTTAGCTTCTCGTGAGCTGTCCTAGCTCTGCGAGTAACATCTTTCGCTACAAACAACAGTTCATCTGGTTCGTAAAGTTCTATTCTTTCTAGAGGGATTGTACCTTCCACTATCTCTTCTACTTCTGACTTCAGTCTTAGTACATCTTTTCTCCTTGCCTTTATCACTGCTCTCAATGTGCCTTGGCTAGAAGTTTCGCTTGGGTCTTTCCCCTTACATTCCTGACTCACCCTTCTGTCTTCCTCAGGGGTGTTATGGGGAACATTTCCTCTCTCCCATCTTTCACAGTCCCACTCTTGTCGTCTTTCTGCAGTCCCAGGGGTAAACGTACCGCTATTTTCCTCGCTCCCACGGTCCCCCTCCTGTCTACTTCCATTAGACCTGCACTGGGATCCTTCCCTATTCTCTGAACCCCAATGTCTACTATCGTCTCTTGACCTGTCGCTCTGAGAATCCGCGACTGTCTCCCAGGTCCTCAAATCTGGCCTCAATTCTTTAATCGACCGGGGCCGTGGTCCTCTCAGATCCATCGGTCCTCTTAAGCCCCCCTGTTCTCTTGAGGAATCCGCTGATGCTGCCAAAGGGGTGCTCCTTTCTATCGGTCTGGACCATTGATTCCACTCGTCTGTGGGATTACTCCTACCTTCACTGGTATTCCTTTCCCTGTCCATCTGTGGCAGACCCTCGGGTTGTGTTTGCTCTGGATTATATACTGACACTATCGGACCTATGGTAACAGGTACCGTAAGGACATCTGGTAACCTCTGAGCATTGGCCCCCTCTTCACGGTGTACCTTCTGTACAGTGAATCTTCCCACTACTCTTGCTTCCGGGGCCGTTTGAGGTACCTCACTTTCCACTGAGACGGCCCTGTTCCCTACCGGACCTAAGTCACTCTCTCTTAGGATGCCACCGTCCACTGTCGATGTTCCCCTTTCTGTTGGTATTGGTGAGTTCCCTTCTATTTCTGGATTATACGGAGGTGGTCTGTCCGACAACAGTCTTTCTATCAGACTATCTTCTGTTTCACTGTCATCGTCTTCTGTATTCTTTTTCTGTGCTTCCTTTCCACTAACCAACAATGGGTACAACCTATCCCCTTCTATGGTCTATCTCTCCATCTCTTGGCCAGTGCGTCCCACCTCGCGTCCTGCACTGCTCTAACTGATCTGTTCACTCTTTCTTGTCTTCTGTCCCTATTCTTCTCGAGGGCTGCCCTGATCCACGCATTCAAAGCCTCAAACTGTGTTGGTCTAGGCAAAGGTCGCAGAGAAGACATAATCGCTTTTAGCTGGTACAACACCTCTAATCTGAATGTCCCGTACTTAGGAAACGTCAGTTCCTCATTCCCTTCAGTCATCTTACACCAGTTCTCAAGCCACAATATAGTATGTAATCCAACGTTCGTAGCCATGTAATGAGCTGGCGTATCCTCGGGTGGAGCCTCTTCCCCACCCCGAGGTTCTAGCCTCTTCTCTCCAGAAAAACAACTTCGCAATCTTTTTAAACATTTCATGATGATACCCACAACAATTTCTTGTTTACTACTTTCGTTCGTTTCCCAATGACAATCCACCAATCCCAGCGCGGCTTCACTCTGGCCGTCCTATCCTAGCGCGGCTCTTCGCTGACGTCACTCACTTCCCGCTAACCGCCCTATCTCAGCGCGGCTTCACGCTAACCGTCCTATCCCAGCGCGGCGCTTCCTGACGTCACTCTCCTCCGTTTGCAGCAGTTCCCCTCCTTTCTCCGCTCGTCTCTCGGTCATGCATGCGTCCCAATCATACGCTTTGAAATGATCACTTTTGACCAAGCAATCACTTCTCTGACTGTACATCCACAGTCTGACTGTAATTGTCACCGACTGGCAAATGTCTGTCTGCTTAACGACCAAACAATCGCCTTTCTGATAGGTTTCATACACTCTGTAACTTCCGACCAGCGTCCGTTACCCACGCATTCACACATTTGTTCCCCCTATCTCGGTCCTGCGGGCAATCATTGGTACCTCATGATCCCCTTTCAATGGTCGACAATTACTGTGGGTGTTCGATACACCCGAACCACTTAAACTCTCCTTGAGCTTAAGATTTTTCACCGGTTGCGCGCGCTCACAACCTGATCTCCTTTCACACTACAGGCACTCAACTCCGCTAGACAATACAATTACGCAATAACACAGTACACACCGCAATCTAACATGCATGACCCTTTTTATACTCACACTCTTACGACCTGCTGCTTTCTGCCGCACCGTCACTTTCCGTCATCTTCCATGGATCGCCATCCTCCGTCCGCTGCTCTATGGACACACATCTTCGGATCTCTATGGGCCTTGGGGAAATCTTAACCTATGTGGATTACCTTCACTCCAGAAGATAAACCATCCTACTCTGCTACCAACTGGAAAAGCTGGGAAATTCAATCTAGAATTAGAACCACTCTCTAGAATCCCGTCACAGGTCGATTAGACCTTTTTACCTGTCATAGAGTGTAGAAGGTAATTTTTCTCAACAAATCACTTTTCACCACTTCCATCTCCTTTCCCAAAGAACCACTGACAAAAGGTCAAAGTTGAAGGTTTATTATAAAGCCAAAAGCAGTTGTGTATATAAACACCTCAGTAAAAGGTTCAGCAAATATACAGGTACTAATACAAACATAATCCTACGGAAAAGTCTCAGACGACTAAGAAACAACACTAATATAATTTCCAAGACCACCAGGCTTGCAAGAATTGCTATAATTTGGGTCTTGGTAGGCATGGAAGAAAAGAAGAAATACATCAAGATAAGTCTGTCCCTACACTATACTAAGTGTCATCCCTAATCCCTACAAACCAGGTTCTCTCCTAACAAAAGGTGTCAGCCGTGGTGACTTCCAAAGAAGTTCACTCACTCAGTTCGGACTTAGTCTCTTGAGTTCATCTCGCACAGCAGCTCTCTGCCTACCCAGCATCTTTCTTCGCCCTCGTGCGCTTCTACTCTGCTCTCCTCCCCGGGGTGCTGTCCCTAATACGAAACCCACGATTCGGATGACACGCCCCAAGGGACGCCCCTCTCAAAGTATTAGTTTTCAAAGGGTCTTCATTCTGATGTCTTCATCCTTGTTCGTTGAAAAACGGCCTTGGGTCCCACAGTCGTCTCCTCTTGAAGTTGCTTCCCTAAAATTCCACAGCCACTCCTCCGGGTCTGTAACTACCATCCTGACTCTCATACACAATGGATCCTTCTCTACTATCTTTGGTTAACCTTGCACCTGCAAAGGAACGCACATAAATCGATTCGCAACAACATGCTACTTGCCATTAATTCTTTAAGACAACCTTCTAGGAAAAAGGTGGTTCCATGATTTAACGTTAGCAGAAACATTCCTAGCTCGGCCTACACAATCCGCTATCCCCATCTGGGCCTCTGCACATTCGAGATGTCACCCCCTAACATTGGCAAACAATTCTACTCGTTAGGCCTACATCATTATAGCAAAAGAAAGAATACATTTTCCCACTAAACATTTCTATGTTGTTACATGAATATAATAATGAATTACTAAACGTGCATTAAAATACATCCATGCCCCTTTAAGCGTCTTTTAACTGAATCAGCATTACTTCACAAATACATTTCTAAGTTAACATGGCATTTGTATTTCAGAGAAACGCTTTTACGTTATAGTAATGTAAATTCGGGTACATGGTTTCGCAGTTGTGTCACACTTAAACATGATTATGATCCTCTATATATGCGGGTGCAGATTACTTGTAAATATGATGCACCCCTACAAATTCTAACACAGTTTTGCGCTCTCTCAACAGGAAGCATAGAAAGTGTGTATAGAACATGCGGAGCAATCATCATTTTTATGGTGTCTAATCTGCCCTACCATGATAAAAATAAGGGTGACCAGTTAAGCAAAAGTGACTGAAGTTTGGAGATTAAAGCATTAAGTGTGAGCTTAATTGTGGTATGTAAAGAGGAGGAAAACCAGATTCCAAGATATTTAATTTTAGAAGGACACCATGCAAATTCAGTATTGTCAAACATGAACTGGTAACAAATGGAATTTAGTGGCAGGACTTCTGTTTTGGAAAGATTTAATTTATAACCAGAAATGCTGGAATATAATCGTACTTCATTCAAAAAAGGAGGGAGGGAGTCAGTGGGGTTGGACATATAGATTAATATGTTGTCTGCGTATGCAGAAATTTTAGTTTCCATGGAGTTATGCTGAAAACCCTTAATCTGAGTGTTAACACAGATACGTTCTAAAAAAGGTTCAAGGCAAAGGATAAAAAGAAAGGGGGTGAGAGGACAGCCTTGTCTAGTACCTCTAGACAAAGAGAAAAATTTGGAAAAATGATTGTTAACAAAAATACTAGCTCTGGGACATGAATATAATAATTTAATGAAAGAAATAAAAGAAGTCCCAAAACCAAACCATTGGAGAGCTGCAAACATAAATTGCCAATTGATACGGTCAAAGGCCTTCTCGGCATCCAAAGATAGGGCGGCAAGGGGGGATTTATATTTTTTGGCATAAGAGATAATATTAGCAAACATTCTTGCATTATCTGATGCAAATCTACCTTTGGCAAATCCTACTTGATTGGTGTTAATTAATAGGGGAATTATAGTTTCAAGACGGATTGCAAGAATTTTTGCGAACATTTTGCAATCATAATTTATTAAAGATATGGGACAATAATTTTTACAGTAGGAATGATCTTTGTCAGGTTTAGGAATTATAATAATCAATGCATCCATAAAGGATCCAGAACCCTTTGCATCTACAATAAAAGAATTAAAAAGTGCCAGGAGCTTTGGGACAAAAATGGGAGTAAAAGTGGTATAAAACTCAGCGGAAAGGCTATCAGGCCTTGGGGCCTTGGACTTGTTTAGTGATTTTATAGCATTAATTATCTCTTGAGAAGAGATATCATCTTCTAATGCATTAAATTTGTCAGGTAAGGAAGGTGGAGAAGGAAGACCTGAAAAAAAGCATCTAAATTCTGAGTTGAGGGAAATGTGTCATCAGAGTAGAGAGATTGATAATAATTATGAAAAACATCAGCAATATCTTCATCTGATGAAACCATTTTATTAGAAGATTCGTTCATGATAGGCCCGATTGCTTTACGTTCTGATTTGATCTTCAGATAATTAGCTAACATTCTACCAGCTTTGTTTTGACCTCCAGGGTATTTAGATTTAATCTTAAGTAGAATATTACAAGCCTCAGTCGTTGCCAATTCATTGAGATCCGATTTAGCTTTAATCAACTGATGAAGGGCAGAGGATGATCTAGAGGTGAAATAAATATGTTCTAAGTCTTTGCGGTGACGCAGTTGATCTTCATATTTTTTCCTTGTCACTTTCTTTTTGCTAGAGACATAAGAGATGGTGAAAGCATGGAAAGAAGCCTTAAAGGCATCCCAATTATTAGGAACAGTAGTATCAATAGGGTTGTTAAAAGTAAAAAATTAATTAATATAAGTAGTAGCCTTTTTAACAAAAACAGGGTCGGATAATAGAAAATTGTTCAATTTCCAACGACTAAATTGAGAAGAAGTAAGGGAAAGATCTAATGTAGCATGAACTGGAACATGGTCAGCAATAAAAATGGAACCAATAGCAGAGGCTTGAATAGACGGTAACAAGGATTGACTAACCAGAATATAATCAATTCTAGACCTCGTGTGATGTACATTGGAGTAAAAGGTGTATTCAAGCAAATCAGGGTTACATGTCTTCCAAACATCATACATTGGTCGAGAGGTGATGGCAGATTAAAAGGCTTTGTGCGTTTTGTCTGGGTTGAATATACATTTCGATAGCCTGTCAGAAAAAGGGTCTAACCACTGATTAAAATCACCAGCAACAATAACATTGGGACAATCAATTGAGAAAAGTAAAATTGTAATATAATTCCAGAATTGAGGGTCAGATTTAACTGGGCCATAAATATTCAATAAGGTTAAAGTTTTGTTGTGTACCACAATCTTTGCCATCACCCAGTGACCGTCTTCATCATTTTGAGTGGATAAAATTTGTACAGATAAAGATTTATGGAACAATATGGTAACACCACCTTTTTTGTTGGACGTAGAAGCGTGAACAATCTGACCAACTCATTGTTTCTTTAACTTGAGAGATTCAACTTCAGTACGATGCGTTTCTTGAAGGAAAACATTTTGAGAATTAAGTTTGGATAGATGAGACAATACCTTTTGACGTTTAATCGGTTTCCCGATACCACGAACATTCCACGTAACAAATTTACACATAGTGGAGGGTAAGGAAGATAAAACACGGAGGGATGAGAAATACTTCAGGAGAACATCTGAAAGAAAAAACAAACCACATAAATAGAGAATACACAAAAAATAAAACAAAGAATACCAAAACATCCACAAAATCCAGGTAACAGCCAAATAGAAATATCATTGCAAAACAGGAAAAAATATATTTAGAAAAAGACCGATTAAGAAAGATACACGCTATTTTAGGGAAAAAGCAAATAACACAAGTGAGGGTAGTAGTGAAGAAAGTGAAAAAAGGGAGATAGGAAAGAAGAAAGAAGAAAGAAAAAAAGGAAAGGAAGAAGAAGTAAGTGAACAGATCAAGGCAGAACAGCCAGGTCTGCAAAGAAAAGAAACATCTGAGCATCGGTAGCATAGAGACGCCAAAGGGACACAGACCTCAGCAATTAATAGAAAAGAAGAGAGAAAAGAGAAAGAACCTCATAGGGTAGGAAGGGAACAACATATTGACAAGGTCATGGAACAGATGTACAATGATGGAAAGAAAAGAGGAACCTAGATAATTAAAAAATAAAAATAAAATAAAAAATGGTTAATTATTAGTGTCCATTCCAGAGGATGAAAGAGTGTGTAGGTATAAACCAAGTTTCTTCGGTTCATCAAAGGAGCGTGTGCAACCATTGTAGGTGATCTTGCAAAGACAAGGATGGAGGATTCCATATTGGATTTGAAGCTGTCTCATTTGAGGACGGAGAGCCAAGAATTCTTTGCGACGTGCATTACCGGCATTTGAGACATCTTGGGAGATAAAGAGATTATGACCAGCCCATATAAGACGACGCTTAAGTTTAGCAGCCTTCAGCACATGCATCAACTCTGTAAATTCAAGAAAAAGCATAATAATGCCACGTGGTTTAGTAGCATTAGGGTTAAGGCGACCTAGGCGATGAGCTCTTTGTATGTTAAGAGGATGGAAGTTCTAAGAGGTCAGGTAGGAATTTCTGTAAAAATGAGACCATATCAGATCCTTCAATATTTTCTGGAAGACCATAAAGGCGTAGGTTATTTCTACGATTACGATTTTCAAGGTCCTCAGTGTGCAGCTTTAGGGTATGAATTTCTTGGTCCAATAAAGGAATTTTTGACGAGATATCCTGTATGTCACTGACACGTTGTTCCAAGTCCAGAACTTTATTTTCCATAACGACCCATCTTTCCTTAATTTGACTTAGTTTTTCATTGGTCGCAGTCATAAAAGGTTGGAGGCCACGGACTTCAACTAGAATAGAGTCCAGGACTGGATTTTGGGACGAGAGTATAGGAGACGGTAGATCATTTTTGGGTCTCTTCTGTTTCGTCCCCGAGACGGATGCCTTCGTAGTATGAGAATCATGCGCCATGTTGAAAAATGTACAAAAAAGGGCTTATTGTAATAAATAGGGGGTTTCAAAATGTAGAAAAATCCTCCACGAATCACTAGACACAGGAAGCGCACTTCAAGGATGAAAAGTAAAAATGAAAACGTAAAATCTATAGTAGGTCAGAGGTACCACAAATAGTCACAGAAGTATCAGGTGACACAAAGCCATTTGAATGTCCATAGTAAAGCATAGAAATATCCAGTAAACCTTAAAAGAAAGATCCGCTTGTAAGGTAAGAAAGTATTCTGTTGTATGGCATTGATAAGAGTAGGAGGAAACAGAAAATATTGTTTGGAGTGAGGCAATTTAGAAGACTCCACAAAAAGGTGTAGAAGAGCAATTGTCACCAAACCACATAGAGAATCTGTAGCAAACGAAGAGCCAGTCAAAAGAGATGTGATACTTCAGGTATGCAGCTAGTCATGGACATTTCAGGCAGAACAGCAAAATGAAGGCAAGAGGCTCCGGTGTGTTATCCTAAAATGGCGGACTTTCACCTCAGCAGAACAGCACACAACATAATAGAGCAAATAAAATAAAGAGTAAAATAAAAGGAACTGCGACTTAAGCCATTACATGTTAGTAAAAAGAGTTATATGAGGCAGCGCAGTAAGAAAAAGGCTCCGTTGTGATGGCCTAAAATGGCGGCCGTTCACTTCAGCAGGGCAACATACATCAAGGTTTATCATAAAAAATAAAATAAACTGCGACTTAAGCCATTACATAGTGGTGGAATGAGCTTTTGTAAGGCAGCGCAGTAAAAAGAAGCGAAAAGAACATACCGGGTATTGTTGTAGAAGTTATAGAGGTCGCGGGCACAGCGGCACAAAATGGCGGCCGCCCGCGACCAGAACAGGACGAGATACTCCGGCAGTGCGAGGAAGACGAAAAACAGCATATAAGCTGCAACCGGACCATTCCCTAAACGCTCCACATCTTGGTACGTGGTTCAGGCATTTCACAGGTTCCACAGCCAACACAGGAGGTTCTAAAAGTGCAGTCACGCTCCATGTCGGTACGGAGCTCACGCCGGGTCCGCCATGTCCCGTCGGTGCGTAAGCCACGCCCCCAGACAACCCTGTTAGTGAAAGTGCACAGAGGGCACAGTCCTTTCTATTTGTACTAACTATATATGAATCTTCCCATTTTATGGAGCGGTGTGGTGCAGCGGCCAGGGCAGCTGACTTTGGAGCACAGGGTTCTTGGTTTGATCCCCGGCTCCGGTGGCAGCTCAGCTCAGCACCATGTGACTCTGGGCAATAGCTCACTTCATTTCTGTGATGGCCCCCAACGCCTTGAGACCTGTAAGGGTGAGTAGTTCGATCTTTACAAATACGGATTTACATTCCCATTTTAGATGAGTTTGGGCTAATTCAAAAAGGTATGTCAGAGTATGAAAAAGGGTACTTCAGGAATACTGCTTGACACTCTCCAAAATGCCTTTGTGACAGGCGCTTATGTGATACAGACGAAGAAATACTCTTGCAGACCTGTGCTTTCACCCACCCCACCCAATTAACAGGAAGAAAGAAAAAAAAGGACCAGCTTTTCCTATGTTTTCTGAAGAAAGGTAAGCATGCAGAGCAGAGGCGCAACTAAAGCCAAATTTCGGGGGGGCGGGGCTAGGAACAAATTTCGGGGGGGGCTGAATCTTTGAGCAACATGCAGAGTGGAGCTGCAGGGGCTCTTAAAAGGGGTGAAACAACAGCAAGGCCTCATTAACATTCAAATGGTCTTTAAAAGACCTGTGAAGTGCCCAGGTGCAGCTGTGTGTGTGCCCGGGAAGTGTTTCATCCCGAGCTGCCACACATGACGGGGGGGCTGAAGCCCTTTCAGTCCAATGGGTATTGCATGCCTGATGCAGAGGCGGCTCCACCTCGGGAGCGGAGGAGCGGCGCCCGCCTGCTGCGAGTGCAGCAGGCAAACACAAATAAATAAAATGGCATGTCAATGCCCTTTAATTTATTTGCCATCGCACCAGCTCATGCTGTGAACAGCGCGAGGTCAGGGGTGGGTCTGAATCCTGCACATGCAGGATGGCAGCACTGGTCTACAGTGCGCATGTCGGATTGTCCGGCCGTCTTGCCACGGCCAGCCCGACATGTGCACTGTAGACCCAGCAATCCAAAGACTGTGAAATAACTTGAGGATTGCAGGCACAGGCCCCAACCTCAAAATGAGCGCTGGGTAAGCCTGCCCCCACCAATCCTGGAGCTGCTTTTACAGCACGAGAGCGGCTCCAGGATTGGTTCGAGATGCGTCTACAAGCAGGAAGAAATCTTTCCTTTTCCTGCTCGTGGAAAGCTATCCGAAATGCGGCAAAGGGTGTGCTTCTGAATTTATGTTGAGTCATGCGCCTTTGTGCCCACCATGTTTTTTTTTGCGGTAGCCGCCACTGTAAGTACGCATGCACACTTGTGTGTTAATTACACCCACTTGTGCCCTACCAATGGCACTATTGCCCCAAGCCTCTGGGGTCCAGGGGCGGGAATGTCTGCCGCTCAGGACAATCAATCCTCCCTGTGCTCATGATTATGCTGCTGTTGTGTTGAGCCCAAGTGCAGACTGTCCCAGAGGCCTCAGCCACCTTTCCCAGCCTCTGTCTCAGGTAAACCCCCGCTCCCTTATCAGGGCTGTCTGCCCGCTCGGAAACGTGCTATATTTGGTACCTGCTGGAATTTAATTTGGAAACGTGTTGCTCGGGTTAAATAGCTGATGGCCTTGCTTTGTTTCCTGGAAGCCAGCGTGTTTGAATGTCTGAGCTTTGTGTGATCTCGCTGACACCCTGGGTCGGAAAACTCCAAAGCAAAGCCGGACAGAAAGGGGCTGTTATCCGACACTCTCAATAGCAACACCTGTGCAAACCTCGGGGTCACGGGGTCACGGCTCAGCCTTCTGTTCCTAGCACAGGCCCGTGCAACGGGGAGGAAAGAGTGCACAACCGTGAGAGCCAGCGGAGCGTGCCTGGCCTGTTTGTGTAGTGCCCATCACGGCTATTCTAACATGCCACTCTGTGCTCACATTTATCTCACAGGAGGAACTTAACTCTTTCTGCTCAGATACTTCCCTTTAACGACCCTTCAGTAGCCCTGCTTTTGCAATTCAGTTCCACTGAGATTTTTCTTCTTCAATTTACTAATTTCATTTTTTTCCCATTATCCTGTATAGCGTAAAATGCACGGAACAAGGGTTCAGAGCAGTGTAGAATGTATAATCAAAAGGTCAACAATATACAATATAATATTTTGAATCCAGTTGCATATCATCAAGCATTTCTGGTATATTTATAATTTTAGATACCATTTTTACAGAGGTAATGGCTTTCAGCACAACTGGTAAGTACATATAATTCAAATAAGTAATGTATGTTGATAGGTGATTGAAGACATTTTCAACCAGGGGAACATTTATTTATTTTTGATTTTAAGAAAACCTTGTCCCCTTGGTTTTTTAGGGGTTACTCTAATTGTGTATCCCTGATAACTCTAAAGGGAGGCAAACCTGGTATTCCAGTATCCAAAAGAAATACTGTCACTTGTCATAAGAAGTCAGTTCTGGCAGCCTGCGGGACCACCTTATCGCAAGCACAAGGTGCGCTGGAGGTAGTGAAATATTTTATCAACATCCAGTGGAATACAGAATCATTTCTTATGATTGGACTTTAACTTAGGTCTCAAACCTCCTTAAAAGCAGTATGTAAGAAGAGAAGCATCCTTTACTACGAAGCCGGAACCACGATGTGCCTTTGCAAAGAGGTCAATACTACGGCTGAGTCGTTACCACGCGTTCCTTTACCCCGCAAGTTTTTACAACGACTTGCTGTAGGGAGTGTGTTACTGGACTGGTGTTGGATTTTAAGCCCGACACCTTCCCTACTGTTGCGCAGACTGTAGTTGGAATAGTAAATAATATAATTCCAAAGTCCAGCGCCCCCAAGGAAAGTCACTGTAAAGAATTGCGTGGTAGAGGAACGTGTGATAATGATGCGTTTGTTGTTTTGCCCGCTTTGTAAAGGCATGCATAGTAAACGCATGCAGGCTTCTGTCATATAACCATATAAGAACACTACATTATCGCCAGACTTTTTGATGACTGTGGTTACCATCGCACTCTAGGGAGAACATTACCCCTAAAAGTACTCAATAGACTCCAGTCTTAAAGACGGCAAACCCTTTAAACAGCGCCTAGATATTTACGGTGCCGCTTTAGTTGTTTTCTATGAGGTGTGTTCTGCTGAACTGGAGCACTGATTAAAACCCCAAAAGCGGTGTGTGTGACTCTAATCCTGCTGATGCCTGGAGCAGGCTACATGGAAGAGGCAAGGGGCCCTTGAGACCCAACTTTCTCTCCTGGACCTGTGTCAGTATGAAACACCCAGGGCCGTATTACATAAAGTGCCCCAGGGGCGCAACAGGCGTTTGCGCCTGCTTTGTGGCCCATTGGGCCACTTTGGTATTACAGAAGGGGCCGCAGACGCTTTTGTGGCCCCTTCTCTAATACCGATACTGCTGGCGCACATAAAGTGCCAGGCCAGCGCTATCTGCAGGGGGCGTACCCTGAGGGAATCTCTTTGCCTCTGTGCCCACGCTGTATTACAGATGCAGGAGCCGAGGCAAAGAAGCTCTCAGGAGGCGCACTGAGTGTGCCATTTAAAAGGTGGTGCACTGTCAGTGTGCCCCCTGATGGCAGCCCTCTGGAGGGGGCAAAGGTGGTCGAATTGACCTCCCCAGACATACTCTTGCAGGCGGGTGCAGTCACTGACAGTCTCTAATCCCCTTCAAAAGTGCATCTGGGTTGCCGCCTGCACTGTGAAAACACAGAGCAGCTTCAAAGCAGCCGCTCCGTTTTTCACAGGAAAGGGCTGCCCCCAGGGCAGCAGGACTTCACGGTTGTCCTGGGGGCAGCGCATTCAATGTAATAGGACGCACTTTCCCTGTATACGCCTGGGGCACCTGTTTAAAAGTGGGCTTGGCGCAAACAATGAAAATGCGTGTTACCGTAATACGCCCTCTGCACTCTTACACTGGATAAAGTCTGGTGGTTCCTACAATCCTCTGTCTGAATCCGGGAAATCTCCTTCTACCAAGGGATGGCTTCACTGCTGATACCTTAACCACTGTGATGTCTGTCATGTCGTGAGGCAGTCTAGTAGTTGGGGGGCGGAGCCGGGAACCGGGAACAGGAATGGGAGGGACAGGAGATCGAAGGGCAGTTAGGATTAGAGCAGGAATGAATAAAGATGTATGGATCGTGATAGGGTCCGTCCAGCACTCTTATTTTCACTTGCTTTCTTTGTAATTTAATCTCTTTCGTTGTTGTGCACTGTTACCTTAGTGTTTTAGTCTGGAAACACTTCTTAGGTATATTACGAAAAGTGAGACACCGGGGGATCCCAATGTCTATGGTAACACTCAGCACACTTTCACATGAACCACTAGGTTCTCCTCAGGTATATCTGTATGCCAGAATAATGATAATCCATACTGTTTTCTTTGTTTCAATAATCTTTGTTTATTACTTCTTTATCATTCATTTAAATTCTTTCGTTTTTCGGACAATCTTAGTTATCATCTCCCATTTACCCAATGCATTTCGGGTCTATGGTGACCCTTCTTCGGGGGTCTCTAGTGAAAAAATCAAGAAAAAGTAGCAATCAGCCCTTGAACTTAGGTACATTTATACATTAACATTTAATCTACTTCGTTATCTAATGTAAACAAACATCTACAATTTACCAAATAACCTATTACACCACAAGTCCTTGTTTGTATCAGCGCTAAAATGTCAAACACCAAAAACCATATTAGACCTATAGTAATGAAGCACCATGAAAGAAAAGTGTGATAGCCACCATTTCGCTATAAACTAAATGCTAAACCAAACGAAGTTTACTCTAACAAACATTCTTTAACAAACATTCTACTCCTCTCTCGCGTTTGTACTTACTGGGAAATGAAAAAATGAAAAGCGTCCCTCGCTTGCGTGTTCTCAACGAATCCGCTGCTACTTAACAGTCTGTGTATCGCTATTTAAAGCACTCTATTCTCTGATTGGCTCAATTAACGATCACGTGATCGCGACCTCGGACTGTTTAATAGTCCTTATTTTTTCAACATATGTTGAAAAAAGCCCCTCGTTAGCAAGTTGCACAGTTAAAAAAATTATCTATTTGAAAGGAAGCTATATTTACGAACAAAATTAATTCTAAATCATTTTCACTCGATATTTTTAACACACTGTTTTACCAGTGCAGTATTGTTCTACATTTATGTGGTTAAGCTATCACATGGTGAAAACGATACTGATAACAGTTATTGATGCAAAAGATAAAGAAATATCAAATCAAATCAACTTGGTGTCGGCCATTTTGGGTAGGGAAGGTCTCATTGTCTTTGTCATGCAGGGAAATAAACTCAGCTTCACACAGTCTCTTTACAAAAAGCAGGATAATTCTATCCTGTCATTGAGTCCATTAGGTTGTAGGCTGCCCATTTTCTTTATCCAGAAGTATTCTGATCTTAGTCTTGATTTATGTGTGTCTCTTTCAGGGTGATGTTTGATGACTTCCAGTATTGTGAAACGTAATTGTGCTACATTGTGTCCTGCTTCTAGCCAGTGTGCTGCCAGTGTGGATTTCAAATTTTTCAACCGAATATTGCTTTTGTGTTCAGTTATTCTTACTTTAATTTTTCTCTCTGTCTGTCCTATATACAATTTTCCACATGGACACTTGATTCCATAGATAACATTCTTCGTATCACAGGTTCCTGAGTGTAACAAGGTCACCTTTTTGCCTGTCATTGGATGTGTGAATAACTGTCCTGTCATTACATTGTTACAATGGATGCAATTTTCGCACCTCTGCATGCCTTTATGGTTGATTTCTTTTGGTACATTCTTCTTTTTTAGCAGTTCTTTTAAATTCTTGGATCTGTTATATGCAAACGTTATCCTGTCGGCAAACAGTGGTTCTAGATCCGGTTCTTTTGTTATAAGTACCCAATATTTTTTCATGATGTTAATAATTTTTGCTGATTGTAAAGAATGTTTTAGGACACATACTGTTTTCTTTGTATCTCCTCTTTCTTTAGTGACTAGTAGAGACTCTCTCTGCATATTCAAAACTTTGATTTTGGATTCTTCCAGTAGAGGTGTAGGATAGCCTCTTAGTTTGTATTTTTGGATCTGTTTGTCGATGGTGGAGAGCAAATCTTGTGGGTCAGATGTGATCCTTTTTTGGCGAATGAATTGGGATATTGGAAGATGTTTCTTTAATGAAAAATGATGGAAACTTTCATAGTGTAAGCCACTGTTTCTGTCCGTTTCTTTTGTATGTACACTGGTTCTCAGCTTATTCTGTTCAAGATGAATTTTTACATCTAAAAACGCCAATTCTTTCTGGTCCATTTGATGAGTGAATTTGATCCGGTCATGTACACAGTTCAATCTCTGGATGTTATTGATCAGTGTTTCTTTTTCACCCTTCCATATCAAGAAGATATCATCGATGTATCTTTTAAAAACCATAAGTCCCGTTGACCAGTTTGTGTCCTGAATTATGTGATCGTGCTCAAATTTGGCCATAAAGGTATTTGCGTAGGACGGTGCCCCCGCAAAACCCATAGATGTTCCACTGCATTGTTCATAGAAGTCGCCTTCCCAATTAAAATAACTGTGTAGTAGAGCAAACTGTAATAGTTCAAGCATTAGAGTTTTTTCTCCTCCACGTATTTCGTTGTTGAGTAAACACCATTCCATAGCTTCAATTCCCTCCCTATGAGGGATTGAGGTGTATAGGGCTGTCACATCTATAGAACATAACCATATCTCTTCATCATTTGGAATATTTATTGTAGATAGCATGTTCAAAAATGCGGTGGTGTCCTTTATGTGTGTGCTCCATTTCTGAACTAGAGGCTGTAAGAACCAGTCTAAGTATTGACCCAGTGGTTCTGATAGTGATCCACAAGCTGAAACTATGGGTCTAAAAGGAGGTCTTATCGGGTCCTTATGCACCTTCGGGAGCATGTAAAATTGAGGTCTTCTAGGATGTTTAATCTGTAGAAATTGATATGTTTTCACCGTGATCCATTTCATCTCTAAGGCTTTGTCTAGAATAGTTTTAAGTGTTTTGCCAAAAGTTTCAGTCGGGTCTTGATCCAACTTATGGTAGATGTTTTCATCTTGCAGATGACTTTGTACACTTTCTTTGTAGTAGGTAGTGTTCATTACTACTATCGCTCCCCCTTTATCCGCCTTCATTATGGTGATGTCGTTAGCATCTCTCAAAGTTTGTAAAACTTGCCATTCTTTTCTGGAGAAGTTGGTGGTAACGCCTCCTGAATACTTGATCTTTTGAATTTCAGTTGTTACAATCCGTTCATATGCATCAATGGTTTTATGTGAAGTGGGAGCACAAAATGTGCTTTTGGGTTTGAATTCCTTTATTTCCATGTCTGATCTTTCACTTGGTGGTAGATTATTGAAGAAGTTTTTAAGTCTTAGATTCCGTAGGAATTTGTAAATTGATATTTCTGTTTCTTGGGCATTCGATTGATATCTTGGAACAAACGTGAGACCTTTGTTCAATACTTTTGTTTGATCTTCCGTGAGTCTTTTATTAGATATATTGATCACTAAGTCGGTTTCGGTTTTTTTGATCTCAGTTCTCTCTCTGCTCCTGTTTCTTTGACTTGTGTCTTTTCTTTTTCCTTTTCCCCTCCTTGTTTTTGGAGCTCTGTTGTGCTCGTTGAGGGTGCGTTGTTTGCTGCCGGGCTGATCTCTAAAAAAGCAACTTTGTCTTGTTGATCTTTACGTCTGTCTTTAGATATTGGTCTCCTGCTTTGCACTGTGTCGGAATCCGATACCATGCTCTCTTGTGAAGAACTCACATTGGTTTGTGGTTGTTGCCACTTCCTTTGATTATAAACTTCGGCCCAACTATACACTTCTTCCAGTTTATAATCTATTGTATCTCTTCGATATTTTTTAACTTTTCTCTCTTCAATTTCTTTCGCATATCTTTCAAGTTTTTTGTTGACTTCTTCCAGTGTGGCCTCAAGTTCTTCAAATTGATTCAATTCAGTTTTTACTTTAGCTAGTTCTTCTTCAAGCGTTCTGAGTTCTTTTGCCAGCTCTTCCACTATCAGCAAAATAAGGTCCAAACTGCATTTGTTCAAAATTTGATACCATTTTGTTAGGAAAGCCTTATTATTCCTGCATAACATAGGTTTAAGCGCTATTCTTAAACCCCTAGGTATTCGTTGGTTCCTATGGTAGTGTATCAAAGTTGTCGCGTGTAGTCTTTGATTTATCTCACGTTTGCTTACGTTTTCAAGTTGTTTTATCAGTTGCATTACCGTACTCGGTTGTGGGCTGAAGGCTCTAGTCTCCTTGATCAAACTATAAATGCCTTCTGCTTCTTCTGCGGTGTATACTAGAGTTTCCGCTTTGTTTGTCGTGATTTGAGCTATTTCTTCTAAATTCATCTTTGCGGTGCTTGGATGGAGGGTAGACTTGGTTTATGAATGTATCGTGATAGGGTCCGTCCAGCACTCTTATTTTCACTTGCTTTCTTTGTAATTTAATCTCTTTCGTTGTTGTGCACTGTTACCTTAGTGTTTTAGTCTGGAAACACTTCTTAGGTATATTACGAAAAGTGAGACACCGGGGGATCCCAATGTCTATGGTAACACTCAGCACACTTTCACATGAACCACTAGGTTCTCCTCAGGTATATCTGTATGCCAGAATAATGATAATCCATACTGTTTTCTTTGTTTCAATAATCTTTGTTTATTACTTCTTTATCATTCATTTAAATTCTTTCGTTTTTCGGACAATCTTAGTTATCATCTCCCATTTACCCAATGCATTTCGGGTCTATGGTGACCCTTCTTCGGGGGTCTCTAGTGAAAAAATCAAGAAAAAGTAGCAATCAGCCCTTGAACTTAGGTACATTTATACATTAACATTTAATCTACTTCGTTATCTAATGTAAACAAACATCTACAATTTACCAAATAACCTATTACACCACAAGTCCTTGTTTGTATCAGCGCTAAAATGTCAAACACCAAAAACCATATTAGACCTATAGTAATGAAGCACCATGAAAGAAAAGTGTGATAGCCACCATTTCGCTATAAACTAAATGCTAAACCAAACGAAGTTTACTCTAACAAACATTCTTTAACAAACATTCTACTCCTCTCTCGCGTTTGTACTTACTGGGAAATGAAAAAATGAAAAGCGTCCCTCGCTTGCGTGTTCTCAACGAATCCGCTGCTACCTAACAGTCTGTGTATCGCTATTTAAAGCACTCTATTCTCTGATTGGCTCAATTAACGATCACGTGATCGCGACCTCGGACTGTTTAATAGTCCTTATTTTTTAAACATATGTTGAAAAAAGCCCCTCGTTAGCAAGTTGCACAGTTAAAAAAATTATCTATTTGAAAGGAAGCTATATTTACGAACAAAATTAATTCTAAATCATTTTCACTCGATATTTTTAACACACTGTTTTACCAGTGTAGTATTGTTCTACATTTATGTGGTTAAGCTATCACATGGTGAAAACGATACTGATAACAGTTATTGATGCAAAAGATAAAGAAATATCAAATCAAATCAACTTGGTGTCGGCCATTTTGGGTAGGGAAGGTCTCATTGTCTTTGTCATGCAGGGAAATAAACTCGGCTTCACACAGTCTCTTTACAAAAAGCAGGATAATTCTATCCTGTCATTGAGTCCATTAGGTTGTAGGCTGCCCATTTTCTTTATCCAGAAGTATTCTGATCTTAGTCTTGATTTATGTGTGTCTCTTTCAGGGTGATGTTTGATGACTTCCCTACCCAAAATGGCCGACACCAAGTTGATTTGATTTGATATTTCTTTATCTTAACCACATAAATGTAGAACAATACTGCACTGGTAAAACAGTGTGTTAAAAATATCGAGTGAAAATGATTTAGAATTAATTTTGTTCGTAAATATAGCTTCCTTTCAAATAGATAATTTTTTTAACTGTGCAACTTGCTAACGAGGGGCTTTTTTCAACATATGTTTAAAAAATAAGGACTATTAAACAGTCCGAGGTCGCGATCACGTGATCGTTAATTGAGCCAATCAGAGAATAGAGTGCTTTAAATAGCGATACACAGACTGTTAGGTAGCAGCGGATTCGTTGAGAACACGCAAGCGAGGGACGCTTTTCATTTTTTCATTTCCCAGTAAGTACAAACGCGAGAGAGGAGTAGAATGTTTGTTAAAGAATGTTTGTTAGAGTAAACTTCGTTTGGTTTAGCATTTAGTTTATAGCGAAATGGTGGCTATCACACTTTTCTTTCATGGTGCTTCATTACTATAGGTCTAATATGGTTTTTGGTGTTTGACATTTTAGCGCTGATACAAACAAGGACTTGTGGTGTAATAGGTTATTTGGTAAATTGTAGATGTTTGTTTACATTAGATAACGAAGTAGATTAAATGTTAATGTATAAATGTACCTAAGTTCAAGGGCTGATTGCTACTTTTTCTTGATTTTTTCACTAGAGACCCCCGAAGAAGGGTCACCATAGACCCGAAATGCATTGGGTAAATGGGAGATGATAACTAAGATTGTCCGAAAAACGAAAGAATTTAAATGAATGATAAAGAAGTAATAAACAAAGATTATTGAAACAAAGAAAACAGTATGGATTATCATTATTCTGGCATACAGATATACCTGAGGAGAACCTAGTGGTTCATGTGAAAGTGTGCTGAGTGTTACCATAGACATTGGGATCCCCCGGTGTCTCACTTTTCGTAATATACCTAAGAAGTGTTTCCAGACTAAAACACTAAGGTAACAGTGCACAACAACGAAAGAGATTAAATTACAAAGAAAGCAAGTGAAAATAAGAGTGCTGGACGGACCCTATCACGATACATTCATAAACCAAGTCTACCCTCCATCCAAGCACCGCAAAGATGAATTTAGAAGAAATAGCTCAAATCACGACAAACAAAGCGGAAACTCTAGTATACACCGCAGAAGAAGCAGAAGGCATTTATAGTTTGATCAAGGAGACTAGAGCCTTCAGCCCACAACCGAGTACGGTAATGCAACTGATAAAACAACTTGAAAACGTAAGCAAACGTGAGATAAATCAAAGACTACACGCGACAACTTTGATACACTACCATAGGAACCAACGAATACCTAGGGGTTTAAGAATAGCGCTTAAACCTATGTTATGCAGGAATAATAAGGCTTTCCTAACAAAATGGTATCAAATTTTGAACAAATGCAGTTTGGACCTTATTTTGCTGATAGTGGAGGAGCTGGCAAAAGAACTCAGAACGCTTGAAGAAGAACTAGCTAAAGTAAAAACTGAATTGAATCAATTTGAAGAACTTGAGGCCACACTGGAAGAAGTCAACAAAAAACTTGAAAGATATGCGAAAGAAATTGAAGAGAGAAAAGTTAAAAAATATCGAAGAGATACAATAGATTATAAACTGGAAGAAGTGTATAGTTGGGCCGAAGTTTATAATCAAAGGAAGTGGCAACAACCACAAACCAATGTGAGTTCTTCACAAGAGAGCATGGTATCGGATTCCGACACAGTGCAAAGCAGGAGACCAATATCTAAAGACAGACGTAAAGATCAACAAGACAAAGTTGCTTTTTTAGAGATCAGCCCGGCAGCAAACAACGCACCCTCAACGAGCACAACAGAGCTCCAAAAACAAGGAGGGGAAAAGGAAAAAGAAAAGACACAAGTCAAAGAAACAGGAGCAGAGAGAGAACTGAGATCAAAAAAACCGAAACCGACTTAGTGATCAATATATCTAATAAAAGACTCACGGAAGATCAAACAAAAGTATTGAACAAAGGTCTCACGTTTGTTCCAAGATATCAATCGAATGCCCAAGAAACAGAAATATCAATTTACAAATTCCTACGGAATCTAAGACTTAAAAACTTCTTCAATAATCTACCACCAAGTGAAAGATCAGACATGGAAATAAAGGAATTCAAACCCAAAAGCACATTTTGTGCTCCCACTTCACATAAAACCATTGATGCATATGAACGGATTGTAACAACTGAAATTCAAAAGATCAAGTATTCAGGAGGCGTTACCACCAACTTCTCCAGAAAAGAATGGCAAGTTTTACAAACTTTGAGAGATGCTAACGACATCACCATAATGAAGGCGGATAAAGGGGGAGCGATAGTAGTAATGAACACTACCTACTACAAAGAAAGTGTACAAAGTCATCTGCAAGATGAAAACATCTACCATAAGTTGGATCAAGACCCGACTGAAACTTTTGGCAAAACACTTAAAACTATTCTAGACAAAGCCTTAGAGATGAAATGGATCACGGTGAAAACATATCAATTTCTACAGATTAAACATCCTAGAAGACCTCAATTTTACATGCTCCCGAAGGTGCATAAGGACCCGATAAGACCTCCTTTTAGACCCATAGTTTCAGCTTGTGGATCACTATCAGAACCACTGGGTCAATACTTAGACTGGTTCTTACAGCCTCTAGTTCAGAAATGGAGCACACACATAAAGGACACCACCGCATTTTTGAACATGCTATCTACAATAAATATTCCAAATGATGAAGAGATATGGTTATGTTCTATAGATGTGACAGCCCTATACACCTCAATCCCTCATAGGGAGGGAATTGAAGCTATGGAATGGTGTTTACTCAACAACGAAATACGTGGAGGAGAAAAAACTCTAATGCTTGAACTATTACAGTTTGCTCTACTACACAGTTATTTTAATTGGGAAGGCGACTTCTATGAACAATGCAGTGGAACATCTATGGGTTTTGCGGGGGCACCGTCCTACGCAAATACCTTTATGGCCAAATTTGAGCACGATCACATAATTCAGGACACAAACTGGTCAACGGGACTTATGGTTTTTAAAAGATACATCGATGATATCTTCTTGATATGGAAGGGTGAAAAAGAAACACTGATCAATAACATCCAGAGATTGAACTGTGTACATGACCGGATCAAATTCACTCATCAAATGGACCAGAAAGAATTGGCGTTTTTAGATGTAAAAATTCATCTTGAACAGAATAAGCTGAGAACCAGTGTACATACAAAAGAAACGGACAGAAACAGTGGCTTACACTATGAAAGTTTCCATCATTTTTCATTAAAGAAACATCTTCCAATATCCCAATTCATTCGCCAAAAAAGGATCACATCTGACCCACAAGATTTGCTCTCCACCATCGACAAACAGATCCAAAAATACAAACTAAGAGGCTATCCTACACCTCTACTGGAAGAATCCAAAATCAAAGTTTTGAATATGCAGAGAGAGTCTCTACTAGTCACTAAAGAAAGAGGAGATACAAAGAAAACAGTATGTGTCCTAAAACATTCTTTACAATCAGCAAAAATTATTAACATCATGAAAAAATATTGGGTACTTATAACAAAAGAACCGGATCTAGAACCACTGTTTGCCGACAGGATAACGTTTGAATTTAAAAGAACTGCTAAAAAAGAAGAATGTACCAAAAGAAATCAACCATAAAGGCATGCAGAGGTGCGAAAATTGCATCCATTGTAACAATGTAATGACAGGACAGTTATTCACACATCCAATGACAGGCAAAAAGGTGACCTTGTTACACTCAGGAACCTGTGATACGAAGAATGTTATCTATGGAATCAAGTGTCCATGTGGAAAATTGTATATAGGACAGACAGAGAGAAAAATTAAAGTAAGAATAACTGAACACAAAAGCAATATTCGGTTGAAAAATTTGAAATCCACACTGGCAGCACACTGGCTAGAAGCAGGACACAATGTAGCACAATTACGTTTCACAATACTGGAAGTCATCAAACATCACCCTGAAAGAGACACACATAAATCAAGACTAAGATCAGAATACTTCTGGATAAAGAAAATGGGCAGCCTACAACCTAATGGACTCAATGACAGGATAGAATTATCCTGCTTTTTGTAAAGAGACTGTGTGAAGCCGAGTTTATTTCCCTGCATGACAAAGACAATGAGACCTTCCCTACCCAAAATGGCCGACACCAAGTTGATTTGATTTGATATTTCTTTATCTTTTGCATCAATAACTGTTATCAGTATCGTTTTCACCATGTGATAGCTTAACCACATAAATGTAGAACAATACTGCACTGGTAAAACAGTGTGTTAAAAATATCGAGTGAAAATGATTTAGAATTAATTTTGTTCGTAAATATAGCTTCCTTTCAAATAGATAATTTTTTTAACTGTGCAACTTGCTAACGAGGGGCTTTTTTCAACATATGTTTAAAAAATAAGGACTATTAAACAGTCCGAGGTCGCGATCACGTGATCGTTAATTGAGCCAATCAGAGAATAGAGTGCTTTAAATAGCGATACACAGACTGTTAGGTAGCAGCGGATTCGTTGAGAACACGCAAGCGAGGGACGCTTTTCATTTTTTCATTTCCCAGTAAGTACAAACGCGAGAGAGGAGTAGAATGTTTGTTAAAGAATGTTTGTTAGAGTAAACTTCGTTTGGTTTAGCATTTAGTTTATAGCGAAATGGTGGCTATCACACTTTTCTTTCATGGTGCTTCATTACTATAGGTCTAATATGGTTTTTGGTGTTTGACATTTTAGCGCTGATACAAACAAGGACTTGTGGTGTAATAGGTTATTTGGTAAATTGTAGATGTTTGTTTACATTAGATAACGAAGTAGATTAAATGTTAATGTATAAATGTACCTAAGTTCAAGGGCTGATTGCTACTTTTTCTTGATTTTTTCACTAGAGACCCCCGAAGAAGGGTCACCATAGACCCGAAATGCATTGGGTAAATGGGAGATGATAACTAAGATTGTCCGAAAAACGAAAGAATTTAAATGAATGATAAAGAAGTAATAAACAAAGATTATTGAAACAAAGAAAACAGTATGGATTATCATTATTCTGGCATACAGATATACCTGAGGAGAACCTAGTGGTTCATGTGAAAGTGTGCTGAGTGTTACCATAGACATTGGGATCCCCCGGTGTCTCACTTTTCGTAATATACCTAAGAAGTGTTTCCAGACTAAAACACTAAGGTAACAGTGCACAACAACGAAAGAGATTAAATTACAAAGAAAGCAAGTGAAAATAAGAGTGCTGGACGGACCCTATCACGATACATTCATAAACCAAGTCTACCCTCCATCCAAGCACCGCAAAGATGAATTTAGAAGAAATAGCTCAAATCACGACAAACAAAGCGGAAACTCTAGTATACACCGCAGAAGAAGCAGAAGGCATTTATAGTTTGATCAAGGAGACTAGAGCCTTCAGCCCACAACCGAGTACGGTAATGCAACTGATAAAACAACTTGAAAACGTAAGCAAACGTGAGATAAATCAAAGACTACACGCGACAACTTTGATACACTACCATAGGAACCAACGAATACCTAGGGGTTTAAGAATAGCGCTTAAACCTATGTTATGCAGGAATAATAAGGCTTTCCTAACAAAATGGTATCAAATTTTGAACAAATGCAGTTTGGACCTTATTTTGCTGATAGTGGAGGAGCTGGCAAAAGAACTCAGAACGCTTGAAGAAGAACTAGCTAAAGTAAAAACTGAATTGAATCAATTTGAAGAACTTGAGGCCACACTGGAAGAAGTCAACAAAAAACTTGAAAGATATGCGAAAGAAATTGAAGAGAGAAAAGTTAAAAAATATCGAAGAGATACAATAGATTATAAACTGGAAGAAGTGTATAGTTGGGCCGAAGTTTATAATCAAAGGAAGTGGCAACAACCACAAACCAATGTGAGTTCTTCACAAGAGAGCATGGTATCGGATTCCGACACAGTGCAAAGCAGGAGACCAATATCTAAAGACAGACGTAAAGATCAACAAGACAAAGTTGCTTTTTTAGAGATCAGCCCGGCAGCAAACAACGCACCCTCAACGAGCACAACAGAGCTCCAAAAACAAGGAGGGGAAAAGGAAAAAGAAAAGACACAAGTCAAAGAAACAGGAGCAGAGAGAGAACTGAGATCAAAAAAACCGAAACCGACTTAGTGATCAATATATCTAATAAAAGACTCACGGAAGATCAAACAAAAGTATTGAACAAAGGTCTCACGTTTGTTCCAAGATATCAATCGAATGCCCAAGAAACAGAAATATCAATTTACAAATTCCTACGGAATCTAAGACTTAAAAACTTCTTCAATAATCTACCACCAAGTGAAAGATCAGACATGGAAATAAAGGAATTCAAACCCAAAAGCACATTTTGTGCTCCCACTTCACATAAAACCATTGATGCATATGAACGGATTGTAACAACTGAAATTCAAAAGATCAAGTATTCAGGAGGCGTTACCACCAACTTCTCCAGAAAAGAATGGCAAGTTTTACAAACTTTGAGAGATGCTAACGACATCACCATAATGAAGGCGGATAAAGGGGGAGCGATAGTAGTAATGAACACTACCTACTACAAAGAAAGTGTACAAAGTCATCTGCAAGATGAAAACATCTACCATAAGTTGGATCAAGACCCGACTGAAACTTTTGGCAAAACACTTAAAACTATTCTAGACAAAGCCTTAGAGATGAAATGGATCACGGTGAAAACATATCAATTTCTACAGATTAAACATCCTAGAAGACCTCAATTTTACATGCTCCCGAAGGTGCATAAGGACCCGATAAGACCTCCTTTTAGACCCATAGTTTCAGCTTGTGGATCACTATCAGAACCACTGGGTCAATACTTAGACTGGTTCTTACAGCCTCTAGTTCAGAAATGGAGCACACACATAAAGGACACCACCGCATTTTTGAACATGCTATCTACAATAAATATTCCAAATGATGAAGAGATATGGTTATGTTCTATAGATGTGACAGCCCTATACACCTCAATCCCTCATAGGGAGGGAATTGAAGCTATGGAATGGTGTTTACTCAACAACGAAATACGTGGAGGAGAAAAAACTCTAATGCTTGAACTATTACAGTTTGCTCTACTACACAGTTATTTTAATTGGGAAGGCGACTTCTATGAACAATGCAGTGGAACATCTATGGGTTTTGCGGGGGCACCGTCCTACGCAAATACCTTTATGGCCAAATTTGAGCACGATCACATAATTCAGGACACAAACTGGTCAACGGGACTTATGGTTTTTAAAAGATACATCGATGATATCTTCTTGATATGGAAGGGTGAAAAAGAAACACTGATCAATAACATCCAGAGATTGAACTGTGTACATGACCGGATCAAATTCACTCATCAAATGGACCAGAAAGAATTGGCGTTTTTAGATGTAAAAATTCATCTTGAACAGAATAAGCTGAGAACCAGTGTACATACAAAAGAAACGGACAGAAACAGTGGCTTACACTATGAAAGTTTCCATCATTTTTCATTAAAGAAACATCTTCCAATATCCCAATTCATTCGCCAAAAAAGGATCACATCTGACCCACAAGATTTGCTCTCCACCATCGACAAACAGATCCAAAAATACAAACTAAGAGGCTATCCTACACCTCTACTGGAAGAATCCAAAATCAAAGTTTTGAATATGCAGAGAGAGTCTCTACTAGTCACTAAAGAAAGAGGAGATACAAAGAAAACAGTATGTGTCCTAAAACATTCTTTACAATCAGCAAAAATTATTAACATCATGAAAAAATATTGGGTACTTATAACAAAAGAACCGGATCTAGAACCACTGTTTGCCGACAGGATAACGTTTGAATTTAAAAGAACTGCTAAAAAAGAAGAATGTACCAAAAGAAATCAACCATAAAGGCATGCAGAGGTGCGAAAATTGCATCCATTGTAACAATGTAATGACAGGACAGTTATTCACACATCCAATGACAGGCAAAAAGGTGACCTTGTTACACTCAGGAACCTGTGATACGAAGAATGTTATCTATGGAATCAAGTGTCCATGTGGAAAATTGTATATAGGACAGACAGAGAGAAAAATTAAAGTAAGAATAACTGAACACAAAAGCAATATTCGGTTGAAAAATTTGAAATCCACACTGGCAGCACACTGGCTAGAAGCAGGACACAATGTAGCACAATTACGTTTCACAATACTGGAAGTCATCAAACATCACCCTGAAAGAGACACACATAAATCAAGACTAAGATCAGAATACTTCTGGATAAAGAAAATGGGCAGCCTACAACCTAATGGACTCAATGACAGGATAGAATTATCCTGCTTTTTGTAAAGAGACTGTGTGAAGCCGAGTTTATTTCCCTGCATGACAAAGACAATGAGACCTTCCCTACCCAAAATGGCCGACACCAAGTTGATTTGATTTGATATTTCTTTATCTTTTGCATCAATAACTGTTATCAGTATCGTTTTCACCATGTGATAGCTTAACCACATAAATGTAGAACAATACTGCACTGGTAAAACAGTGTGTTAAAAATATCGAGTGAAAATGATTTAGAATTAATTTTGTTCGTAAATATAGCTTCCTTTCAAATAGATAATTTTTTTAACTGTGCAACTTGCTAACGAGGGGCTTTTTTCAACATATGTTTAAAAAATAAGGACTATTAAACAGTCCGAGGTCGCGATCACGTGATCGTTAATTGAGCCAATCAGAGAATAGAGTGCTTTAAATAGCGATACACAGACTGTTAGGTAGCAGCGGATTCGTTGAGAACACGCAAGCGAGGGACGCTTTTCATTTTTTCATTTCCCAGTAAGTACAAACGCGAGAGAGGAGTAGAATGTTTGTTAAAGAATGTTTGTTAGAGTAAACTTCGTTTGGTTTAGCATTTAGTTTATAGCGAAATGGTGGCTATCACACTTTTCTTTCATGGTGCTTCATTACTATAGGTCTAATATGGTTTTTGGTGTTTGACATTTTAGCGCTGATACAAACAAGGACTTGTGGTGTAATAGGTTATTTGGTAAATTGTAGATGTTTGTTTACATTAGATAACGAAGTAGATTAAATGTTAATGTATAAATGTACCTAAGTTCAAGGGCTGATTGCTACTTTTTCTTGATTTTTTCACTAGAGACCCCCGAAGAAGGGTCACCATAGACCCGAAATGCATTGGGTAAATGGGAGATGATAACTAAGATTGTCCGAAAAACGAAAGAATTTAAAGGAATGATAAAGAAGTAATAAACAAAGATTATTGAAACAAAGAAAACAGTATGGATTATCATTATTCTGGCATACAGATATACCTGAGGAGAACCTAGTGGTTCATGTGAAAGTGTGCTGAGTGTTACCATAGACATTGGGATCCCCCGGTGTCTCACTTTTCGTAAAGATGTATGGAACCATACTCTCCGGCTCCTGTAATGATTGAGGGGAAGGCACGACACTGGCGACGAGGGTGGGATAGTAACTGAAGCCCCACACTGCCTAAGACCCCTGCCGCCCGTAGACGGCCAAGAAAACAGAGAGCCTGCAGCCTGTGTCAGCGCAACGCGTAAAGAGCGCGAAGATGAAATGCCCCACACGCCGCGCCTGAATGCTGCCTTTCCTGAATGACCAGCAACTGAAGAAAAGAAGGGAGCCGCCCGCCGAGCACAGTGAGTCTGCAACCTGTGCCGGCATAGCCTGCGGGGGCTCGGAACCAAGATCGCATCCAGCAGTGCGCGCGTATGCTGCACAAAACGCGAAGATTAGCGCTGCTCCAAAGAAATTGCTGCCCTTGCCCCAAACCTGCTGATTAGCATAGCGGAGGCATTGCCCGCTTACCTGTGTGCCTCCAGAGGGTGATTGCCCGTTTGCCTGTGTGCCTCCAGAGGGTGACCCGACACCTGAGAGCCTGCAGGGGTCCCGACGCGATGCTCAGAAAGAGCGCGAAAAGAGAAAGCGAAGACTGGACTCGAGACTGCCTGCCGACAGCACCAGAAAGGATTGGGGTGAGTCCTGAGCATTTGCGCTCCCACATAATGAGCCAAAAAAATAAATAAATTAATCAGAGACTTTACACTCAGCACTTACACAAAGAAACCTCGAGCAAACACAAGCAGAGTCTGTCTCGAGCGGCGGCCATCTTAGAGTCAGGCGTCAGCCATAGGCCCCCATTAGACTGTATGTGTCGGCCATGTTAGAGTCAGGCAGTTGTGGAATCTGCCAACAAGTGTGAGAACATACAACTCTTGGAGTCAACAGAAAAACACAAGCAAAGGCAAGAGGCCTAACAAAGAAACAAGCACAGGCAAGTGCAAGAAGAAAAACAAGCGAAAATACAATCCTTGAAGTCAACAAAAAAAACATAAGCAAAGGCAAGAGGCCTAACAAAGAAACAAGCACAGGCAAGTGCAAGAAGGAAACAAGCAAGATGCGAGTGACGAAATAAGAATGAGAGCACACGACCAGTGCAAGCAAACACGAACGACCAAACACAACAACCACGAACAAAGAATCATACCGCCAACGGCTGAGTGGCGACCAAGCTGATCTCAAGAAATCAAGTCCGTCTACCTGAAGCCTGTTTACCACACCATCATGCCTATGAGGAAAGACACGCATAAACCCAATCCCTGCATTGGAGTACCTCCTCCAGTGGCACAGTCCAGCGCTCACTGCTTAGGTCCTGAATGGTCCAAGTGGCTGGAGTCGGTGGACGAATTCCTCACAACGATCGGTGAGTGGAGGGATAGCAGACGTCGACTACTACTGCTTCAGCTGGTGGGTCACGAAGGCCGACGTCTAATCAAAACATTTCTAGCAAAAGACACAGAGACATATAGGGGACTCAGAGAGACGCTGCTCGCTCATTTTTATGCGAAGGAAGACGTGGATCATGCACGCATTGCTTTCAACGCAGCACGGCAGGAACCACTAGAACCCTTACCAAGCTTTATTACCCGACTGCAACGTCTAGTGACATGTTGCCACTTCGACACCTCCACAAATGAAGATGCAATCCGACTGCGGGTGATTGAAGGCTGTTCAAAACCCGACACCAAGCGCAAGATCATTCAAGGGCGGTTCTCGCTAAAAGAGATCATCAGGAGAGCCGGAATTGGAGAGCGGGTCACAGCGAGGGAAGCGTCCAAAGAATTCCATCAAGAAGCAGGAAACAAAAAGAGAAGAAAGGAGACACTCCCCATGTCCGCGAGGAAAGCTCAGGAGTCAAACAAAACCCGAGAGAGGGAGGGCGAAAGCGGACTAGAAGCAAGACACCATGAGAGACAAAGTGACAGGGAAGCAGAAATCAAAAAGAGAAGAAAGGAGACGTTCCCCATGTCCACGAGGAAAGCCCAGGAGTCAAACACAACCCGAGAGAGGGAGGGCGAAAGCGGACTAGAAGTAAGACATCACGAAAGACAAAGTGACAGGAAACCCCCTGAGTCACCAACACAAAGGACAATAGATAAGGGTGTACGAAAGACGGGGACAACCAGGAATCGTGACAACCGGTGTGACATAATGCCGAGAAGTCACTCACCACACTACTCTGGAGACATATCAAGCAGTGACACAGACCACACAGAAGAGGCCGAAGACAGTCTACTCAATGGTCTCAACGAAAATTACAAACACCGGCAAGGGGACAAGTCACGTCATATTCGGAAACCAACATACTACTCCAGAGAACCATCAAGCAGAGACACAGACTGCACAGAGGAGACCAACGACAGTCGACTCAACAATTATGAAGAAAGGACCAAACACCGGCGAGGGGATAAGCCACGTCATCCCCAGAAACCGATACACACGTACACTAGAACAACTCAAGACACATATGCTCAAGCCACTTGTGATCTGAAGAAAACAGAGAAGAGTCAAATACTCCAAGACCAAACCAAGGAAGCAGACACGTGGCCAGCAAATAACCCTCGAACAACTCAAGACGCATACGGTCAAGCCATCCCTGATCTGGAGAAAACAGAGAAGAGTCAAACATCTCAAGACCAAACCAAGGAAGCACATACGTGGCTAGCAAGCAGCCCCGCCATAGCACACACTCAAAAGACACTTCAAAAGAGACACCCAGAGGGGCGTCCCCTCGACAGCGTCGACTCCAGGAGTGCGTCGTCGACCGACTCAGAAAGCATGTCCGGACGATCACTTAAACCAACAGAGCCCTGGTACCGACGACGGTCACGGTGTCCACCACTTGAGGGGCGTCCCCTCGACAGAGTCGACTACAGGAGTGCGTCGTCGACCGACTCAGAAAGCATGTCCGGACGATCACTTAAACCAACAGAGCCCTGGTACCGACGACGGTCACGGTGTCCACAACTTGAAAATACAGTGGAAGCAAAGGCCGTCTTCCCTGTCCAAAGCAACAAACCTCAGGCCAACAACCTGCAATGTCTGAACTCCCCACAAGACAACATGCCATGTCACCCCCAGGAACACCATGACGTGAAGAACACACCGTCACCATTGAAGGGGTCAGCAAGGCTTACGCAAAAAGGACACAGAAGAAGCACAGATGCAGGTGACTGTAGTACGCAAAAAGGACACAGAAGAAGCACAGATGCAGGTGACTGTACCCGCTGGGCGGAAAAGGACCAACCAGTCACCATAGCCAGAGGGGCCAACACGTGGGGGAAGAGAGGTCATCATCATCAGTCAGACGAAAAACGTGCAACTGTGTTGTCTGAGATGCCTGTTCAAGGACAGGAGGACAGTGTTGTCCTTGACCGAATAAAGCAACGAGACATAGAAGTGCATGCAGGCGCTCGGAAGAAAACTAAAACAATGGACACACGTGCAGGCGATCAATTGCCGCTCAAACAAGAACTACAAAAGAATACGAACAGCCGACCTCTAGCGGAGCCATCGACAGCCGCATCACAGGAAGCGATACTCCCGTCAAGGCAGCCGGAAAGACACAATGAAGTGTCTCCAACAGACTGCACCCTGCTGACACCTGAGAAACAGACCGAGTTTGAGCTTGTGATGGAGGTGTGTCTCATGACTCAAACAGGCGGGTCGCCGCCCCGTACAGCTGATCAAGACATCATAGAAATTTCGGGAATCAATGTTGTTTGTTAAAAAGGTGGGAGATGTCATGTCGTGAGGCAGTCTAGTAGTTGGGGGGCGGAGCCGGGAACCGGGAACAGGAATGGGAGGGACAGGAGATCGAAGGGCAGTTAGGATTAGAGCAGGAATGAATAAAGATGTATGGAACCATACTCTCCGGCTCCTGTAATGATTGAGGGGAAGGCACGACAATGTCTATGCAGCTTTTAATTTTTCCATCATCCTGTTATATTTAGATTCTAGGTGATATTATATGGCACGTCCTTTACTTTATTTTTGGATACCTTGTGAGTTACGCCTCTAAAGCGTGCAACATCTCAGCCACCGTAGGCCCAGTCTGCAGGTTTCAACCGGTTCGTGTGGCAGCGGGTCCTGGGTGACTTCATGTCCCTAACTGAGGGGCCTTCAGGGTGCACCAAAAACAGAGGCCCTTCAGGAGAAAGGAGAAGAACGGCAGGAAGGGACAGAGCGTACAAAGAGCTGTGGGCCTGCCACCCTCCATGAGGCATGGGTAAGTGAAGCCCTCACCCACTGCCACCCGATCATCAGCTGGACATGTTTTCTAAAGCCTCTTCATCTGACACAAAGTATCAGCTGCCTCTTTCATGAAGCTGGCTCCAGGCATCAGTGGTCGTGTATTTTTTTAAAACATGACATTTGCCTCTGAACACCTCTTATTCATTGTTGGTCAGTAATCACGTGTGGAAAAAAGATCAGCCAGTCATGAATAGCTTTCTTTCATTATCCAAACATACGTCATATCCAGTCTGAGCCACCTATGCTTGCCATTGCCATCATGTGCCCAGATGCCCTTTACATGCTACCCACAAACATTCCAATGTAACATGTCCAAGGTAATCATTCCAATGTAACATGTCCAAGGTAATACACGTGTGTCCCCAAATACCCCATCTATGCCAATGAGTGCCACTTGCACTCTATGCCAGACAATGCCATGAAATGCCCTGTTACCCTCCTATTAACAAGTCAGTGTTCTGATATCATACCTTTTATTGCCATGTGTCAATCAAGGCCATCCGGTGCCCACAGAGACGTGTCAGATAATGCCACCATGTGCCAGTTATTGCCCATCAAACGCATGTACACACACCCACATACAAGCACGCGCTTACTTGTACTCTTGGACGCGCACACAGACACACAACACACATTTACTGATGAATGTGCAAGCCAGTGCAGACTGGCTCACGCCCACTTCCTCCCTCAGCACGTCACTTCCTTGTCAGCCTTCTTCAGTCCTCGAGATGGACGGATGCAGAATGCTGGTGCTGTCAGTGCTTCATTGCGCCGGTGGTTTCCGGTAGGGAGCACCGGCAGCTATTTTTTCCACAACATTTATTTTCTGAGTGCAAGAGACTAAAATGAGTGACAGCTGAAAAAGATGGAGGAAGACAAAGACGGCAGAAACAGAGGCGGATCCTCCATGGGGGCGTTTGGGCGCCGCCCCACTACTTTCTCACCGTGCGAGAAGGCAGAAACAAATAGTAGAGAACTACCATTTGTTTCTGCCTTCTCGCACGGCGAGAAAGGATAAGTTCGAGTTCCTGCTCGAGACAGTGGGAGGGGTTACTCGAGGGAAGGGGGGAGTGGTTTTCCTCACTGTTGTAAATACAGTCTGTTTGACAGCCTGAGAGGCTGTCCAAACAGACAGTATTAACTGTATTCATAACAGCGGGGAAAGCCGCTCCCCCCTGCCCTCGGGTAACCCCTCCCACTCTCCCTGTTCTCTGTATGCTGCAGCATACAGAGAAATCACGTGGTGTTAGGGAAGCCGGCCGAACCAATTGCAGCGCTGTGCTGTGGTGGAGCCAGAGGGGAGGGAGGCTGCCTGGCTTCCTGCATGACGAGTCTGATGAGTCATGATGACGATTCCGAATTCAAGAACTGAACGGCGGCGGGAGTCGGAGCGGACTTGGAGGCGGGAAGCCGGAAAGTTAAGGTAAGTAGTAAAGTTTCTTGACTATTTGACTTATGACTGTTTTATTATGTATTGAAATGTCTTCCGACCTTTTCACATGAAGCGGGAGGCCCCTCTCCGTTTCCTGCCCTAGTGCCCTTTGATGCTCACTTTCCCTCCGTGTCCCTTCGACAGTCTGTGGAGAGAGAGAGAGGTGTCGGTGGCCAGGTGTGGATTAGGGCGTTATGCAGAGGGTTAGACATTGTCGGGTGTGCAGACTCTCTGATGAGTGTTACCACAGAGCCCTGTAAAGCTGCGACAGCTGTCATCACGCCCCGCCACTTTCAAATGTCACCAGCCGCGACTGCGCAGAAATGTTACAAAAGGCGAAAGCAGGAACCCGCAGGAGTGACACAAAGGGAGAGGGAGTGTCTGGTAGTGGATTAAAGAGGTGTTTAGTGGTTTTAAAATGACAAGCACTGGTATATTGTGCGCCAATGTACAACTGCACTTGTCGTGGGCTTCTAAGGAGAGCTTTGAGGGACCGGCACTCCTTCGTGCACAAATGAAGCCCTTGGATGGAGTGACTGGTATGGCTGGGACAAGTCTACAATGACCATGTCTGCAGAATGTATTTATTTATTTTTAAAGTTTTACATAGCGCTAGCTTGACCCGTAGGTATCAGAGCGCTTTACATACACACTGTAAAAAACAGAAGGCAGTTGCATTACACAGTAGGAAGGCAGTAAGGAAGCAAAACAGAGATAAATAAAATCCAGCATGAAAAATAAGTAAACATTGCAGCGGAGGGAGAGAAACATACAGTGGTGATTAACGCAGTCCGTTCACCACTATCCTTGAATGCAGGGGCGTAGGAGAGACTAAAATTCTGGGGGGGACAGGGACAACCTTGTGGACTTTCCAGTGACCCTATACAAATCACTGCCCGTTAAACAAATACAATCGTCGCATGCTTTCGAGTTGAAATATTGAGAAAAGCAGGCATGTAGTCACAGTTTGCATGTATGCTTTATTGTTATTTACATTCACATAGTAATCAGACCAAATGTTAAAAAAACATGTATATGAATCTTGCATCTTCATGCACCAAGCAAAAAAGGTCGCTGACTTCGGTGAGGGCGTCATGTTTGTAAGTGCATTACGGTTTGAAAAGTACCTGCTGCTGCATTCCTGGTGTCCAGCAATTTTCAGGCAACAATAAAAATGTGAAGATAACTTTGGTGATTAGTGATCTTTATTGAGAGAGATCAGAGGTCTGACTACTGGAAGTTTTGACTCATGGTAAGGTAGCCACAATGTGTTAATATGCCTGCTAAAAAGAACGTGTACCAGGCAGATCACAGAATGCATATCATGTAAATAGGTCCGTGAGTTACTGCTTTTGTCTGAGAGATTCTTTTGCTATTTGCAGTTTATAAGTTAAAATTCTAACATTGAACAGTGCGCTATTAACCGTCATCAAAGAATTGCATGAAAACTGCAAGGTATAGATTAGAACGTTATGATTTTTACCCAGTCTTTCATTATCCTAAGGCTGGAAAATGGGTTCATTAGGATGGAAATCAATTCTGATTATTAAAGAGAACCCCCAACCATGGTGTTATGTTTTAACTTCTGGGTCTGTGCTTCTCTAGTGTTGCAAAGCCATCTGTGCCCTAGGCACTCCCCACATTTTTGCTGAATTGTACTGGTGGTACCTCACTCTGAATGACCCTGGCCTCTTACTAACCAGGCCCAGGGCCAGTGCTATGTTGAAAGAGATATTTACAAATACAGTAAAAACACCTACATACAGTAGGGTGCACTGTGGGTTAGGGTACCTCCATGATTTACATGACCTCTCCTATACGGCCCTAGTACATAACAGGGCATAGGGATTGAAAGTACCTTTAAGTCCCTAGTATATAAATTAGGGCATAGTGGTTCAGAGGCCAGCAACCCTTCCTGCACTTGCATGCGTACACTGCTGTAGCCTGAGGTCAGTTTAAAAGCAGGACTGTGTTGGAGGACTGCTTTTAAAATGCTAATTGTGCCTAATCGTGACTTTTGGGTTTGGGGCACTTAAATATTGATAAACTACAATGTTGGGGCATATTAGGTATCCCCAGGGGTTCCCCTAGGTGTCCCAGGGGTTAGAGGTCAAGTATCTACAAGGAGGACCCTTATAAAATGAGTGTTATATGCCCTGGGTTTAGTGAAATTGCACATTTCACTGCCTACATTGTAGTAAAGTGCTTCCCATAATCAGCTTTTGTGCTAGGAGTCAAGTCAAGTCAAGTCAGTGAATTTATATAGCGCGCTACATACCCAGAGGGTCTCAAGGCGCTTGAAGAAGGGTGGGGAATTACTTGTCGAATATCCAGGTTTTAAGTTGTTTTCTGAATGCTAGGTGGTTCTGAGTGAGGCGAAGGTGAATGGGAAGTGAGTTCCAGGATTTAGCCGCCAGGTAGGAGAAGGATCTTCCTCCCATGGTGGTTTTGTTGATGCGAGGAACAGCAGCAAGGGCTTGGTTGGAAGAGCGTAGCTGGCGGGAGGGGGTGTAGAAGGAAAGTCGTGTGTTGAGGCGTTCGGGTCCAAGTTCGTAAAGTGCTTTGTGTGCGTGGGTTAGGAGGCGGAATGTTATCCTCTTATTGACGGGGAGCCAGTGGAGGTCTTTCAGGTGACCAGAAATGTGGTCTTTACGCGGGATGTCTAGCAGAGTCTGGCTGATGCGTTCTGGATGCGTTGGAGTTTTTTCTGAAGTTTTGCGGTGGTACCGGCGTATAGGGTGTTTCCGTAGTCCAGGCGGCTTGTAACCAGTGCGTGGGTGACCGTTTTTCTAGTTTCGGTGGGGATCCAGCGAAATGTTTTTTTGAGCATGCGAAGAATGTTGAAGCAAGACGATGAAACGGCGTTGACTTGTCTGGTCATCGAGAGTGAGGAGTCCAGGATGACGCCCAGGTTCCGTGCGTGGTCCGTCGGGATGGGTGCTTTTCCAAGGGCCTTTGGCCACCAAGAGTCGTCCCAGGCGGAGGGGGAGGTACCTAAGATAATGACTTCTGTTTTGTCTGAATTCAGTTTCAGACGGCTGTGCTTCATCCACTCGGCTACTTCTTTCATTCCTTCATGTAGGTTGGTTTTGGCGGTGTTAGGGTCTTTGGTGAGTGAGAGGATCAGTTGAGTGTCATCAGCGTAGGAGATGATGTTGAGGTTGTGTTGGCGTGCGATGGCCGCGAGGGGGCTCATGTATACGTTGAAGAGGGTTGGGGCTGAGTGAAGATCCTTGTGGCACGCCGCAAATGACTTCAGTGGCCTCTGACTTGAATGGTGGGAGGCGGACTCTCTGAGTTCTTCCGGCAAGGAACGAGGTGATCCATTCCAGTGCTTTTCCTTGGATTCCGATGTTTCTGAGGCGTTGTAACAGGGTGCTATGACAGACTGTGTCGAAGGCTGCGGAGAGGTCGAGGAGGATGAGGGCGACTGTGTCTCCATTGTCCAGTAGAGTTGAATGTCGTCTGTTGCAGCGATGAGTGCGGTCTCAGTGCTGTGTTTGGCTCGGAAGCCGGACTGTGAGGAGTCAAGGGATTTTTTGGTTTCGAGGAAGGCGGCGAGCTGGTCGTTGACAGCTTTCTCGATGACTTTGGCCGGGAATGGAAGGAGCGAGATGGGGCGGTAGTTTTTGAGTTCGGTGGGGTCAGCTGTGGGTTTTTTCAGAAGGGCGCTGAGTTCGGCGTGTTTCCAGATTTCCGGGAAGGTGGCGGAGTTGAGGGAGCAGTTGATGACGTCTCGGAGGTGTGGTGCTATGATGGAGTCTGCTTTGTTGAAGATGTGGTGAGGGCATGGGTCTGTGGGGGATCCTGAGTGAATGGAGTTCATCAGGCGGATGGTGTCCTCAGTGGAGATTGGGTTCCAGTCATTAAGGATGTTCAAGGAGGGTGAAGGTACAGCAGAAGGTTGTGTGGGTTGGTCTCCGGGTTGGTTGTCGAAGCTGTTGTGGATGTCTGTGATTTTGTCGTGGAAGAACGAAGCTAGGGAGTCGCAAAGGGTTTGAGAGGGAGTGATGTCGTTGGAGTTGGCAGTGGGGTTGGTAAACTCTTTGACAATGTTGAATAATTCCTTGCTGTTGTGGGCGTTGTTGTCTAGTCGGTCTTTGAATGCAGCTTTCTTGGCAGTCCGGATCAGTTGGTGGTGTATGCGGGTGGCGTTTTTGAAGGCGTCCCTGGTGCTGGTGTTTGGGTCTTTTTTCCAGGCCTTCTCAAGGGAGCGACAGAGTTTCTTGGATTTCTTAAGATCATCGTTGAACCAGGAGGCGTTTTTGCTGCCTAGTTTGATTTGACGTTTTTTCAAAGGTGCTAGGTTGTCGGCGCTGTTGGTTAGCCATTGAGTGAGGTTAATGGCTGCTTGGTTGGGGTTCGAGGAGTGGGCAGGGGGGTTTTGAAGAAGCGATGAGGAGATCTGGTCGATGGTGATTTTGTTCCAGTTTCTTCGCAGAGTAGGTTGAGGATGGTTGTGGGTTGTGGTCTTTTTGTAGATGAAGTGAACGCAGCTGTGGTCCGTCCAATGGAGAACTGTGGTGTGACTGAAGGAGATATGTTTGCTGGAGGTGAAGATAGGGTCGAGTGTGTGACTTGCGTAGTGAGTGGGGTATTAACAAGTTGTTTGAGTCCGAGGTTGCCGAGATTGTCCAGAAAGGTGGTGGCGTTGTTGTCGTTGCTCTTTTCCAGGTGAAAATTGAGGTCTCCCAATAGAATGTAGTCCTCGGAGGGGAGGGCGTGTGGGGTGATAAAGTCAGTGATGTCTTTACTGAATTGTGCCCGGGGTCCTGGTGGCCTGTAGAGGAGGGTGCCTCTGAGTGTGGTCTTGGGGTCGGTGTGGATCTGGAAGTGAAGGTGCTCGGCGCTAGCGAGGTTGACGTCTGAGCTGGTTGAGATGCGAATGGAATTCTTGTGGACGATAGCGATGCCTCCTCCTGTATGGTAGGTGCGGTCTTTTCGGATGATCTAGTAGCCTTCCGGGATGGCAATGGTGATGTCTGGGGCTGAGGAGGCGTTCATCCATGTTTCTGTTAGGAAGGCAACGTCCGGGGAGATGGTGTCTAGTAGATTCCAAAGGTCGATGGCGTGTCTGTGGACCGAGCGGGTGTTGAGCAGGATGCATTTTAGGTGGTTGGTGTCAGAAATCTGTTTGGTGTTAGTGGATGAGGAGTTGGTCTTGGTGCCGTCATACTTGCAGGAGTTGTATGTGAAGGGTCCATGGGTGTGTCCAGGAGCGGCTTGGGCGCAGTTGGGGAGTCGGCCGGGGTTTAGGGCTAAGAGGGTGGAGGCGTCGTATGTAAAGCGGGTGGGGTGGGTGGTACGGGGGCCAGGGGGTCTGGCGTGGGGGGGCGGGCTTGGCGCGGACGACCGCTGCACGTGGACGCTGCGCGTTGGTTCATCTGCTTCAAATGGAGAGTGGAGGGGGCGGAGCGTGGGAGGGTCAGCTGGGAGGCGGGATCTAGGTGCAGGGAGGGTCTGGGACGGGCCAAGGGGTCAATACAAAATGGCTGAAAGGTAAGCAAATGCTCTTAAGTAAATAATACAAAGCGCTACACACCTCGAGGTGCACCACAATGAAAGCGCTAGCGGAAATAAATGTGAGGCAAGTAGCGTTATCGAGCGCTGCACACAAAGCTATCAATTACCAATGGCAGTTGCCCAACAACACGAGCGCTGCACACAAAGCCTATTCAATATCAGTTGCACTACTATCAAAGCACACAGGACACAAGCGCTGCACAGAAAGCCTAAAAATAACTATTGAAGTCCTACTTAAAGCGCATAGGTCACGAGCGCTGCACAGAATGCTATTCGATGATACAATCAGTAGACCAAGTAAGCAACACCGTTCTCGAGCGCTGCACGGATTCTTTTTAAGTCTGATTAGCAGTAAATTATACAATACCACCAGGAGAGGGAGGTGAGGGGAGCGACCGCTTCTGCGTGGAGCAGGACGGTCACAGCTCTCCACGAGGGAAAGTGCAGGCTCTACCTCTGTGGGTGGGAGGGTCAGCTGGGAGGCGGGATCTAGGTGCAGGGAGGGTCTGGGACGGGCCAAGGGGTCAATACAAAATGGCTGAAAGGTAAACAAATGCTCTTAAGTAAATAATACAAAGCGCTACACACCTCGAGGTGCACCACAATGAAAGTGCTAGCGGAAATAAATGTGAGGCAAGTAGCGTTATCGAGCGCTGCACACAAAGCTATCAATTACCAATGGCAGTTGCCCAACAACACGAGCGCTGCACACAAAGCCTATTCAATATCAGTTGCACTACTATCAAAGCACACAGGACACGAGCGCTGCACAGAAAGCCTAAAAATAACTATTGAAGTCCTACAAAAAGCGCATAGGTCACGAGCGCTGCACAGAATGCTAATCGATGATACAATCAGTAGACCAAGTAAGCAACACCGTTCTCGAGCGATGCACGGATTCTTTTTAAGTCTGATTAGCAGTAAATTATACAATACCACCAGGAGAGGGAGGTGAGGGGAGCGACCGCTTCTGCGTGGAGAAAATATTATATCAATATTTTGATATAATCAGAACCCCTAAAGTCTTTCCCATGTATTCTAGGGGTGGGGTGGGGGGTCCTGTAGATATAACGAGGATCCTTATATAGGCCCTGGTATTGAAGAAATTGGCCAGTTAATTTTTCCATTGCAGATCCCCAGCCCATAGGTTGACATTGCAAGAGGTTATTAATAACTGGAGAAAGGAAAGCCATACACCTAGGATTAAAGGACTCAGAAGAATGTTAATGATAAATGCAACAATGTGGTATTGTTGAATGTATTCTAAAATGTAGAGACAAGAAGTTATAAGACTTTCTTGTCTGCAAGCCACAATTCAGCCCTCTAGTGCCCTGCCTTGATTTGTCAGAGGTAAGTGGATTGGACTGGCTGTTTGAAGAGGTGAGAAATGACCCCTTGAGTTAGGAGGCCTGTCTGGGAGTAGAGGTTGCTGGGCATTGGAATGCCAGAGCCAGGGGGAGGGGTAGTAAATAATGCTCTTCAAGAGAAGGAGAGAAGCTGGAAAAATCACTTTCATTTACACCTCTCCCAAAGCCGGATGGGGGGATTAAGGAGGAATTCCCAGATGAAAGAGGAGTGGACCTAGGTAGATGAAGCCATCGTGTAGGCTGGTTGAGTTAGTTCTGCTCCCTCTGCTGGAAAATCAGCCATGATGAATTTTGGAGAAATTCTGCTCTCTTTTGAAAATAATGCCACACTTTAGAGGATGGAGGATGTGGTCATACCCTGGAGCATTGCCCTGCACCTCATTGGGCAGGAATGTCCTCCTTTTTAACCCAGAAAACTTGGAATAAGTATCTGACAGGGACAAAGCCTTTCAGATGATGCTGCGTCAAACTTGGGAGAAGAAGTGTCCCTGCTGAGGGGTTTGATTTGAACCAACCAGGTCCTGGACTGAAGATTGTGCCTGTTGCACACTCTGGAATCACAGTCCTGTGAACTACCTTGCTTCAAAAGGACTGAAGAGTGGACTCCCTGCAGGCTGAAGGTTAACAGAGCACAACTGGACCACCAAGAATGCCCAGCCTGGAGAACTACAAGTGAATTTTAAAGGGTTTTGTCCAAGTGGATTGTTGTAACTGAAGTCCATTTCAAGGACCATCTTGGAGAATCCAGACCCTTGGAGTAAGTTTTGGACACTTTGAGACCCTTTAGAAAACTTCATGAAGAAGTTCTAGAGGTTTGGAGAAGTTTGGAGCAACTTTGGTAAAAAGCTCCATAAGTGGACCGACTCACTCTGGCCAGCCAAGCCGACAACCATCAAGCATGAGTTGGCCTGCCGTCCAGGTTCCTCACGCTGAAAAGCTCCAGGGGTCCGACTTCCAGAGTTTGATCGGGCGTAGGCGGGAACCCAAGCTGGCGAACCCTCACCGAATCCGGCCTAGTGAAAAGTATTGAGGGACCCTGCAAGAAAAAGCTCTGCAAACATTTCTAATTCCGAACTTAGAAAAGGTGACAGGGGCCAACCATGAAAGCCAAGCCACTCATCATCAACTGTGTGCCAGCCTGCATCCCTAGCTCGTACCGCTGGAAAGCTCCGGAGGTTGGACTTCCATAAGTTTTACCAGGAGTTCGTTGCAAGGCAAGCCGGCGAACCCTCACCGAATAAGGGCTGGCTGAGAGCTTCGACGGACCACGTGAAGAAAAGCTCCAGAAAGGTTTCTAAGTCAATAGGTAAAAACTTTGACCAAGACCTACCGCAAGGAGTAGCCCCGCAGGGCTTCATCATGGTCGGCCTGAAACTTTGACTTTGAGCAGGTCCAGCATGACTAGATGTACCAAAAGGGGATATACGTTCTATGTGCTATATCGTGCAACATCATATTCCCAGTTCCCTACATTGGATTTTTTTCATTTTAAAGAGAAAAATATTTTGTATTTTTATAAATTGGTGTTGGATTTTTATTGTGTGTTGTGTCTTAATTATTTACTGAATTGGTGTTTTTAAATGATTTACATACCTGCTCACAGCCAAGCTACCAAGTGTTGAGCATGAGAATAATTTCCGAAGACCGGTACGGAGCTATAAACTGAGGCAGTGTCCTTATTGCCAGGGACATATATACATTTGCCCCTACTATTAACCCACTTTCCAACATCCAGACCAAACACTCTTAAACAATACTGTCAACATGTATGCCTGACATGTGACTCCTACACCCTGTAGTTTTATTTAACATTTACTATACACAGATTTACACACCTATGATTGACTGCCTCTGGGTAGTGTCAATGATGTAAAGTGCTGACACCCTGCACTGGTATGAGTGGCGCTATATAACTAATAAATACATCTGAGAGAGTGGTTATGGAGACTTGAGCACTATTAAAGGGTGGTAGTGAGGGAATCCGCGGCGGAGCTGGGTTGTTGAATACCAAGGCTGTCTATCTGATTTCATCTCCTGCCCCCTTTATCCACCAACATACTCTCCCTCCACATTATCTCACTCTTCCAGGTTCTTTCTTAGCTTTGCTTTCTCCTTTTTGCTCCGTTTTCGTTATTTCCCTTCCTCCTTCTGCCAACAACTATTGATGCCTTTCTCTTGTTCCGTTTTACATTCTGATGGTTTAAATAATGTACCGGTCTCTATCAAAGAATACAGTTACGCCTCACCTGCAAACACCAACTTAAATTAAGCATCATTCATTTGCAGCTAACAAAGGAAAGGCCAGAGTGGCTATTCTGGCCCTTTCTGCATTGTATCTCCTTCCTGAAGAACAGATACACCTTTTTCTCTCCATTCTGCAAGACACAAGGATCCCCGTCTTCTCCCTCCCCTATGGAAGGGAGAAGTGTGCGTGGCGATCGGTTTCTCTGACTGCCAGGGAACCGCCCTCCATTGTAATATGGCGGGCAGTAATGCAGTCATCAATGGCGGTGGGACTGTCAACGACGCAGTGATGTGGCAGTCCCACCACCATTATAATCACCCCCTAAGTTTAATGTGTATGCAAATCCAACATTACCAACCCCTGGTAAGTTGCACTACTAGTGCTGAAAAAGTCCAATGGAGGTACAAATGGACGAGGTGGAATGGCCTCAAGGGTCTTGTGACCTCAGTGACAGAGTCACTGTCGCTCTAGTGTGTGCTTCTTCGTATGCTTGCTCGCAAGACTGGAGGTGAACTGCATGGATTGTGGTGGACAGGCCTTCAAGGTTAACTCACACTTGCCACCGTTAGGGTCCACCTGCTGGTGTTAAGACACCAGGGCTTCTAAGGTCTATCGGGCCTTTTAAGGTGTAGTATCGGAATGAGCTCTGTCAGGAGTCTGGTCTCGTGGACTGGTCATGAAGGGTGAAAATGGTGCTTCAGTTCCAAAGTTGGCAGCTCTGGCCAGTGTGCCACATCCTCACCCCTACTGAACACCATACTGCTTTGTAACTCATGTACTCCGAAGTCATTATGGAATTGGTCCTTTCGTAAAGCGCTCTGACACCTACGGGTAAAGTTTGCGCTATATAAAATCGCATTAAGTAAATAAGTAAAAACCTTGAAAGCGCCCTGATATTTCTCTACGAGGCTGATGTACTTCCTCACACTGGAGGAGAGTGAGAGCTGGCTCCTGTACACGTCACACCAGCCCAGAGGGGTGACGTCACCGAACGTCACCAGAAGAAACCTATCCACCAGAGCTGAGGTGAAGACACTTTAAGAGGAAACCACAGAAGTAAACACCGTAAAAAGACCTGTGTGGAAACGCATCACAAACCAATACCACCCTTACCAGAACTGCATTAGCGATTGACTGACACACATTCATTTTGTAACTTTCTATCACGTTTCTTATGAAAAGTAAAATGGCGCGATTGGTTTGTTGTGTGAAAGGCACATGTGGAGAAATCAAATACATAAGCCAGCACCCCAACCATGCAGCAGGGTGCCGCCAGGGCTTGGAAGCAAGGATGGTGACATGAGCAGGCACGGTGCGTCTGGGGGGTGGTGGTAATAGTCAGCAAGTGCAGGGAGCGCAAATGTTAGCCCCGGTGCAGTCAACCCTAGAAGTAACACTCATATAAAGATCTCAGCACCGTCTGAGGGTACCTCTCGGGGTGGATGGCTTCTCGTCACCTGGGCGGCGACAGTGGATTCTCCTCGGATGGTTCCTGCCACAGATCAGGGAAAGAACAATCCTTGCAGCATCTCTGAGGACCAGCTGCAGGACGTCACTGTCTGGACATGCAGCTGGTGGGCTGCCAGCTCCCAGGGAGGGGGTGCAGATTCTGCCACGAGTGCGGAGTCGCTAGACTTGCGCAGATTCTCTGCATTTGTGGCAGAATCCTCACACTCTGGCGTAATCTCTGCAAGGCGCACAGCAGAGAGCACGCCATGCAGATTCTGCCACGAGTGCGGAGTTGTTAGACTTGCAGCAGAGTCTCTGCATTTGTGGCAGAATCTCCACACTCTGGCTTAATCTCTGCAAGGCGCACTGTAGAGAGCACGCCGTGCAGATTCTGCCACGAGTGCGGAGTGGCTAGACTTGCGGCAGAGTCTCTGCATTTGTGGCAGAATCTCCGCATTCTGGCCTAATCTCTGCGAGGTGCACCGCAGAGAGCACGCAGTGCAGATTATGCCACGAGTGCGTAGTCGCTAGACTTGTGGCAGAGTCTCTACATTCATGGCGGAATCTCCACACTCTAGCTTAATCTCTGCAAGGCGCACTGCAGAGAGCACGCCATGCAGATTCTGCCACGAGTGCGGAGTGGCTAGACTTGCGGCAGAGTCTCTGCATTCGTGGCAGAATCTCCGCACTCTGGAGTAATCACTGGAAGGTGCACAGCAGAGAGCATGCCGTGCAGATTCTGCCACGAGTGCGGAGTTACTAGACTTGCGACAGAGTCTCTGCATTCGTGGCAGAATTTCCGCACTCTGGGTTAATATCTGCAAGGTGCACTGCAGAGAGCACGCCGTGCAGATTCTGCCACGGGTGCAGAGTTGCTGGACTTGCGGCAGAGTCTCTGCATTTGTGGCAGAATCCTCACACTCTGGCGTAATCTCTGCAAGGCGCACCGCAGAGAGCACGTTGTGCTGATTCCGCCACGGATGCGGAGTTGCTGGACTTGCGGTAGAGTCTCTGCATTTGTGACAGAATTCTTACACTCTGGCGTAACCTCTGCAAGGCACACCGCAGAGAGCATGCCGTGCAGATTCTGCCACGGGTGCAGAGTCGCTAGATTTGCAGCAGAGTCTCTGCTTTCGTGGCAGAATCTCCGCACTCTGGCGTACTTTCTGCAAGGCGCACTGCAGAGAGCACGCTGTGCAGATTCTGCCACAGGTGCGGAGTTGCTGGACTTGCGACAGAGTCTCTGCATTTGTGGCAGAATCCTCACACTCTGGCGTAATCTCTGCAAGGCACACTGCAGAGAGCACGCCATGCAGATTCTGCAATGAGTGCGGAGTCGCTAGACTTGCGGCAGATTCTCTGCATTCATGGCAGAATCTCCGCACTCTGGCGTAATCTCTGCAAGGCGCACTGCAGAGAGCACGCCGTGCAGATTCTGCCACGGGTGCAGAGTCACTAGACTTGGGCAGAGTCTCTGCATTCGTGGTAGAATCCTCACACTCTGGCGTAATCTCTGCAAGGTGCACTGCAGAGAGCACACCGTGCAGATTCTGCCACGGGTGCGGAGTTGCTAGACTTGCAACAGAGTCTCTGCATTCGTGGCAGAATCTCCACACTCTGGCGTAATCTCTGCAAGGCGCACTGCAGAGAGCATGCAGTGCAGATTCTGCCACGGGTGCGGAGTTGCTGGACTTGCGGCAGAGTTTCTGCATTTGTGGCAGAATCCTCACACTCTAGCGTAATCACTGCAAGGTGCACTGCAGAGAGCACACCGTGCAGATTCTGCCACGAGTGCGGAGTTGCTACACTTGCAGGAGAGTCTCTGCATTTGTGGTAGAATCCTCACACTCTGGCGTAATCTCTGCAAGGTGCACTGCAGAGAGCACACCGTGCAGATTCTGCCACGGGTGCGGAGTTGCTAGACTTGCAACAGAGTCTCTGCATTCGTGGCAGAATCTCCACACTCTGGCGTAATCTCTGCAAGGCGCACTGCAGAGAGCATGCAGTGCAGATTCTGCCACGGGTGCGGAGTTGCTGGACTTGCGGCAGAGTCTCTGCATTTGTGGCAGAATCCTCACACTCTAGCGTAATCACTGCAAGGTGCACTGCAGAGAGCACACCGTGCAGATTCTGCCACGAGTGCGGAGTTGCTACACTTGCAGGAGAGTCTCTGCATTCGTGGTAGAATCCTCACACCCTGGCGTAATCTCTGCAAGGCGCACAGCAGAGAGCACGCCATGCAGATTCTGCCACGAGTGCGGAGTTGTTAGACTTGCAGCAGAGTCTCTGCATTTGTGGCAGAATCTCCACACTCTGGCTTAATCTCTGCAAGGCGCACTGTAGAGAGCACGCCGTGCAGATTCTGCCACGAGTGCGGAGTGGCAAGACTTGCGGCAGAGTCTCTGCATTTGTGGCAGAATCTCCGCATTCTGGCCTAATCTCTGCGAGGTGCACCTCAGAGAGCACGCAGTGCAGATTCTGCCACGAGTGCGTAGTCGCTAGACTTGCGGCAGAGTCTCTACATTCATGGCGGAATCTCCACACTCTAGCTTAATCTCTGCAAGGCGCACTGCAGAGAGCACGCCATGCAGATTCTGCCACGAGTGCGGAGAGGCTAGACTTGCGGCAGAGTCTCTGCATTCGTGGCAGAATCTCCGCACTCTGGAGTAATCACTGGAAGGTGCACAGCAGAGAGCACGCCGTGCAGATTCTGCCACGAGTGCGGAGTTACTAGACTTGCGACAGAGTCTCTGCATTCGTGGCAGAATTTCCGCACTCTGGGTTAATATCTGCAAGGCGCACTGCAGAGAGCACGCCGTGCAGATTCTGCCACGGGTGCAGAGTTGCTGGACTTGCGGCAGAGTCTCTGCATTTGTGGCAGAATCCTCACACTCTGGCGTAATCTCTGCAAGGCGCACCGCAGAGAGCACGTTGTGCTGATTCCGCCACGGATGCGGAGTTGCTGGACTTGCGGTAGAGTCTCTGCATTTGTGACAGAATTCTTACACTCTGGCGTAACCTCTGCAAGGCACACCGCAGAGAGCATGCCGTGCAGATTCTGCCACGGGTGCAGAGTTGCTAGATTTGCAGCAGAGTCTCTGCTTTCGTGGCAGAATCTCCGCACTCTGGCATACTTTCTGCAAGGCGCACTGCAGAGAGCACGCTATGCAGATTCTGCCACAGGTGCGGAGTTGCTGGACTTGCGACAGAGTCTCTGCATTTGTGGCAGAATCCTCACACTCTGGCGTAATCTCTGCAAGGCGCACTGCAGAGAGCACGCCATGCAGATTCTGCAACGAGTGCGGAGTCGCTAGACTTGCGGCAGATTCTCTGCATTCATGGCAGAATCTCCGCACTCTGGCGTAATCTCTGCAAGGCGCACTGCAGAGAGCACGCCGTGCAGATTCTGCCACGGGTGCAGAGTCGCTAGACTTGCGGCAGAGTCTCTGCATTCATGGCAGAATCTCCGCACTCTGGCGTAATCTCTGCAAGGCGCACCGCAGAGAGCACACTGTGCAGATTCTGCCACGAGTGCGGAGTTGCTTCACTTGAGGCAGAGTCTCTGCATTCGTGGTAGAATCCTCACACTCTGGCGTAATCTCTGCAAGGTGCACTGCAGAGAGCACACCATGCAGATTCTGCCACGGGTGTGGAGTTGCTAGACTTGCAACAGATTCTCTGCATTTGTGGCAGAATCTCCACACTCTGGCGTAATCTCTGCAAGGCGCACTGCAGAGAGCATGCAGTGCAGATTCTGCCACGGGTGCGGAGTTGCTGGACTTGCGGCAGAGTTTCTGCATTTGTGGCAGAATCCTCACACTCTAGCATAATCACTGCAAGGTGCACTGCAGAGAGCACACCGTGCAGATTCTGCCACGAGTGCGGAGTTGCTACACTTGCAGGAGAGTCTCTGCATTCGTGGTAGAATCCTCACACTCTGGCGTAATCTCTGCAAGGTGCACTGCAGAGAGCACACCGTGCAGATTCTGCCACGGGTGCGGAGTTGCTAGACTTGCAACAGAGTCTCTGCATTCGTGGCAGAATCTCCACACTCTGGCGTAATCTCTGCAAGGCGCACTGCAGAGAGCATGCAGTGCAGATTCTGCCACGGGTGCGGAGTTGCTGGACTTGCGGCAGAGTCTCTGCATTTGTGGCAGAATCCTCACACTCTAGCGTAATCACTGCAAGGTGCACCGCAGAGAGCACACCGTGCAGATTCTGCCACGAGTGCGGAGTTGCTACACTTGCAGGAGAGTCTCTGCATTTGTGGCAGAATCCTCACACTCTGGCATAATCTCTGCAGGGCGCACTGCAGAGAGCACACCGTACATATTCTGCCACGAGTGCGGAGACTCCGCACTCAGAACTTCACTGCACGTAAGTACTTTTGTGAATCAGGCCCTTAGTCCATGGTGATCCGGGAGACTGCTACATGGGAGTTTAATCGGTGGAGCACTTGAACAGCACTATATGGGACTATAGTATGGAAGAAACAGCATCACATCAACAGCACCAGGCAGGCCATCAAGGGTTCCCTCACAAACTTGAAGCTTTGCCAAGTAGACAACTCTCACCACAGATGTCACGGAAATGCTCACGACCCCGAAGCTCACCTTGTATGAACATAACATTGTGCACCCATCATTCTGAAGTTCTTCTCAGGACAGGCAGTCACTCCATCCTGAACTACTCCCTTCAAACAAGGCTGATATACCCACCTCTAAGTTCAGAAACCCTCAACTCGTATTTTGCTAATTACCAACCCATCAGACACTGGCTATAACTCTGAAAGATAATTGTGAAAACTGTAATTTCCCAACCAAAGGCCCATATCAACAAACAACTTCTTCACCACTATCAGTCTAACATTTCAGCACATTGCAGCAAGTATCCTTGTTGTAAATGACATCGTCTGATCAATGACGTCATTGTCCATGGTATTCTGACAGGCCTCAATCTGAAGGGAGTCTTCGATACAGTGAACCACCAAGCCTTGATCAACATTGTATCCATACAGATGTTATTTCAGGATTCAGCTCTACAACAATTCCTCTTCTATCATTCCGATCGACAGTAGCTCATACATATGAGCACCTTCAGACCTCAGCTCCTACCGGTGACCCATGGGAGACCTCCACCATCCATTCTTTCTGCGTCACATGCAAAGTCTGCATGGAGTTTCTTGGACATCCTGCCAACCATGGAATTGAAATCGGGCAATATGTCAGCCGTGCACATTCTATCTGAACTTTCCTTCAGTGACATCTATCCTCCGACTGAAGATCTCCACCAGCACTGGTTTGCGATAGGGGCTTAGATGTCAAGCGCCTACCTGAAACCTAACATGGCTAAAACCAAAGAGATTTTATTTATTTGCAACAACAGACAAGCTTCCATCCAGGGACGGCTCTCCAAGAAGCTGGGCGGATTCATTCACCTCCGTCCACCATCGGCGGGCCCTTCCAGGCGGACTCACCATTAAGAGCATCTGCCTCACTAGCAAGACAGTAACAACCAGCCAACAAGCATAGACAACCCAACACAAGAACGATAGAGAGCTAGAGGGACAAGGAAGGGAAGAGTGACTGAGAGGCTTAGAGAAACCGAAAGAGGGAAAGAATGAGAAGGAAGGAGTGAGCGAGAGAGAGCCGACATCGAGAGGTGTAACGAATGAGGGGACCCACTTGGCTGACCTGCAGGATGGTGCAGTGTGGAGGGGTCCTCACATCGGTGCTAGATCTGGGGAGACTTCAGGGTACACAGGAGGAGAAGGACTTGCATCTCCTGCTCTACAGTGTGATCAGTCAGACTCTGCCCTCGAGTGTTGAAGGAGGGAAACTCCTGGATGTGAAAGTGGACTACGAGTTAGGAGACCACCAACTCCAATGAGCAGCGCATTGTGAAGGGGGATGCAAGTAGTAGTGAGGTGGGAGAACCAGAGAAATAGACACTTTCTGTCCAAGCAGTGTCAGTCGATTTCATGGGATGAGACTGAGAGAGAGAGAGTGTGTGTGTGCGCGCACACACAAATATGTGTGCAACCACATGCTTTTGTGTGTACATTCACAAGTGTGTGCACTAGTCCACTCCACATACGCACACAAACTGCCACAGTGCACTCAGTGACTGTGCCCACGTGCACTCACTCATTATCCCACTGTGTCTGAGTGATGCTCTGAGGAGACGAGCCTGGGCTGACGCAGCGCACTCCCCACATTCTGCACGCTTTGTGGTCTCACCGCATTCCGCGACTGACGTATTCTTAGAGTTAGAGATTATCTGTGTCTTTAACTAACCATGAATTTGAATTTCATCCCATGAACCCCCCTCAAAAACCAACTTTGTGTATTTATAGGGCGGGCCTCATCCTTGTTCGAGGTTTGGCTTATATCAGCCAGCTTGCTATGGGCATGCGCGGTATCCACAGTTACGCAGATACACAATATGACGTGCATAGTACCATAAACACCCAGTCACTCTCCATCAGCAGCCCTACTTTGCTCTGGTTCTACACACCAGCCTTGCAGGGCAGTCATCAATCATGGATTTGTCACAGGTATGAGTTATGATATTTGGCACAAATACAATCTTTCATCTCAACACCGCAGTCCTAGGGGACTGGGGTACACTGATGCATGAGTCTCACCCAATCACAATAATTGTCCATCTCTTGCTCCAAGTGACAGTCCGAAGGAGTACAAAGTAGTGAGAAGCCATCTTATGTTACAACAATCACCCACCCTACCCAGATCGCATCATGCCTCTCTCCAAGACATCACTACCCTTCTTCAGGGAAAGGCCTCTGACTATCACCTCCTGATGTACAACCCATGGGCTGTTGCTATACGAATAAGAAGTATCTGAGCAAAAGAAAGAATTGATAGAGAAAGAGGACTCGAAGCTAACGCTAACCACCATCAACAGCGGGCGCGGCGTGAGAGGACCACCGCAGCAGCAGATATTCAGGCTGTAAAGGGGATATCGCAGCCACACCATCACATGAACGTCACTGTACAGCAAAAGAGAAGAAGGACAATTGGAGCATTTCCATAAATCTCACCTATACATTTCCCAAGGATATTCGCACCTTGAACAGCTCCCCACCGTCCCTCTGAAATACAGTGCACAGCTTCAAACAAAACAGTGAACAACCTTATCCAGCCTAAAGCATGCTACAAAAGTTCACCCATCTTAGGACATGTTTTGCATTCTTCATTTGTGTTGGTCCAAATGCACGTCCTTGGTCCTCTTAGAACAACAAGCTCATCTTTCATTATCATAGAACAGATTGCACGTCCTCAGCCACCTTTGAACAAATCCTCCATCTTCAAACACCTTGAACAATCCGCTTCAACCGCGTTACACATCTTGAAACATCTTTGAACAGAATAACTCAATGATCTTCAGGCAAACAACATATTTCCAACCACCTTTGAGTAAACTGAACATCCTCAATCAAACTACGGGAAACATCATTTTCAGAAATGTCTTTGCAGCCTTTGCAAGGCATATGCCTTAACCACACACAGGTCTTTACTGTGCATAGTAAGTATAGTTAAGGTAAATATATATATATATAAACACACATCTATACATATATATTACCTACTGGCGATAGCCAGTAGGTATATATAGTTAGGAAGGGCTACCATAGGAAATCTGCAACATTCTATTGGGAATAACGTTGGCGCCTGTTGAGGAATTTGCGTGTAATTTTTCAAAAATTTTGGCCAGCTCGGCTGCGCTCCTTCCTTGAAACTTTCGGGGGGATTCGTGAAGTGGGGGCTGAGAAAAAAGGGTTGGTCCCAAAACGTGTTTTCCCCATGTTAATTTCCATAGGACGTTCTGACAAGTCTACAGCCCGAACCGCTGAACGGAATTACACCAAACTTGGCAAAATTGTAGGGACTGGTACGCAGAAGTGCCTTTGCTATATTTGGTGAAAATTGCTCCAGTAGTTTTTATGAAAATTAACTTCAAAAACACATATATATCTGGGCGGAGCCTAACCACACATCTCATGGTGAAATCTGATTGGCTGTCAGCACTTCATCCAAAAAGTGTTGGCAGCTATCTTGGGACCAATATACATGATAGCACCTCATTAAAAAACATTGTAGTTAATAGAGGGTTTTAGGACTTTAGTTACATTATAAATCATTTGTTGATGGTACCATACTCATTTTAGGAATTGTGGTGTGTTCTAAGGTGATTTTACCATGTGAAAAAGCTTCTGCTGGGATATCATGAATCATGTTTGAAAGAAAACTATTATCTCAAATTGTAAAGCGCTCTGATATCCTTTGGGATCAAGTTTGCGCTATATAAAACTTTATAAATAAAACATTTAATTTAAAAAGGAACAAAATGAGGGGGTTCATTTTGCCATAGAAAGTATGATTAGTGCTTCAAAAAGAAAAATTAGGGCACATTTTGAGTGACTTCTCAAATCCTCTTCTATTTCATTAAAAAAATTCTGACATGCAGACTGAAACATGCACTTTGAATAGCAGCAGCAGACTTCCCTGGTGAGCAGTAGCTTTACTACAGTGATCTAATGATCAACTAGAGTGCTAACCTTCAGAATTTATGGCAAATGTGTGACACATCCGAATGCCTTCTTGATGGAAGCAAAGTAAACAAGCATTGAAAATGCAATAGATCTCGCCCTCGTTTAAGTTAAAGCCATTCTGTTTGTAATGAGGTTTTCTTTTTAGCTTTCCTTTTATTAGTGTTTTTAAAACTTTCATGTAAATAACATGCATATGTATGCATATATGTATATGTATGCATGCATTTATATTTGTATTTATATAGATATGCAGATTATATATGTTTGTATATGTATGTATATATACATATATATATATATATATTACCTACTGGCGGTCGCCAGTATGTAGTTATAGTTAGGACCTAGTTTCCATAGGAAATCCTCAACATTCTATTTGGAATAACTTTGGCCCTGGTGGATGAGTCTTTGCGAATTTCTCAAAGAAGATGGCTCGGTCCGCTGCGCTCCTTCCCTGAAATTTTGGGGGGGATTGGTCAAGTGGGGGCTGAGATATAAGGGGGGTCCCAAAACGTGTTTTCTCCATGTTATTTTCCATAGGACCTTTAGACTCGGCTACAGGTCGAACGGCTGAATGGATTTAGAAGAAATTTGCCAAAACTGTAGAGTCTTGTTCGCAGATTACGCTTTTTTTGGTATGGTGTAAATCCGTTCAGTAGTTGTTGAGACAATTAAAGTTAAAGTCAATTATATATCTATAGGCGCGCACACGTGCGCGCACCCAAAGGGCTGCGCGTGAGCGGAATTTTTTTTTGCTGCGTGACGTCTGTTAACGTTCGATTCGAAGGAAATCAGGAAGTTTTGTCCGCCATTTTGTCACTGTGAGTAAATATATTGTTCATTTCAAAGCGTTGAAACATGGAAAGGGGAGAAGGTAGAGATTGTCTTGCTGCGTAGGTTTTCTCGGGTGTGCAGTAAGGCCCTTGAGCACGAAAAGATATATTTTTTTTCGGGAAAAAAATAACGGGGTGCGCGCACCCGGTCGCGCACACCTATTCACAAGAGTGTGAAAATGGAGATAAATCAGAAGTTTAAGTGCTTAGATATAAGGTAGCTCTGAAAAGAGCCCTTGTGTTAATTGAGTTTTTTCTGCATTTATAAGTAAGTACCGATGCAGAGCCTGATGATGCAGAGGAAGATTCTGTTTCCCTCATCCGTGAAATGAACACCATCTCTCCTATAGATGTCTTGCATGTGGTAACGCAAGTCGTTGTGGTAAATAGAACCCATGCTATAATCTCTGAGGAATGCAGAAACAGATTTATTTACATGTCTCCTTGCTTTCTCAATTTGTGCACAATGTTGATTGGACCAATTCCATTTCTGTCTTTAGCATATATTGGAATATACCAAGGCAGTTCGAGGAAAAAGTGTCATCAATTGTTGAAAGGTGTCTTTTAGAAGCATTTCCAGACCTACCTCAGTCAATGTGCCTTGATCGTTCCCACCACAGTGCACAATTATAAGGTGTGGTTCTGGGAGATGCATAAAAGTTTTCACCAATGGGATTAATTGGTGACATCTCAATCCTCTTTGGCCAATCCACGTTATTTGCACATTTGGTAAATCAAGGTTGGAAATTCGTCTGCTTGGTGCATATTTTCCAGTCCAGTGAATATAGCTGTGTCCTAAAAGCCAAACCTTCATTTTCAAGGCAGATGCACTCGTACTCCGATGGGTTCTGGAAGTGGAATGGCAGTTAGAAGCTGAAAGTCAGGATAAAAAATGGATGAGGTTTGGTGTGGTTGAAAAACAAAAAATGATTGGTTGATTCTAATACGTGAAGATTGAAGACTACGTTGCATGTTAATGTTATGTAAAACTAAAAGTACTATTGGGTGTGAAAAAAATGACATGTAACAGAGCTGTGGATAGGCAGGTGTTTCTGGAGGGAAAACAGTGTTGTTACTTTGCTGTAGAACGTTGAGATATGAACTTTTGACCTGTGCCTTCAGCCAGGTGCAGAATGAGGTGTTACCAAGGAAACAGCCAGAGATGGCAGTGGGTGATGGGTGACTTTTATGTGACATTGAAAATATTGTGAGGGAGAACCAACTGAAATGTAAATGCTTACGTTACGCGCTCCGCGCCGCGCCTCGGATTGCTTCCGGGAAGCTGCGCTTCGCGCCTCGCGCACCGGAGCACTTCCGGGTGCGCTAACGCGGCGCGTCATATGACGGATTACGCAACAACGCGATACGTCGTTGGGGCTCCACCGGAACTGATCGAATTGGTAGTCTACAGTGTTTCTGGATGTTTCAGACTGAAGCTGGCGTCAGCATGAGAGCACCCCGTGGCTACGTCGTGGCCATTCCGCGAGCAATCATGGCAGTCGCTCCCCACCGGAAGTCTGCAGGAGTCGGGGGCCTCGGTGACTCTTGTAGAATCTTCAAGGCTGAGGGGACGCTTTTGGGAATGGAGCTCATGCCCTAGCAGTCAAGCGTCCGAGTTCCAGGGTTGCCCAGAGCCATCCTTGCAGGCCAGGCCCAAGTCTGTGGAGCCGACCGCCATTTCCTGAGCTCTGTGGCAGCCGCCTGTCGCTGTATCGGAAGAGTGGGTGCAATTCAGCCGGATGGCGGGTGAGACGCTGTAATAGCAAGAGCAGGCGTAATTCAGCTGTCCGAGCGAGGCACTGTGCCGCAGGAGCAGGCGCAACTCAGCTGGCCGAGTGAAGCGCTGGGGTGTAGCTAAGAAACCTCCACCTGGTGAGGTGGGAGAGGCTCGTTCGCGCCGCCTCTCCCTTCCAGTGCACCCCACGCCGTCTCCTGGCGCAGGTATATGTGATGGTCGGACCAGGGCACCGCAGGACGTGTCTTCAGGTCAAACGGATTGTGGGACAAGGTCCAGAATGGAAGAGGCATCAAAAGGCAACAAGTTCCGCCTGACCCCGGGAGCCGGCCGCCTATGTCGGGGGCGATCTCAGGCCATAGCAGGGGAACAAGACTTGTGGAGGGGGCAGGATCCAAGCGCCCCCTCCGAGTCCGCGTTTCTTGGACCCTGAAGTATGGCACTCAACATCCAGAACTTATGACATTTGTGCAAGGCAGGGACATCGAAGCCTCTCAGGGACCAAGCATATCCAGAGTCCTTCCTACAGAAGGTGGTGGGGGTGGCGGCATTAGCAAGGCATCCCCCCACACAACTTGTCGGACCCTGAGTATGGCACTCAACATCCAGAACTTATGACATTTGTGCAAGGCAGGGACTGTAGAAAATTAGAAATATTGATGTACATAAGCAACGTTCATTTCCCTTTTCCCACTCCTCTCCCTGCATACACCATGAATACCGTAAAGCATTGACTGCATCACTCTGCCAGCAAAGGCCTGTACCCATGTGTACATGACAGCCATTTTAGGCACCCTAGCCTTTTGCCCACTTAAGATTAGAAACACCGGCTTCCCTTCTGCGCGTATTTGAACCCCCCCCCCTCTCTCTCACATGCATAAACCATGAAACCCTCTCCCTCTGCGCGACCCTGCCCTGAAAGGCAGCCCTTCTGCTTGACCCACGCAAACCCCCCATTCACTCTTGAAGAGGCCACCTTCGCCCCAGCTGACATAGCCCTCCCCAGCTGCACCTGACTATCACCGCTCTCTCATGCATGAGTCATAAGACCTCTCTCTCTGTGCGACTCTGTCCCTGTGCACACCCTGGCTCCCCCTTCCCCTTCTCCCTCACACGGGCAAGTCATAAACCTTCTTCTGCAAGACCCTGTCCTTGGAAGTCACGGCCGCGCCTGACCAACACCTCCTTTCCTTCCATGAATGCCCCTCTGTTGACAAGCCCTCCCTCCGCACTCAATTGTCCACGCGGCATGAATACTACTCCTTTGATGACCCCTTCCCCCGAGTCCGACTGACCACACATGTCCGAGGCCATCGCCTAAAGCCAGGGGATACCATTTACTGCCCTTTTTGTATGAAGTCACTCCTCTTCAAAGGACCCACTATTGATCCTGGCCACCCCACCCCCTGGGCTATGATCAGGCGCACACATCCTAAACAGTTGACGGAACACTCAGCTGCGGGAGTGCCCTTCCCCTCTTATCAGCAGGTCAAGGGTCCCTATTGTGAACACATGTGGGGTAGGATTGACACGAGGATTATGGGGATGTCTTTTCTTTGTTTCACAATGCTGTGATTGTAATGCCAAGTGTTTTGTGAAGTATAAAAGACGGAGTCTCTGCTCACTTGTTAGAGCACCTCCCGATGACACCTTGTTTCGTGTCTGAAATGACAGGCTCTCCGCATGAGAAATAAATTCTGTTCTTGTGATTCCTGCTCCCAGCGCCCGTCTCTTTATTTGGTAACTATTCAGAATGGAAACTAAGAGGCGTCTTGCGCCAGCCATCCGGGCATCGATACTGGTATGGAAACGCACATTTTTTTTTACAATTGGCGTCCCAACGCGGGGTCCATCAGTGACATAAGGTCCAATGAGAGAGATCCAGACGATGAGGTGAACATCTAAATGATCGGAGTATACCTGCCTTGAGAGGGCCCTCGTCCGGCTGCCGATTGAATGAACTTCACCAATTCTGAACGGACCTCTCTCGAGTGACCCACTGTCCTGACTGGAATCCCACAGGACTGCTGCGGTAAAATCATGGAGTAAGAGAACGATCGGGCGCTGGAAGGAGGAAGGCGAAGAACTGCCCACACGGTCCGGTCCGGGTAAGGTCGCGTAAATGCGACAAAGTGTGAATTAATTGTTTGGTTTGGATAATACTAGTATTACTCTTTTGTTGGTACCTCTGGAGATTCACCGTCTGCAAACGGAGAAACAACAGGCTCTCCCTTTGCAAGCAGTGAAGGATAGGTAACGCAGACTTTTGTCCCCATTGTAATCCGTCGTGCCTATCTTCCTCCCCCACTGTTTCCCGAACTATTGTTCGTGGATTATTGTCTGGAGATTCTCTGTCTACAAACAGGAAAGAACAAGGTCCCTCTTTGTAGGTAGCGAAAAGGTAGGTAACGCAAACCTTTAACACGTCGTACCTACTTATTCTCCCCACTGATTGTTTGATTGACCGTACATTAAGTGTTCGGTATTGGTTCTTTTGAGGTATTCACCGCCTGCAAACAACGGAGAATAGAAATATTCTGTCTAGTCTTTGCCCGCCGTGATAAGATAGGTAGTGCAGACTTTTGTCCCCGTTGTAATCCGTCATGCCTAACTTCTCCCCACTGATTGGTAGCCTGTTTAGCCCGGACCGCTTATTAGAATTGAACCATCCAGCTCCACTGGAGGGCACACCTAATAAGGACCTGTTCATTAAGTGTGGACTAGTCGCTATAGCTTATAATAGGTTATGGCATAAAAATACAAGAAAAGAAGTTGAGCGAAATCAGTAGGCCACTGAGGAGTTATCAACTTCGCTAAAAATTAAATAAGAAACGTTAGAAACAACCCGTAATAAGAAACATAAAAATGGCGAGGGAAGACAAGCTTGACACCAAGGCAAGCCACGAGGTAGCTGGGTCCGTTGCCTATTCCTGCCCTAAACATGTCTGCCTCATTGCCCACCACGCCCAAATAACGGTCACATGAAATAGATACAAATCAATAGGTACCTACCCCCATTCCGGAAACTCCCGAAGTGCCACAGGCCCGCGGTTACGCCCATCCGGTAGGCGAGGCCTCGAGGCATGCGGGGCTCGCCTGGCCGCAGTCGGAAGGGGAGGCTGTGGGGCGGACGGCCCAGAAAACCGTGATGGCCTCTCCTTCTCTCCTCTTCTGCTGCCCTGCAGGCCACGGGGGGGGGCTGTCTTGCCTCAGCCACCGACCACCCCCCCTCTGTCTCTCGCCTGGTCCGGCCCGCGAAGAAGGCCGAAGCCAAAGCGAGAACGGCGGCGCCTACAGGTAGTCCCGCCACATGTCAAATTCCTGGATAGTTTCAAGTAGTCCCGCCACATGTCAACCCCTGGAGAGTTGGAGGTAGTCCCGCCACATGTCAAAAAAAAAGGGGGGGGCTGTCTTGCCTCAGCCACCGACCCCCCCACCCCCATCTTCAATAGCCGGCATGGCCAATATCGAAACGGCGGAGCCGAGGATCGGCGAGGGGTCGCTGGAAGGGGGAGGTGGCGCGAACGAGCCTCCCCCACCTCCCTCCAGGTGGAGGCTTCCAGCAACACCCCAATGCTCTTACTTAAAGAGGGTCCACATCGAAAAGCGGTCTTTTGCCCGGGGCGGGCACACGCCCCATGCCTTCTCTCCTCAACTTTGAAGATTCTATGAGAGCCGACCCCTCTGCATGGGTGCCCCCGTCCCCCTCACTGGGACCCGCGACATCGACACACTCCTGCCGACGCCAGCCTCAGTTTGGAAATGGCTAAAACGCAGCCAAGGTACAGACTTGTTCAGTTCTGGTGGAACACCAGAATGACCCGGTAGGAAAATTGTTGTTGCCCTCCCCACTCTTTGACTGATGGTCCATTTGTTAGACTGTTACCACATTGCGAAAAACGTTTTGAATTGCCAACGGAAGGTTCTGGTCCAACCATGAGTCATTGGAGACATTCTGACTATACCAGAACCTGCCTGACCTCGCCCAAAATGGCGCCGATACACGAAAACGAAAACTTTCGAACTCCCTGTTCACCTGGATTGCTCGAATATTGATGCTCTGAGATATGTATGCATTTTTGGACAATGAAAGTCGATAGGATGGATAGTGATTATGTGCTTAGAGAAGAAAGCAATACAGATATTGATCATGTGTTTGGACAATGAACTGATTTAGGGTGGGTACTAATTATGAATGGGAACAATGAATTGGTGTAATTTAGACAGTGAACGAGCATCTGGATAATGAATTAATGAAGTAATTGAAAACCTGAATTCTTGATATGCATCATGCTTGCTCTGTAGTAAAGTTCGATGCGATTTTATTGCACTGCCGCACTTTATGCAATGAACTGCCACCAACGTCGTTCTTCTTATGTACAGTTCCAATCTGCTCCGTGGCCGGTCCACTGGGTTGTAGGCCTGTATTTTTACACCAGCACTTTTTTATTAAAGGTATTTTTGAAAACGAAAGCATAGTTGTAGCGGTTGCATTAATGAGTTTTGAATGTATTACTACTGTGAGCAACGAGAAAGTATGATGAAGGCTGAAGGTTAAAAAGGACCCGATATTTAGCAGCTACATTATGTGTCACAGGCAGCCGGAAAAGTGTTTTAGAAGCCTTAAAACGACACCACAGAAATGCCATCTAACCACCACCCTTACACACAACCAAAAGGGGTTGCGACCAAGTAACTCATGTAGATACGCAGATCGTCAATGATTATCTATCTGACATTTCTGGTCCTTCTGGGCTTAAACGCCGAGATGGCAAAGAAATGCACTACGTGGAGATAGGTCGAGTATGTGGTAGGTAAAAACATTTCCGGATTACTGCATGCTGATGTGGTTTGAATGCTGCCCCCCCCTTCTTTCTCCTCCCTTCTGCAGGTCACGTCGGAACATCGGCTGAAGTATGGGAGAGCGATGATCGAACCACCGACGAAAAGGGAAAGAAGGGGATATGAGCATAGCCCTTATGACGATAAGTTTTTAAAAAGACGTAGACTTAACATGACTGTTCCTCCTTAGAACATAGCGACTGGGAGGATGGACTGACATAGAGACTTGACGGGTACTGTATGACGAAAATTGGCTCGAAATAACACGTTAGAGAATGTAACTAGACGTTTGACTAGGTAGGGAAAGGTCAAAAGAAAGGTACACGGGTAAGGGTTACCACGACTGCACCCATCTGGGAAGTTAGAAATGTTGCGGATGTTCAAAATGTACTGCCCCCCTTCTCACACTCTTATAGATCTAGCCAAGCTGTCCGACTGTTCTCCCGATCAATACTTGCCATTGCCTGAGCCTGAAGAACATCCCACCAAAGGAAGAAACTGGAGAATGGTTTAAAATCCAACCATGGGTAAATAGCGCGACCAGGTTCATTTCTGATCGACTAACCGAGGTGTAAGTATTGGCAATCAAGAACGCTCGGAGAGATAACAAGCGGGAGGGAAAAGGAGGGAAAGGTAGACAGAGCTAAGCACGTAGGTAAATAGGATAGTAAAAGATAAATAGGATATAAAAAAAATATAGATCTTGTTGGCCAACTATTGCTTTCTGTTTTGTTGTGAATGTCTTATATATGTAATACATGTACTGTCTTCCTTCGTCTGAGTTTGTGTGTGTGTGTACTGTAGGGGTTTGTGTTCTTTCTTTGTTTACGTCTCTCCGTTACCTGACCCCCTACTGTTCTGTGTTATGAACGCACTAAATGACCTATTTTTGTACACGTCTCTCCCTTTCTCTATCTCTCTCCCTCACTCTGTCTCTCTCTCTCTCTCTCTCTCTCTCTCTCTCTACATGTCATGCGTGTACCAAATGGCTCGTTTAGATTGCGGACGACTCTCACTCTATGAGAGTCTCCTTATTTCCTCTTCCTTTTTATGGTAAAATCATGCCTCGCAGGCACCAGTCTGATTGGATAATTATTGAACGCGAAGGCGTTCAGCGAAATTGACCGAAAACTAAAATGATTGTATATCGCCATATTACTACCTCTCCTTTCTGCAAAATGAATGAACTCCAATTGGCTGAGAAGGAAAGGACAGGTAAGACGACTAAGGTCCCCCAATCTGGCCTTTATAGGGGAACTGTATGTCAATGGCACCTTATTTTTCTGTTCATCAGAGACGAACGCCAACGTCCAGCTTGACCTCCAACGCCCAGATTCCCCCCCCTTCTTTTTGCACCCAAGTGCGAGCGCCCGAAGCATCCCCGCCCCATTTGATAGACCCCAGCTGCTGTCCCGGATATAAACATGATGACCATGAGTAACTGTCGCCCCTCGAGAAAAACCTGTTTTACGTGACTCTCGATGATAGCGCCCCCGCCTTGTTTGGAAAGGTTAGCCAGCCTTGAAGGGAAATGTTAGACTGTTAAAGGCTTGGGTTTGAAAGGCAAGTCTCCACTGGAAGTTCCAGAATGTTGTAATTGATGAAATGCGCAGTTGATGGGAATATTATTTCTATACATTTATGTCATGAATAGACGATGAATACACTTGGCATGAACACAGTAGGAATGTTGACATATGCACTGCTTGGTAATGGATTTCTGACTGTGACCGATGAACGTATCTCCCAAGTGCGCAGGATTGAGGGAGGAATTCACCTGCATAAATGACTTCTTCTGTCAGTTCTCTAAAAACTCGTTTTGTACCTATTAAAAGATTTGCGATCACCGGAGGAGAAGGGTCGGACGTGCCTGGCTGCAGATCTTGAGATACATGCGACCTCGACCAAAGGTGGAGCTGCAGAGCAACAAGATACGGGACGAGACAGCAATTTCAAACGTGGAAAATGAAAAATGACGGGCTGCCCTGAAGCCCTCCGTCTGCTAAACCCACGTGTGCCTGGAGTCTCCGTCCCCCTTCTTTGGGCCCGATTGATGGGCCTGCCTGCTTGTTATCCTTTGCTCCCCTGGTCCCTTTTGTGTGTCCCAGGAACTCTGACCCAACTCCACTCTCTCTCCTATCGACTATTTGAACCACACACACCCTCTTTTCCCCGTAACTTGTTGCCAAAAGGAAGAACTGCATTCAAATGGGAATAGGGTGTTGCCACAGAAATATAGGTGCCGAGCATAAGGCGCCGCCAAACGGATTGTTTAGGAAACAGGACTGTGGTCTAACAGCAGAGGACTGACCGCACCCTGCAACGTGTAAGGATAAATCCGAGCTGGGCCTATAGCTCCACCGCCGGTGCTCAACAGCGCCAACAAAAGGACACGGACTAGAGCCTACCAGTGATGGCTCACTACTAAAAAGACACTGTGACGAAGAGATCTTGTGTATTGAACTGAATTCCGCCCTCAACTACTTGGTCAAAATGTTCATTGGTCACATTTTTAAGTCAGAAACATTTATGCTATGTAGTGCTTTGAAATGACAGGAACTCGACAAATGCAATCTCCTATGTGCTGCATTCTGCCAAACTGTCCATGATTATATGCCATATGTTAGTATTGACAAATGCTAATTCTTCGACCGCACCTGTTTATATGTACCCTCATCGATTACGAAAATGAACTTTGCTATGTAAAAAGGGGCGACTGTAGAAAATTAGAAATATTGATGTACATAAGCAACGTTCATTTCCCTTTTCCCACTCCTCTCCCTGCATACACCATGAATACCGTAAAGCATTGACTGCATCACTCTGCCAGCAAAGGCCTGTACCCATGTGTACATGACAGCCATTTTAGGCACCCTAGCCTTTTGCCCACCTAAGATTAGAAACACCGGCTTCCCTTCTGCGCGTATTTGAAACCCCCCCCCCCTCTCTCTCACATGCATAAACCATGACACCCTCTCCCTCTGCGCGACCCTGCCCTGAAAGGCAGCCCTTCTGCTTGACCCATGCAAACCCCCCATTCACTCTTGAAGAGGCCACCTTCGCCCCAGCTGACATAGCCCTCCCCAGCTGCACCTGACTATCACCGCTCTCTCATGCATGAGTCATAAGACCTCTCTCTCTGTGCGACTCTGTCCCTGTGCACACCCTGGCTCCCCCTTCCCCTTCTCCCTCACACGGGCAAGTCATAAACCTTCTTCTGCAAGACCCTGTCCTTGGAAGTCACGGCCGCGCCTGACCAACACCTCCTTTCCTTCCATGAATGCCCCTCTGTTGACAAGCCCTCCCTCCGCACTCAATTGTCCACGCGGCATGAATACTACTCCTTTGATGACCCCTTCCCCCGAGTCCGACTGACCACACATGTCCGAGGCCATCGCCTAAAGCCAGGGGATACCATTTACTGCCCTTTTTGTATGAAGTCACTCCTCTTCAAAGGACCCACTATTGATCCTGGCCACCCCACCCCCTGGGCTATGATCAGGCGCACACATCCTAAACAGTTGACAGAACACTCAGCTGCGGGAGTGCCCTTCCCCTCTTATCAGCAGGTCAAGGGTCCCTATTGTGAACACATGTGGGGTAGGATTGACACGAGGATTATGGGGATGTCTTTTCTTTGTTTCACAATGCTGTGATTGTAATGCCAAGTGTTTTGTGAAGTATAAAAGACGGAGTCTCAGCTCACTTGTTAGAGCACCTCCCGATGACACCTTGTTTGAAATGACAGGCTCTCCTCATGAGAAATAAATTCTGTTCTTGTGATTCCTGCTCCCAGCGCCCGTCTCTTTATTTGGTAACTATTCAGAATGGAAACTAAGAGGCGTCTTGCGCCAGCCATCCGGGCATCGATACTGGTATGGAAACGCACATTTTTTTTACAGGACATCGAAGCCTCTCAGGGATGAAGCATATCCAGAGTCCTTCCTACAGAAGGTGGTGGGGGTGGCGGCATTAGCAAGGCATCCCCCCACACAACTTGTCGGACCCTGAAGTATGGCACTCAACATCCAGAACGTATGACATTTGTGCAAGGCAGGGACATCGAAGCCTCTCAGGGACCAAGCATATCCAGAGTCCTTCCTACAGAAGGTGGTGGGGGTGGCGGCATTAGCAAGGCATCCCCCCACACAACTTGTCGGACATCACCTCTGGATGTACTGGGTGTTCAATTTCAGAATTGAAACTACTAAGAAGCAATTAGAAGTGTTGTTTTCATGTTGCTGCAGGCTGTCATGTAAATAGTTATTTAATAAAACGTTTTACCCTGTTACTTTGTTGGTGTGTTGTATATATTTATAATATTTGCATAGTGTTTGTCGTTATTTTGGGCGGGGTGGGCAGCGGAGCCAAGCTGTCTTGCAGCTATCATGGCGTCGAGCTCGGTTCCTCTCACTAGTTTCATGTTTTTTCTATCGATTTATATGTTATAGTTTGCTAGCACGATACAGCGGATAGTCCGCATTTTATATATATGTCCTTTTTATTAGGGGGGTCCTCCGGTGGAGTCGGACGATCTACCTCTAATAAACGGTCCGGGTTGAACCAACTACCAACAAACGGGGCAGAGATAGGCATGACGGGTTACAAAGGGGACAAAAGTGTGCACTACCTATCCTTCACTATCTGCAAAAACTAAACAGAGTATTGCGACTCTGTGCTTATTTGTGAACAGAGAATGACCCAAAGAGAACCAATTTCGAACAATCATAGGCTATTGGCAGTGGGCAGAGAGGCCATGACACAGAAAATGGCTGTTACTTACGTGCATGATGGGGCCTAAAAGGGACTAGATGGCGTGGCCACTGTTTCGCGACTTTCACTTTACTTTTAACAGTGGCTGTGGTGAACATAAATGAACGCCGCTTATGTATACCTAATTTTAGTCATTTTCCACAAAAAAGCTTTTGATATTTGCTATTAAAAAAACAAACAAATTCACTGAAAAAACCATAGGTTATAGACCATATATAGTTAGGAATTAGCATTTACAAAATCTTGAAAAATCACTGAAAAAACCATAGGTTATAGACCATATATAGTTAAATATCTGAAGTCCATCTCTGCACTCGATGGAGATACAGGTCGTCGATTAGAAGATGTGCTGGCCACCTCTAATGGTAATAGCGTGGCCAGGGCTCTTGTCGTTGCCTCAGCAAATTGCACAGGGTGCACTTGTTTGACATGCCGCACCATGGTATGTATGGAAAAGGAATATTTTTTTGCTGGATTTCTTCTTGAGAGAACGAAGTCACATATCGTGCAGGTTACTTTTGGTGCATTCACTTTCTTTTGATCTTCAGGATAAGTGAAAAATTGCCAGATGAAAGATTTATTTTTTCTTATTAAAGGTAGTCGATCATTTTGGTCAGATTCGGAAGATGAATGAGATACGGTAGCCATTTCACCAAAGTCTTCCGAAAGATGTAGGACGTTTTTCTCTCTTGAGAGTAGAAAAGATAGTGAGGGAAGTGGGTGGAGTGCTGCGTGTAAATTCCAGAATTGAAACTATTAAGAACCAATTGAAAGTGTTGTTTTCATGTTGCAGCAGGCTGCCATGTAAATAGTTATTTAATAAAACGTTTTACCCTGTTACTTTGCTGGTGTGTTGTATATCTTTATAATATTTGTCGTTATTTTGGGTGGGGTGGGCGGCGGAGCCGAGCTGTCTTGCAGCCATCATGGCGTCGAGCTCGGTTCCTCTCACTAGTTTCATATTTCTCATGAGGGGTTGTTCCTAATTTTTCTATTTTAGCGAGGTCAAAAACAGATCCCATCAGTGGCCTACTGATTTTGCTCGATTCCTTTTGTTTTTTCTAACGATTTATATGTTATAGTTTGCTAGCACGATACAGCGGCTAGTCCGCATTTTATATATATGTCCTTTTTATTAGGGGTGTCCTCCGGTGGAGTCGGACGATCTACCTCTAATAAACGGTCCGGGTTGAACCAACTACCATCCTGATTTTGTATATCTTCTGAGCTGGATTTAAGCACACAATTGTTAAAGTATGAAACGTTTTATATTTCTAAAAAAAATACCAAGGTGTGTACATCCGGTAACGCACGAAAGTTTAAAAAGACATTCGGCTCCATTTACTGAAAAGTTTCATAAGAATAAAAAAGAAGTCTAGGTACAGTCTCTTTGACGTACTATAAGTTCTTTGAGGGGTGTATGAAGAAATTCAATAAGTTCAAATTGCAAAGTTTTCACGAAATATATAGGCAGGTGCGCGCACTCGGTCGCGCACGAAAGCCTGGAAATGCGATATCCATTTTATTGACAACTGTTGCCGAGAGTGCGCACACCGGGTCGCGCACAAAAGTTTAGTAAGGCTATTTTTATTTACAGACAAATTTTAATGTGTTTAAAAAAAGGCAAGGTACAGACTTTCGAATTCTGTATCGCTTTACAAGGAGTCTCTATGCAACTTGAACAGTGAAGAAAACGGCTTGTTTTCGAAAACAATATTGCCAGAACTTTATTGACAAAAGTATAGGTTGCATACACGACATATTTCTGAATTAGCATTTTAAAAACCAATGAAATTCACAGAAAAAAACATAGGTTTTACACACGTTATAGTTAGGAAGTAGCATTTAAAAAACCTATGAAATTCACTGAAAAAACCATAGGTTTGACACATGTTATAGTTAGCTGGAAATTTTACTGATATAAAACCAATGAAATTCCACGTTATAGTTAGTTGGACTCACTATAACTTGCGCGTGCAATGCACTGCTGATGACGTCACATATTACATCACTCATGACATGGTCAGTGACATCACTCATGACATCACTGATGACACCATCCTTGTGACATAGTGACAGACCTCCTTTCACTGTAATGTAACCCTTGAAACACATATTCAAAAATAGAAACTGAAATTTAAAAAAAAATGGAGATACCCATATCAGTTACAACAAGCAATTCAGTAATTCCACCATCTATATACACATCCACTCATTCACCAACAGTTCTATATAGTCACTCATACATATACTCACTCATCATATGAAGTGATACACCTATACATCCTGTTACACACCGACAGTCATCCAAAAGTTACTCACACACATACTCACACGTGCAAATAAACTATTGAACATCCATTTATTTGAATATAGAGTTATACACACACTTCCACCTTACTTCTATTGAAAATTACACATATTTATTCTCTTAAACAATCACTTATAGAAACACATACTTATTTAACATATGTAGTTACTGATAAAGACACTAGTGAGACAGTCATTCACTCACTAACAAACACATATACACACTCATCCACCCATACAGTCCTGCACATATGCTGTCTTCAAAACACATACAAACAGAGAGTCAGTCACTCATGCATCTATGTGCTAAGTAATACCCCCACCAAACCATATAGACACTCATACTGATACTAAGAGAAACATCTAATAACCCATATACATACGCATGTAGCTACTTACCAACACATGTAGCCACTTATACACAAAGTGAAACACTAATATATATATATTTAAATATTTAAACATTACTCACTAATATTTATTTTTCAGAAAGACACATATTCACTGGATGGTGTCATCAGTGATGTCATGAGTGATGTCACTGACCATGTCATGAGTGATGTAATATGTGACGTCATCAGCAGTGCATTGCATGCGCAAGTTATAGTGAGTCCAACTAACTATAACTTGGAATTTCATTGGTTTTATATCAGTAAAATTTCCAGCTAACTATAACATGTGTCAAACCTATGGTTTTTTCAGTGAATATATATATATATATATATATATATATATATATATATATATATATATATATATATATATATATATATATATATATATATATATATATATATATATATATATATATATATATATATATATATATATATATATATATTACCTACTGGCGGTCGCCAGTAGGTAGTTATAGTTAGGATTTTTTTCAATGTTAAATCTCAAAATTCTATTTGGAATAACTTTGGCGCCGGTTGACGAATCTGCCTGAAAATTTCCTCAAAATGGCCTCGTCGAGCTCCGGTCCTTCCCTGAAAGTTTGGGGGGGATACAATAAGCGGGGGCCGAGATAAAAGGGGGGTCCCAAAACGCGTTTTCCCCATGTTAATTTCCATAGGGCGGTCGATTTCACTTTTAGCCCGAACGGCTGAATGGATTTACACCAAACTTGGCAAAATTGTAGGGACTGGCAGCCCGATGTGCCTTTGCTATGTTTCAAGATATGTGCTCCAGTGGATTTTGAGTAATTTAGGTTCCAAAAAATATATATATCTATAGCAGCGCACCGGTGCGCGCACCAGGGAGCGCTCCGGGCGCGTGACGCGAGGTGCGCATGGAAAGCTGATTGGCTCTCGGGTGTCTGTAAACATTCGAAACAGTCCAGAGCGGTCGCCATCTTGTGTCTCGGTAAAATCGAGACATAAGAGGTGGCTAAAACAAAGTGGGAACTGACCATAAGGCGTCAGGGATAGACCCCTTTAACCCCCTAGGTTTGATGTGGGGGCTATAAAAGGGCCCCGCGGGGCATTTAAAATATTTTTTTTTTTTTCGTTTTGCGCGGGGGAAGCGCACGGTGCGCGCACCGGGGAGCGGCCCTGGGAGCGCACTATGATGAAAAAAGGTGACAGAGTGTTTAAAAAATGAAGTTTTGATTTAGAAATTGGAGGTAGTTCTAAAAAGAACTTTTTTTTTCTTCTTTTTGTTGTTTTATATTTTTTTTGTGTTTTTTGAACTTTTTGAACTTTTTTTGGCTTTTCAAAACAGTTTTATATATTTTTTTGTATTTTTTTGGGGGGAGAAACAAAAAAAGGGAATTGAAACTGGCTCAACTGGAGCAAAAAAACAAAAAACCCAAAAAATTACTTCTTTTTGGGGCACTTGTGATTATCACCTGCAAGGACGATGAGTTTCACACTTTGTTCCCCATAGGAGATAAGCTTGCCACAAGCAGTGCAAGTAATTTTAAAATCAGCAAATCTCGGCTGAATGCAAGGCATCACCTCGGATGTTTCTGGTTCCGAGGAAGTGGGTTGGTTTCTTTGGGAGGGGGTCCTTGATGAATGGGGGAGGTTACTGGCCAGTTCCCGGTACTCTGCACGAGAGTAGTTGTTTGGATGCTTTCTTGTCATGTGCCGAATCATGGTATAGTTACCAAAAGAATATTTCTTATTTGGGTTGCCCCGTGAAAGTTCATCATTGCAGATGAGGCAAGTGACTTTGGGCGCATTCACCTTTTTTTTCCCCTCTGGAATTGAAAAAAACTGCCAAATAAAGTGTGGTTTGGGTTTATAAGGTGTATTTTCTTCTGGCAGCCATCTTCTTCTCCCCTCCTCCTCTTCCTCTTCCTCTTCCTCCTCCTGTTCTTGACCACCAATATAATTTGGAGCTGGTCCTCTTGGTTGTTGTGGTGGTGGTGGTGGGGCAGATGCACCAGCTGATGCTACTAATGAAGCCATTATTTAGAGCAAAAAAGTAGACAGAGCAACAAACAGGTCTTCCTCAGTCAAAGGACAAAGTCAGAATAAGGAAAAAAGGTGGGGTCTTTCATCATTTAGAAAAAAAAACTGTCCTGAACCAATGAGAAGTGTTATTTTCAGGTCACAAGACCAGGGGCTTCATCATTATGAAACCAAAACTGTTATGAACCAATGAAAAGTGTTATTTTCTGCTCACATGACCCGACGCGCTTACGCTACGCGCCCGGGGCGCGCCCGGGGGCGCGCCCCGGGTCGCGCAGCGTAAGCGCGTCGGAAGTTTACGTTGTGCGATCGTATTCGCTCGAGTACTTCCGGGTGCGCTTACGCCGTGCGTATCACGCGGTCGCGGCTACGCGATACGTCACGATCATGTTTTCGTTTGCGATATTGGCGCTCACGGGGCGCTCCCCGGAGCGCGCCCCGGGGCGCTTTGTATTCGGGGCGCTCCCCGGGGCGCGCTCCGGGAGCGCTCCCCAAAATAATAAAAAAAAAAAAAATTGGGATAATTGTAGGGACAGGTAGCCCTATTCTGAAGTGGTTTGTAAAAAACATTAACTTTAGAAAAATATGTATTGTGCTACATTGGGCTTAATATATGTTAGAGCCAAAATGTAGCCCAAATGTAGCCCAAAGTAGCCCAATGTAGCCCAAAGATGGCCACCAGAGATCAAAAATTGAAAATGTAGCCCAAAATTCAACTAGATGTAGCCCAACTGTAGCCCAATGAGAGAATGTACCAGAGTGTTAAAAAGAACAACTAGAGTGCTAACAGTCTTATTTATAAAGTGAAACTTATAGTTAGGAATTAGCATTAAAAAAACCTTTGAAATTCACTGAAAAAACCATAGGTTTCACACCAGTTATAGTTAGGAATTAGCATTTAAAAAACCTATTAAATTCACTGAAAAAACCATAGGTTTCACACCAGTTATAGTTAGCTGGAAATTTTACTGATATAAAACCATTGAAATTCCCACGTTATAGTTAGTCGGACTCACTATAACTTGCGCGTGCAATGCACTGCTGATGACATCACATATTACATCACTCATGACATGGTCAGTGACATCACTCATGACACCATCCTTGTGACATATTGACAGACCTCCTTTCACTATAATGTAACCCTTGAGACACATATTCAAAAATAGAAACTGAAATTTAAATAAAAAAAGGAGATACCTATATCAGTTACAACAAGCAATTCAGTAATTCCACTATCTATATACACATCCACTCATTCACCAACAGTTCTATATAGTCACTCATACATATACTCACTCATCATATGAAGTGATACACCTATACATCCTGTTACACACCGACATTCATCCAAAAGTTACTCACACACATATTCACACGTGCAAATAAACTATTGAACAACGATTTATTTGAATATAGAGTTATACACACACTTCCACCTTACTTCTATTGAAAATTACACATATTTATTCTCTTAAACAATCACTTATAGAAACACATACTTATTTAAACAGGAAATCTTACAATCTCTTACTCTCACATATACTCACTTATATACATCAATATTCATATATACTAGATTAAAACATATGTAGTTACTGATAAAGACACTAGTGAGACAGTCATTCACTCACTAACAAACACATATAGACACTCATCCACCCATACAGTCCTGTACATATGCTGTCTTCAAAACACATACAAACAAAGAGTCAGTCACTCATGCATCTATGTGCTAAGTAATACCTCCACCAAACTATATAGACACTCATACTGATACTAATAAAAATATCAAATAACCCATATACATACGCATGTAGCTACTTACCAACACATGTAGCCACTTATACACAAAGTGAAACACTAATAAATGTATTTAAATATTTAAACATAACTCACTAATATTTATTTTTCAGAAAGACACATATTCACTGGATGGTGTCATCAGTGATGTCATGAGTGATGTCACTGACCATGTCATGAGTGATGTAATATGTGATGTCATCAGCAGTGCATTGCACGCGCAAGTTATAGTGAGTCCGACTAACTATAACGTGGGAATTTCAATGGTTTTATATCAGTAAAATTTCCAGCTAACTATAACTGGTGTGAAACCTATGGTTTTTTCAGTGAATTTAATAGGTTTTTTAAATGCTAATTCCTAACTATAACTGGTGTGAAACCTATGGTTTTTTCAGTGAATATATATATATACATACATATTACCTACTGGCGATAGCCAGTAGGTATATATAGTTAGGATTGGCTACCATAGGAAATCCGCAACATTCTATTGGGAATAACTTTGGCGCCGGTTGAGGAATTTGCGTGTAATTTTCCAAAATTTTGGCCAACTCCTCTGCGCTCCTTCCCTGAAAGTTTCAGGGGGATTAGTGAAGTGGGGGCTGAGAAAAAAGGGGGGTCCCAAAACATGTTTTCCACATGTTAATTTCCATAGGACGTTCTGACAACTCTACAGCCCGAACGGCTGAAAGGAATTACACCAAACGTGGCAAAATTGTAGGGACTGGTACGCAGAAGTGCCTTTGCTATATTTGGTGAAAATTGCTCCAGTAAATTTTATGTAAAGTAACTTCAAAAACACATATATATCTGGGCGGAGCCTAACCACACCTCTCATGGTGAAATCTGATTGGCTGTCAGCACTTCATCCAAGAAGTGTTGGCAGCCATCTTGGGACCACTATACATGATAGCACCTCATTAAAAAAACATTGTAGTTAATAGAGGGTTTTAGGACTTTAGTTACATTATAAATCATTTGTTGATGGTACCATACTCATTTTAGGAATTGTGGTGTGTTCTAAGGTGATTTTACCATGTGAAAAAGCCTTCTGCTGGAAAATCATGAATCATGTTTGAAAGAAAACTATTATCTCATGCTTTTCCCACAGTGGTTTGGAAGGGAATCTATAAGCTAAACTGAAAGCATATTTTCTGTAAATTCACATTATCTTTCTCAGTCATGTGAGAATGAAGTCTGACATTCTCAGTAAAACATGTACATCCAACAAGGACAGAGACTGTCAGTTGGTTCCTTTGTGTTCTACTGCAGCCTCCTAGAGTGTTCTAAAGAACTACTAGAGCGCTAACAGTCCTACTTATTACAAAGGTATGGCACACGTGAAGCCATCTTGATTGGAATAAAGTGGTAACTCTTATAACATTTAATTTAAAAAGGAACAAAATGAGGGGGTATATTTTGCCACAGAAAGTATGATTAGTGCTGCAGAAAGAAAAATTAGGGCACATTTTGAGTGACTTCTCAAATCCTCTTCAATTTCATTAAAATATTCTGACATGCAGTCTCCCAAGATGGCCACCAGAGACAAAAGAGCCCAAATGTAGCTCAAATATCACCCAGATGTAGCCCAATTGTAGCCCAATGACAGAATGTCCCAGAGTGTTGTAAAGAACAACTAGAGCGCTAACAGTCTTAGGGGGCGTGGCCAAGCACGCGATGTAGGAAGACGCGCCCGAGTTGAGCTCCGTGCGAAGCTCCCCTACCACGGGCATTTTATCCTGCATTACCGACGGTACCGAGCTCAAACTCGGACCGAGTGCACCCGGACGCCCGACCCACCTCCAGGGCGATTTTCGGGCACATCGGAGCGACTGATCCTCCGACCGGCAGCGGCCCTGAAGACTGGCCGCCTGGAGTGCACTTCCGGCCGGCGGCCCAATTACCTGAGGCCGGGGATCCGGCCCTGCGGGATAGGCCGCAAAGCGAGCGCCCTGCAACGTGCGGTCCGGCGGAGGGACAGGACCGCATCCCACACGCCGGACGCCCACCAGCGACCAGGCCCTGCAGGGGCCCCGGACATCAGCGGATATTCGACGCCCTGACCCACGGTAGGCCGCGACACTAGCGCGCCTCGCCCGCCGCCACTGGGGGCATTCCACCGAGCTCCGGGACCACCAGGGGGTGAACGCGCGAGCCTGGCTGGGGGCCCGCACTAACGCAACACTGCCCCAGGGCCCTGCCGACCCACGACGCACGCAGGGAACCCGCGACACGGTGCCAGTAGTCCCCGGCGACCCGACCACCCGAGGGCCCTCAGCGCTGCAAGCACCCACACAGGGCCGGCCCGTGGCGGTCTGTGTCACTGCCCCTCCGCACCTGCAGGCACTGGAGTCACCCGGCCAGGTTGAACAGGCACCTGTGAGCTGCCACGTTGGGCCACCACGAGGCCCACACAGACACCGTCACCGCCAAGCTCAGCGGGCCATCACCGGAGGCTGCACGGCCCTCTCCTACCAGACCTCTGCACCTGCCCGTCTCAAAAGAGACGACACGGATCGACATCGGACCCTCCTGGCGCCGTGAGGCCTAAAGCGCGCCACTCACGAGCTGTGACCACGTTGCACCGGCCCCGCTAGTACCCAGCCCAACGCTGAGAGACTCTCCCGCCCTGGCGCCACGAGGCCTACCCAGCTCACACGCCCCACATCCACCGGACTTGTACCGGACGAGCCAGACCCACGCGCAGCGCTAGGGGCCGCCTAGCATCATCCGGCAGAGCACGTCCTCCCAGGCTCAGCAGACGGACGAATCGGGGGTGACCCACCACCCCGGCCTGCCGGACCACCGAGTGGCTCAGACGGGAGGCGAACGGCAACCGGGACCCCCGCGGCACTGACCGCCACGCTCGGGAGTCCCCTCAACGGCCGCCACGCAATCACCCTGTCCTCCCTAGGCGGCCACGTGCTACAGATCCTCGGAACCCTGCGGTGGGACGGCCCCCCCCCCCCGCCTACGGCTACGCGGCATCCACAATAGGGAACACAGAGAACCTGACCGAGAGACTCACGTGCTCTGGCCCCTCCGCCGCGCATTGCGAGAATATACCCACCCGCCTGACCAGCCGCAAAGGCCTCCCACATGTCAGGGGGGACCAGGGCGAAGACTGGCACAGGAGGGACCCTCGGCAAAGGGAAAATGGTGAAAAACGCAGAGGCTGACCAGACTGCTTCCAAGCTAGACACCATGCTGGCGGCCATGGAGCGCCTGGAGGAATCCATGCAGCTGACCCGTACATCGCTGGAGAACAGGATCGACAAGGTGGCCGTGGATCTGACACTCCTCCGGGTAGACCACAAGAAACTGTCTGACCGCACCACGACCCTGGAGCAAACGATGGCGGAGGCCACCCCCAAACTAGCACAGACGGACAAGCACGTCCAGGACCTGCTCAACCGGGTGGAGTTCCTTGAGGATAGGGCGGAGGACGCGGAAGGACGGGCCAGGAGGAACAACGTGCGCATAGTGGGCCTACCGGAGCGCTGGGAGCGGAGAGAGACAGCGGAGCATATGGAGACCTGGCTCAGAGAATTATTGCCAGAAGGCACACTGTCGCCATACTTTGTAGTGGAGCGGGCACACAGAGTACCAGCCCGCCCGCCCCCGGAAGGCTCCAACCCAAGACCGATGCTCCTGCGGGTATTGAACTACCGCGACCGAGATGCCATCCTCCGCGAGACGCGGAAACTATCAAATATACAGATAGACAACGCCAAGGTGATGTTCTTCCCTGATTATACCATACAAGTTCAGCGACGACGTCAGTCCTTTCTTGAGGTGAAGCACCGGCTCAGACGCTTGGCTCTCAAATACTCGCTGTTGTTTCCGGCACGCCTCAGAGTGGTGGCATCAGACAAGACCCACTTCTTCGACACCCCAGAGGCGGCAATGGCCTGGCTGGATTCGGGAGTGGACACGAACCCCGAGCCCGCACCGAGAGAACAGCGCCGGAATCGAGGCACGCGCAGACGGAGACAGCGACACACCTCGAGGGCCGGGTCGCCGACCGTGGACACAGAAATCGGCCCCACCCCGGAGCAAATACAGAATGAACAAATGGAAGCCGTCCGCATAACAGCTGTGATCAGCGGGTCGCAATCGCCTCTACTGCTATCCAACGCCAGCCCGCGTTCACGCGGGAGCGAGGACGACGACTACATGTACGGTCTACCAGACGACTCGAACCCAGGGGGCCTACCAGACGTCACCCCCTAAACATCAGATCTGATATCGTAAGTGCTCCTCCCCAACCCAGCCCTGGCTGGACCAAAGCGGCTCGCACAGAGGAGCGGTCGGCTCCCCCCCATCGATGGCCCGATCGGGGAATTACATGGATGCCTCTGAAGGCCTGACGGCCACGGCCGCCACCTTCTCCGAGACCTGTGCTTTGCTGCCGAACCCCGCTTTCCGGCTTGCCACGGAGCTACAGTGGCACCGGGTGGGGGGCCGGGGCTCCTCTGCTGGAACATCACCGGGACCTTGACTTTGGAGGGGTGGACGGACCCCTAGAGGTGAGTGCCCCTCCTCAGGGGGAATGAAAGATGGGGCCCCGCCGTGGGACCAATGTTCTGGGTCAAGTGACACTGGGAACCCTAAACTGGCCGCAGACACTATCACTGGCTCTTGGTGCTCTTCCAGCCCACTGCCCGTGGAGGGGAGCCGCTTCGGCTCTTTCGGCATAACGAACTACCCTGTTTATTTTCAGTGCTGTACTTAGTCAACCCCCCATTGAACTCACGGATTGATTGAGCTCGATAGAGCGTTTGGGCGACGACTTGTTCTTGTTGTTGCCCTTTTGGTATTATGTTTATGTTCAAGTTATTTCTTTTGAGACTAGTGTTGGTACTGACTTGCTATTGTGTGCATCTTTGGGTCTGTGGGGAGGGGCGTGAGGTAACAATGCTCATTATTCACCGCTATTGTGTGGGCGTGGGCGAGGCGGGTGGGGGCCTGGAGGGGGGGAGGTGGGCACTTGGCCGCAATCAACACTGTGATGGCTACGTTTAAATTTTGTACCTGGAATGTCAGGGGCATGCACACACCCTCACGTAGATACCAGGTATATTCCTATCTTAAAAGGCATCAGATCCAGATTGCACTGCTACAGGAGACACACCTAGTTGCCACAGAGGTAGCCACACTTCGCCGTAAATGGAGGGGACAGATATTTGCCACAACCTTTTCGGCGTTTGCGAGGGGGACCCTGATCTGGGTCCGACCCGGGGTCCCTTTTGCACTAACACACAGCAACATTGACACTGAGGGACGCTACGTCTTCATACAGGGCAGGCTTGACGGGCAGCAGATGGTCATAGCCTCCATATATGCACCTAATGTAGAACAGGGGAAATTCTTCACACGACTGTCGACAGCGATAGCGACATGGCCGGACGTACCCCTGATGGTGGGCGGGGACTATAACTGCGTGTTGAATGCCTCCCTTGATCGCTCATCTCTCCCAGCGACAATCGCCCCGGTACAGGCGACCTCCAAGGCCCTCCTTGACTGGGCAACACAGTGGAACTTACAGGATGCCTGGCGCGTCAGGAACCCCTCCGCCCGGGTGTATTCTTACTACTCGGGAGCCCACTCACTGCATGTCAGGCTGGACAGATTCATGCTGTCCCGTGACCTGCTCCCCTCTGTGTCCGACACTGACTACCTCGGTCGGACCCACTCGGACCATAACCCGCACACGCTGGTATATGGATGGAAGCGTCCACACCCGCCCGTACCAACATGGCGCCTGCAACCGGACCTCCTACTCGACACCCCATTCCGAGAGGAAATCTCCGGGAAGATCCTGCAGTACTTCGAGGACAATGCAGACTCGACCTCCTCCCCGAGAATCGAGTGGGACGCCTTTAAGACGGTGACCCGGGGAAGTTGCCTCAGTGTACAGGCGGGCCTGCGTAGGCAAGTAGAGCGAGACCTGGCGCAGGCGGAAAGGGCACTGCTGGGTGCAGAGCAAGGGGCAATGGGGGATGATGACTGCCAACTCGTCTCGGCCAGAGCGGACCACGCTGCCTTGATGGAACGCCTCAAGAATATCAACTTCGCTGCGCACTCCGCGCGCACCCACAGCACGGGAGATAAGCCTGGCAGACTCCTATCGTGGCTGGTACGACAAGACACACAATCCGCTTCGGTCCTATCTATCCGCACAGCCCAGGGCGTTGAGGTCTATACCCAGCAACAAATTCATGATGCGTTCACATCGTATTACAAATCCCTGTACAGCTCGCGACTACGAGCCACGGTAGCGGAAATCACAGACTACCTGGCGACACTGCAGCTCCCGACCGCTACTGCTGCCCAACAAGCAGAGCTGGGAGCCACGCTCACTGGTGAGGAACTGCGAGAGGTGATTTTCTCCCTCTCCAATTGCAAGGCGCCGGGCCCAGATGGGCTCCCGGCGGAGTTCTACAAGGCCTACTCTCTGGTGTTAATACCGGAACTGCTGAAAATGTACAAAGCGGCGCTGGAAGACGCTGAACTCCCGTCGTCCCTGAACGAAGCAAACGTGGTCTCCCTGCTGAAACCAGGTAAAGAAGCGAACGAACTCGGTTCGTACCGGCCGTTAGCGCTCCTCAATACCGATTATAAGATACTCGCAGCAGCCCTGGCCCGGAGGCTCGCACCACTGGTCCCCACTCTGGTGCACACTGACCAGAATGGCTTCGTACCCACACGGAGCACGTCCCACAACCTACGCCGGTTTTTCAGGGTCCAACGTTACACGACCCCGACCTGGCCACGCTCGGGATGTATCGTGCTTGACTTAGAGAAGGCATTCGACTCGGTGGAATGGCCGTATCTCCTCCGAGTCCTTGAGAAGTACGAGCTGGGGGACACCTACATCCAGATGGTGGGGCTCCTCTATCAAACGCCCGAGGTCCGGGTCCGGACCGGGCGGTTGTTCTCGGACAGGATCCGCATTGGGAGGGGCACCAGACAGGGCTGCCCCCTCTCCCCCATCTTATTCGCCCTGGCGATGGAGCCACTAGCGGAGATGCTCCGCACTTCCGGAGACGCCTGGGGCATTCTGCTGGCGGACGGCATTCACTCGGTGTCTCTGTACGCCGATGACTTGTTATTATTTGTCAGAGACCTCACGCGCATACCAGCGGCGCTCTCGGACACCTTTCGGACGTTTGGAGACATGTCGGGGCTCCACGTCAACTGGGCCAAATCAGGGACCTAGGCATTCGATGGCGAGTTGCCACAGTGCGATGTGCGTATGATGGGGGAGACACTCCGATGGCACCCGACGGTATTTAGGTACCTAGGGATCTTGATATATCGGGACCCTACGGATCTCCTGGAGGGGAACCTAGTGAGGGCCATCTCCTCGCTCACAGCCCAGGTCACATTCTGGAACTCCCTCCCTTTAAATGTGCCAGCCAGAGTGGCCCTGACCAAGATGATAATGCTACCCCGGCTTCTCTATTATTATACTAATTTGCCAGTGTATGTACCGGCGCGCATATTTAGGGAGCTGGACACCCTCACCAGACGCCTCATCTGGAATAAGGGGAGACCCCGGGTTGCGCTAAGGACCCTGTATGCACCCACAGACGCTGGAGGCCTAGCGGTTCCCAATAAGGAGCTTTATTACTTAGCGGCACAGCTACAGTGGGTTGCCTACTGGTTGAGCGGTAAGAACCTGGCGGACACGGCCACGGCCGATACTATCCTATCCCCCGTACAGGCGCTCACACTCTTCCACCCACTGACAGCAGGCCGGTCCCCCACGCAGGTCCATGTAGCAGTGGCAAAGCGATGCTTCGCACGGAGCCTTCGGCTCACCAGGCATACGGTGCCCTATGCTCCGAACCTACCCTTGCTAGGGACACCTCTGGGCGCGGGCATACTGTCCACGGCTGAGCTGCGCAGCTGGACTGCAGCAGACCTGGATGACCTGGGCGGCCTGTACAGCGACGGAGAGCTGATGCCATTCGAGACCTTGGCTGCGGACACAGAGCTACCGGTAGGTCAATTCCTGACACACGCCAGACTCCTTCATGAGCTGGCAAAGGCGTGGGGTGACCTTAGCCATGAGCCGCCCACTCACCTGCTCATTCAATACCTGCATGTGATGGGAGATGGGTCCCACATTGTGCACTGGCTCGCACAAGCCTTGCACAGCCATACGCAATTTTCTTCCCAGAAATTGAGGGAAAAATGGGCGACCGACCACGGCTCAGACTGGACAGACAAACAATGGAATGCTATCTTAGCAGGCGCAAGGGTCATTCCCCGTAATGCACGTTTCAAGATTATCCAATACTACATCATCCACCGTGCATATCTGTCTCCGGACAAACTGAACCGCTATTTCGGGCTCACTTCATCGGCATGTCCCAGATGCGGCCTCCTGGACTCAGACTTCCTGCACGCACTTTGGAGCTGCGCCCATCTTACCTCGTACTGGTCTACGATCGCGGATATGCTAACAGCAGCGACGGGCGGAACCCTCCCCACGACGTGCGAAGTATGCCTACTGGGACTCTACAAGAGAACCAAGCAGACCAAGCTACGGGCACGCTTCTGGGACTTGGGCCTGATTACGGCCAAGCGTCTCATTACACGGCGATGGAAGAGTCCCACCCCGCCGCGCCCTGCAGATTGGCGCCGCTCTTTTGCCAACTGGGCCTGTGCGGAGAGTGTGTCGCTCCATAGGGAGGAAACCGCGGGTCTACGGAAATACCCGATCGCCCAAGATTGGGACGCTGCCCTGACTACATATCACCGCGCGTGCACCCAAGCCGGAATAGAGTACCGACTCGACACAGAACAGGGAGGGCCCACCTGATTGCTGTCCGCACCTGGCACCGACTCCACCACCCCTCTCCCCCCCCCTCTCTTCCCCCCCCGTCCCCCCCCCCCGTCCCGCGTGCTTACTTACCTCCCCGACCCCCCCTCCCGGTAACAGGGGTCTTGCGCGATGGAGATGTCCCCTGCCACTTACGCCCCCCCCGCCGCTCAGTCCCCCCCCTATTGCCCTACAGTCACGGCGGCGCCGCCTCCTCCATTGTCCCTGCCCCTACACGGCCCACACAGGATGCACCACACACAGCTGGAAACCTAGATGCATTACCACACGCACGAATGCTAGTCTAACAGTTATTGCAATGTTCCTCCCCCACCCCTTGTTTTCGGCTACCCAGTTAATTCTTTTGGTTGACACAGAGGCCGTTCATACTATGCTTTTGATAACGCCCGAGTACCCTTCCTTGTCTGCATCTTATGTAAAGCTGCTTAGATGTGCTCAGAACTGGGAAGCGGGCACCCAGCGACCCACTAGACACCGGAGGGTATGATACTGCCTTTATCCCCTGCTACAATGACCAGGGAACTCCATTTCAAACAATGACTGTTGGCTTTTCGTTTTGGACACGCTGGTTCCTTGTTGCAGTGCTATGAACCGTAGACACTGCACCATATGACATTTCCTGACACCGTCATTTATGAACTGATGCACTTCCACCAGCAACGGTTTGTTTTCACTCATGTGTACCTGAAATGTCGACATGTACTATCTGCTGGGTTAATGTTTGTAACAATACTCCGTGGTTCTGACACTGTATGATTAACAACTGGCTTATTTGTGAAACTGAATAAAGTTTGGGACCGTTGGTCTTAGAAAAAAAAAAAAATAGAGCGCTAACAGTCTTATTTATGACAAAAGTATGGCACACCAGAAGCCATCTTGATTGGAATGAAGTGGTAAGTCTGAAAACATTTAATTTAAAAAGGAACAAAATGAGGGGGTTCATTTTGCCATAGAAAGTATGATTAGTGCTTCAAAAAGAAAAATTAGGGCTCATTTTGAGTGACTTCTCAAATCCTCTTTTATTTCATTAAAAAAATTCTGACATGCAGACTGAAAAATGCACTTTGAATACCAGCAGCAGACTTCCCTGGTGAGCAGTAGCTTTACTACAGTGATCTAATGATCAACTAGAGTGCTAACATTCAGAATTTATGGCAAATGTGTGACACATCTGAATGCCTTCTTGATGGAACCAAAGTAAACAAGCATTGAAAATGCAATAGATCTCGCCCTCGTTTAAGTTAAAGCCATTCTGTTTGTAATGAGGTGGCTTTTTAGCTTTGCTTTCATTAGTGTTTTTAAAACTTTCATGTAAATAACATGCATATGTATGCATATATGTATATGTATGCATGCATTTATATTTGTATTTATATAGATATGCAGATTATATGTTTGTATATGTATGTATATATATATATATACACATACATATATATATGTATGCGCGAAATATAGTTAGTGCAACTAACTATATAGGGAATTTCATTGGTTTTATATCAATAAAATGTGCAGCTAACTATATATGGTCTCTAACCTATGGTTTTTTCAGTGAATTTTCAAGGTTTTGTAAATGCAAATTCCTAACTATATATGGTCTATAACCTATGGTTTTTTCAGTGAATTTCATTGGTTTTTTAAAAGCTAATATCTATAGCTGTAACCATTACATGTGTATGGCTTCTTATATAGCGCACTTATCACCACTAGATGTCTCAAGGCGCTTGCTTTGGGAACCCGTCCTGGTTTTTCCATGTGAGATAGCCCCTACTGGGCACCCCCAAGGTGAAAGCCAGGCATCCCGCTGCGGGGGGCGTAGTGGAGATTGAGCAAGCTATTGCCCAGAGTTGCAGAGTGTGAACCCCTGCTTTGATTAGGCACTGAAGCGAGAATTATCGAGTCCTTGGACATTTAAACTCAAGACCCTGCTGCGTCGGGAATTGAACCCGGATCCCGGGTTGAGTCGGTATCACTGAGGCAGCGCCGCAGGGCAATGATTATGGCTCAGCAGCAGCCCTAATATCGAAGACAACCAGGACCTTCACCTAGCGCACCGGGCCTCGCCACCCCTAGCCGGACTCAGCTGCCCAGTGAGGATCATGATTTTTCAGTAAGTGCCTGGGAGGGCAGGAAATCTATTAACTGTAATTATAAATTGCATCTTAAAACACTTCTTCGTGTGCGTTCAGAGTTGTAGTGCTTTCTGATGTTTATTTCCTCCCTCGGTAGGGGTACCAACCGTCCGTAATTTTCACGGACAGTCCGTAAATTAGCCCTAAAGTCCGTTGTCCGTGATAGAAGTATTACCGGACGCCATTTGTCCGTAATTGTAGCCTCTCCCTAAAAGGCCAAACTTCATTACCACAACTGTGATTCCCCAGCTGACGGGAAGGAGTCTCCTGTGCTGGGTTCTGGAGAGAGGGGCAGATGGCTAAAAAGAAAGGCGCCTTCTAGCCAGAGTGACTGCTTCCCCAAAGAAATGCAAATGTGCGCAATTAGCAAATGTTAAGGCTGCTCTGGAACCGGTATTGTTTTAAACTGATGTCAAGTCACTTCACAGTTCCTGATGACAGGCTGTGGGCAAGCCCATAACTTTAAGATGGCTTTGAATTTCAGTGAGCCCTGTATTCACATTGGTGCAATATTCACAGTTAAAACAGATTTTACCCAAATCCGCGCTGCTTGTCTTCTGCCAGTCCTCAGAAGTGTCAGCACATTCACTCTCCAATAGGCAATGAGAGGGTGTTTTGAAAAGTTCTGCACTGAAAGGTTCTCTACATTTTGTTTGAAAAGCCCAGTGACACATAAAAACGGAAGCACATTCTTTACAGTGCTTTCAGGGAACTGCTAGCACTAAAAAATACACATCACTTTTCCGTACTACACCAAACAGGATTAAATTCTGTGGAGCTCTGATTACACACTTATACATTTGTAGTGAATGCATTAACCAATATAGGTTTCATGACATACAATATAACATTTTCTATTGATTAGTTTAACATTTATTTCTTTAAAATATGTGCATTATGTTATGTCTAGTTACCCGATGGTGAGAGTTTAACAAAATAGTCAGCAGTGGCCAGCATATCTAAACGCTGTAGGGCGGGGCAGGGCAGGGTGGCAGCGGGGAAACATAATGTGGCAACTCAATGTAGCATACCTATCGCATCACATAAAGACCATAGTGAATATGTAGTAAAATGTAGGAAATAGAAAAGAAATGCATTGATAAGATGGGGGAGGACCTCTCCATCAATTTGTTTGTAAAGCTTAACTTTTGTCCTGAATTTTGACCCTTTGTCCTAAATTTGTGTCCTGAATTTTAACCCTTTGTCCTGAATCATTTACAGTCCTGTCCAGAATTTGCCTCCATGTCAGTTGGTCACCCTATCCCTCAGCCCTGCCCCAGCCCGGGCCCCTAGGAATTCTTGCTGTCGCCTGGCAACACTAGAACTCGAGAACACTGCTCTGAGTCCGGGAGAGGCTGAGCAGGTCGTGTTTAGGGCAGGCACGCCTCTCATACACACATAGCAAGGAGCTACAAATCCAATTAAAGTAAATGTTTAACAGAGACAAACCATGCAGCTTTGAAGCATCTCCAATTCAGATAAAAAGGTTCCCATTAATGCACAAAACATAAATATGCATCTCAGAGACCAGTTTTTCATTCACAGGTCCTCAGCAGTCGTGACTGGGGACAGACTGACTTCGATACTGTGCAGCAGGTGAGAGAGTATGCAGCTGGCTGAGCAGACAGAGATATTTTTCTCAAGGACTTCGGCAGATGAACAATTTTTTTCCCCAGCCTAGGTGAGGCACGGTAGTGTTATGACTTTACTGGAGAAAAGGTAACAGTGAATATCCCTGTTGAAAGCTATTGGCTGTACCAAATGTTGCACTGCATATTCCCAAAATTACGATCAGTTTTCAAGGGCACTAGTCTCCATTTCTGTGATTTGCAGCAGTTTTAACATTTTCTTAGTTTCTTGTTGCTCAAATGGGTGTCATTTCTGATAATTATATGTTTCCCATGTCTTTATTACTTGATTTTGTTCGAGAGAAAGCGTCACTCATTGTGGATGAAATATCACTCATAATTACACTGAAATTATACAAATGTCACACCTAGCCATCGGAAACCTTGGCAGCTATGAGCTTATCGGAGCCCTCCCCAGCCTGTGTTACTCACCGGCTGCTCTGCGGGCGGGCTCTTCGCTTCCCCGGGCGGCGGCTGGACTGCGGCGGGGGCGGGCACCGACAATGTGCCCCGCGCCCCCTCCGCCAATGCTCCAGCCTCCCTCTTGGTCTCTGGGGCTCCCTCGGCACAGGGGAGCACCTGTCCGTCCCGCCTCCTCTTCGTCCTGGTGCCGGCGGCTTCCTTCTCTCCTCGGGGCTCCCTCAGCACACGGGAGCCCCAGCCGCAGATGACGCTTCTGTTCCAGGTGGCAGGGCTCCCTCCAATCACGGGAGCCCTGCAGAGTCAACCGCCATCTTCCTTCTTCCCCCTCGCGGCGGGGGCGGGCATTTCCGGCCAGCCGCGCTAGGATTGGCCGGCCGGCCCCATCACTTCCGGGTCACCGCGGGCAGCGCGGCGGCCCGATTTCAGGCAGGCAGGCGGGGACAGTGCGCGCACCGGTGCGCGCCGATAGATATATAATTGAATTTGAATGCAAATTTCACAGCAAATACTGGACGGATTTACACCAATTAAAGAAAAGCGTAATCTGCGAACCGGTCTCTTCAACTTTGCCAAATTTCAAATAATTCCGTTCAGCCGTTCGGGCTGTAGCCATGTCTAAAGGTCCTATGGAAATTTGCATGGGGAAAACACGTTTTGGGACCCCCCTTTTATCTCAGCCCCCACTTGACGAACCCCCCTCAAACTTTCAGGGAAGGAGGGGAGCGTAACAGGCCATCTTCTTTGAGAAATTCACGTAAATTCATTAACTGGCGCCAGCGTTATTCCCAATAGAATGTTGGTGATTTCCTATGGAAACTAGGTCCTAACTATATATACCTACTGGCTACCGCCAGTAGGTAATATGCATATGCATATATATGCATATATATGTGTATATATGTGTGCGTGTAGAGAGAGGTAGAGAGGTAGAGGTGTAGAGGTAGAGAGGTAGAGGTAGAGAGGTAGAGGTAGAGAGGTAGAGACTAGTAGAGAGAGAAGTAGAGAGATGTAGAGAGGTAGAGAGTAGAGAGTGAGTAATAGAGAGTAGAGAGTGAGTAGTAGAGAGTAGTAGAGAATAGTAGAGAGAGTAGCAGAAGGTGAGTGGAAGAGTAGTAGAGTGAATAGTAGAGTGAGTAGTAGAGAGTAGTAGAGAGTGAGTAGTAGAGAATGAGTGGTAGAGAGTAGTAGAGAGTGAGTAGTAGAGAATAGTAAAGAGTGAGTAGTAGAGAGTGAGTAGTAGAGAGTGAGTAGTAGAGAGTAGTAGAGAGTGAGTAGCAGACAGAGAGATTAGTAGAGAGAAGTAGAGAGTGAGTAGTATGGTGAGTAGTAGAGAGAGAGTAGTAGAGAGTGAGTAGTAGAGAGTAGTAGAGAGTGAGTAGTAGAGTGAGTAGTAGAGTAGTAGAGAGTGAGTAGTAGAGAGTGAGAGAGTGAGTAGTAGAGAGTAGTAGAGAGTGAGTAGTAAAGAGTAAGTAGTAAAGAGTGAGTAGTAGAGAGAGAGTAGTAGAGAGTGAGTAGTAGAGAGTAGAGAGTAGTAGAGAATGAGTAGTAGGGAGTAGTAGATAGTGAGTAGTAGGGAGTGAGTAGTAGAGAGAGAGTAGTAGAGAGTAGTAGAGTAGTAGAGAATGAGTAGTAGAGAGTGAGTATTAGAGAGTAGTGGAGTAGTAGCGAGTAAGTAGTAGAGAATAGTGGAGAATATTCCAAAGTTTGGCACAGCACCACTTGCACAATAAGTCCAATCAAATCATATCACTTAGAGTCCTTATTGAAGTGCTGAATCTTGGTGTATATTCAAATGCTTTTATTTTCCTTAAGTTTATGTACCACAGCCAGCCGACACGTTTCATTCTGTACAACAGAACTTCTTCAGGGCGTTCTTATTTCCTTCAAGTTACGTCGGTATCCTGTTATCATATAACTAGATATTTCTTCCAAATGTTAGACGAGACGTAAGTACATTCTTATTCAAAGTGACTAGGTCTCAATTTTACCCACACAATTCGGGCAGACTTGAGTAATTTATAGCATCCATAAAGTCAGTCTTTCAAAACTTCCAAAGAATTGGACATGATAATCCAAATCCAAATGTTTCTCAAGAAAAGTCATTTTCAATCGTTCGGAATATCGGCGTTTGGGCAGATATGACCCAGGTACCCCTAGTATGCAAGGGGAATTAGTCCCCCCTCTGCAAACGCGCCAGTGGCCTGCGTTCCAGAGTGGTGTAAAAAGGGGCATAGCCTCATTACACCTCTGTGCAATGCAGCCCCCTGGCACATACTGGAGGTTCCAGGTGGGCTAGTTGGCTCCCAGGGACCCCTAGTATGCAAGGGGAATTACTTCCCCCTCTTCAAACATGCACAGGGGCTGCGTTGCACAGAGGTGTAAAAAAGGGTGTGGCCTCATTACACCTCTCTGCAATGCAGCCCCCCCGGCGCATACTGGAGGCTCCTGGTGGGCTAGTTGGCCCCCAGGGACCCCCAGTATGTAGGGGAATTAATTCCCCCTCTGCAAACGCGGCAGGGGGCTGCGTTACAGAGAGGTGTAACAAGGGGCATAGCCTCATTACACCTCTGCAATGCAGCCCCCTGGCGCATACTGGAGGTTCCAGGTGGGCTAGTTGGCCCCCAGGGGCCCCCAGTATGCAAGGGAAATTAGTTCCCCCTCTTCAAACATGCACGCGGGCTGCGTTGCAGAGAGGTGTAAAAAGGGGCGTGGCTTCATTACACCTCTCTGCAATGCAGTCCCCTGGCGCATACTGGAGATTCCTGGTGGGTTTTCAGGTCTTATATAGTTAGGAATTAGCATTAAAAAAACCTTTGAAATTCACTGAACAAAACATAGGTTTCAGGCCTTTTATAGTTAGGAATTAGCATTTAAAAAACCTTGCAAATTCACTGAAAAAACCATAGGTTTCAGGCCTTATATAGTTAGGAATTAGCATTTAAAAAACCTTTGAAACGCACTGAAAAAACCATAGGTTTCAGGCCTTATATAGTTAGGAATTAGCATTTAAAAAACCTTATTTTTTAATTCCACTTGAGATTCTGTCCTCTCTCCAACTAATTTAGGTACACCAATCATAACGATAGTGTACGGGCTAGATTCAGGAGGGAGATTTATGTAAAGTGGTCTTTTGACTACCGCCAGTTTTAACAATTTATACCCTACTAAGTTTGTGGGTATACTCAAGTCTGGGGTTTTAATATGACTCGATGGCTCTATATGAGTTTTAACTAGTTTGACCGGAGAGCCCTCAGCGGCCCATTCACTTTTATCATTTTCATTGTCAGGTAGGAGTGGGGCGCTGCTCGGGATTGTGGCCACTATGTGTGATGAATTGGCGTCTGCGTCTGGGTTTATTGCAGATTTGGTAGGGGCTTTAACTCCCTGGTGATTAAGCAAGGTTTGTTTGATGGCAGTATTTTGTGTAGCTCTCTTTGCCCGTGCGTTTTTGGTGCTAGTTGGGACAAGAGAGCTGCATGCTGGTACAAAAGTGGAGGTTGATTTTGGTGCTTTCAGTATTTTAAGCAAAGTAGAAGATGCATCATTTTGGGCCCTCTCAAATTTCCCTAATGTCTTCTCGATGTTAATAACTCTCTCACTGATGGGCAACAAAAGAGACCTGACTAGAGTTTCTAATTCACCCAAGAGTGATTTATTATTTATCAGTGTGTGGTCTGTCTGACTTATTTGGTGTATAAGCGTGTTTGTGTGAACTGTCTGCTTTTCACTTGAGAGTGGTCCTGGGTCTTGGCTGATGTAAATGGGCACGGGTTACTGTTTTGGAGGCAAGGTTAGCCAGTCTAAAAGTAGACCAGATATCCTTGGCTGAGTGTTTCTGTTTAGCCTTAGGGCGATGAATTTTCCTGGCTAAGGATGTTGTTTTACTTTTTATTCCACATCTCCGATTTATATTTTTAGTAACATGACTTATTTCAAGGGCAGATTGTGTTATGGGCAATGGACCTCCCACAGGTGTAGCCCTTGGTTCTAGAGGGGCTATGGGCGAGAGACATGTATTAATGCCGTTTTCGCTGGGCAACATAAGACTACTGTCCCTGCTATTACCTGTGGAGGGTATAAGCAAATCTGTTGGTGTATTATCTCTAGGTTGAGGGCTTGGAAGCCCTGTAAACGATAACATTAGTATGGACTCTTGGGAATTCGTTGTATTGTCCACAGTATTGATGTTATCGGTGGTATGCAAGGAGAGATCCGGGAAACACAGGTCTGGAGTTAATGAAAGGCATCTCTCTGTATCTTGTATGGCATCCGCCACTACACTGATCATTTTCTGAAGCATTAGATCAATAACAGTTATTGTAGGAAGTGGGGTATTGGAGACACTTTTAGTTCTTGTCGTAGATCTCGTGGCCACAGGGGTCTTCCTGGCTTAGACATCCTTTAACTTGGTTTTTGTGTATAGTAAATGATGAATTACCCCTTGAATAACAACTGAGCTGAAAAATAAACAGAAATCACCTTAGTTGTTTTAAGCAGCACGAGACGTCAGGGGGGTGGCCAGATGTTCAGAATACAGCAGGTGGGGCAGAAAGCAGTTCAAGGAAGGATCGCCCGCTCGATGGCGCCGATGGTGCCACCTGGCGCTCCCTGATGACGCTGGACCCCAGCAAGGGCTTATGGGTATTGTAGTCTTTAGCCCCTCGCCGGTCTCCTCCTGGCGGCCCAGCTGTTGTTGGAATCACGAGCGGTCGGCAGCTGGAGACTGGCGGGTGGGTCCAGGCAGTAACAAAGTTTTAAACAGCGCGGTTTTGGCCAGACGTTCAGAATACAGCAGGTGGGGCAGAAAGCAGTTCAAGGAAGGATCCATATATATGTATATGTCACTCAGTACATTGATTTTTTTCTACCGTCATATGTGCAAGATTCAAGTGATTTTTTAAGACAATTAGAATCTGTGAAATGGCAAACTGGGTACTGGCTAATCACACTTGATGTTTCATCACTTTACACCAGTATCAGACACTGTGATGGTTTAAGGGCTATGCAATTTTACTTGGATAATAGACCTGTACAGTATGCAGAACACAATAGAATGCTGATGACAATGACCTCTTTCTGTTTGAACAACAACTATTTTCAGTTTAACAACCAATTTTTCCAACAGATCAGGGGTGTGGCCATGGGGGCCTGTTTTTCTCCCAGTTATGCCTGTCTGCACATGGCTACTGGGAGAGACAGGTCCTCATGGGGACGCACCACCTGATCGTAGCAGAACAGATTGTTCAATGGTATCGCTACATTGACGATATTTTTTTGATTTGGCGCGGTACCGAGACAGAAGCTTTAGATTTCATTAGGCAACTCAACATCAATGCATTCAACTTAGAATTCACTCACCACATGAGTCAGGAGAGTGTGTGTTTCTTGGATGTTCAGGTGCTGATCAAAAATGACAAATTCCAAACTACACTGTTCCGTAAACCAACTGCAGGGAATATTATTCTCCACGCTAGGAGTCATCATCCTGCACACCTGATTCGCTGCATCCCCTACGGGGAGATGCTGCGAATCAGACACATTTGCAGTACAGAAGAACAGTGTAGACAAGCACAGGAGGACAGCAAGAGGCGGTTTGTAGCCCGAGGGTATTCTTTGAATACTATCAATTCTGCAATCAGAAAAGTTAATACTTTGACAAGAAAAGATGCATTGCAAACCCGGCAGCGTAGAAGACAGGAAACCGACAGCAGTGATCAACCAATTAGATTGGTGTTGAATTTTAATCAGCAATTCCAGGCTATACGCAAAATCGTTTTCAAAAACTGGAATTTGGTCAACAATGATCCCACTATTGGTCATTTGATGCCTTTGAAGCCCAGTTTTTCATGTAAAAGGGCGTTCTCACTGAGAGAATCAATAGTCAAATCCAGCCCTGAAGTGGTCACTGTGACCTCTTGGTTTAAAGCTATTAAGGGCTTCAAAAAGTGCTCATCCTGTAAAGCCTGCCAACATGGTGTCAATAAAACTCAATATATGACTCCTTTTTCTGATACCCCCCGGCTAATTACCAAACAGCTCACGTGTAAGTCAGAGTATACGGTTTATGTGCTGGAGTGTCCCTGTGCCCTGCAATATGTGGGTAGTTCCAAGTTGCAGGTGCACAAAAGGATTCTCCAGCACATAAGGGCAATTGATTATTATTATTATTATTATGTTTCTTATATAGCGCCAGAATCGACCCCCGAAGGGGTATCTCCGCGCTTGCCTTGGGAACCCGTCCTGGCTTTTCCCTGTGAGATAGCCCCTACAGGGCATCCCCAAGGTGAAAGCCAGGCATCCCGCCACGGGGGGGCCGTTGTGGAGATTAAGCAAGCTTAATGCCCAGAGTTGCAGAGTGTGAACCCATGATTAGGTCAGGCACCGAAGCGAGAATTATCGAGTCCATGGACATTAGAGCTCAAGACCCTGCCGCGTCGGGAATTGAACCCTGGTCCCGGGTCTGACCTCTGCTTCAGGGTCTGCCTGCTTTAACCAGTGAGCCACACTTCTCCACCGAGGATGCCTCTTATTCGGTGGCACGCCACTTTAAAGAACTTCATGGCAAACAGAGTCATCTTCTGAGATACTTTGCCATTGATGCAATTCCACCCTTACGTAGGGGTGGTAATAGGGAAGCAATGTTACGGGCCCTGGAAACCAGATATATTCTGGATCTGGATACCAGGTCCCCTAAGGGTCTCAATACAAGTGTTGATTTCTATACACATTTATAACTTGCCCCGTGTTTCCGTTCCCTCGGTTCACATGATAACATTTAGCCCTTATTCCTGGTTGTACCCTGACGGATGTGATCAGTCCCCGTAATCTAAGAACTCCAGTACTAGGAAGGGTTAAGGCTGGGACACTTGTCATAACTTGAGTTTTTTCAACTGTAAATTACATGCTTGCTCGGTGTGACGGTTATCCCATGGTGGTCTAGAATATATGGAATCATGAAAATATACCTTGAATCTATTTGTAAATAGGGGGGTTTTAACATCATTCTTTTTCATATTTACACCTTTTTTCTGTTACACATTTTTCTACTTGTATAGCATATAATTGGGTTTTTTTTTGGTTTGGGGGATGTTTTACCCCAATGTGATTGATATATAACAAACATTAGATTGTAGGTGATTGGCATACAGTTACACGGTCAATATACATTACCCACTTGGGTGTTAATAATTTGATTGTACATAGACATTGGTGTTGGCAATGCTAGCAGGAACGTTATGAAGAGTTATTAAAGATTTTGTAATTTTATGCAGCAATGTGTGGTTTTTTTTTTCTCTTTCGTTTCCCGAAATTGACTGCATTTTATGTAGATAAAGGTGTGTAAATTTGATTTTACAAAATGTTGTGAAATCCTTGCTCCCCCGGGAATAATGCCTTTGTCTCTATGTACAACCGATTATGATCGTGCAATACATTTCAAGGCTGGTTACTATGTCTATCACCTTGTACTGAAACCCTCCAATCATGTTTTAACATTTTCGGCACTTGCACTTTAAAAAACCTGTGTCCTTCCCCTAACGTCATGTGATCAAGGCCTCTGAGAAGGCCGAAACGTTATACTGGTGGCGATTCTGAAAATATTTCTTCATCTCAGCCTGGGTCAACTTTTGTTTTTCGACCGGTGACACCTGATGACTACGGGTACGCTGGTTGTTTGGAAACGAGTGTGTATCATATATATATATATATATATATATATATATATATATATATATATATATAAACAAATCCTGTCCACAAGTTGCTGCAGCAATCAGGAACGGACCACCACTCAGAACCGATGATTTTAAAGTGCGTTTATTCCTCTCCACACAACATGACGCATTTCGACCGGGTCACCCCGGTCTTGATCACATGGCATGCATCAAACCCCGCGTGACTTTTATACTCAATACACCATCATTTCCCTCCATTCTGGACATCATAAAGGTAAAAGACAGACTTAAGAAGAAATATTCGTATATCAGAATAAGCCTTAATACAATTACATATATGTCACACAAGGTTTGCGTTCTTGTAAATACAAAATTATATAACAATTTCTTTCTTTTTGGAAAAAATCATCATTTTAAATACAATGCAAGTGTAACAAGTATTAAAGTCGACTTCTTTATATTCTTTATATCCTCCTATTAAAAATATATATATATGTTGTTGTATCAGTGCGTAAATGTTCAGAATACGCAATATAGGGCAAGTGCCCAAAATCATCATGTAACATAGTCTGTCCAATGATGTTGATGTCAACCAATAATGATTAATGTGTAGTGTAAATGAGTAAATGACACCCTCTTAGTGAAAAAACCTAATCAATGTAACTATTGAATTCATAGTACATTCTTGATAAGATTGAAATCTAAAAACAATGAAATTGATCTGACGGATGCAGTATTAGTAATAAATATATTTCATATTCATAATAAAGCAATGTAATAAGTATTGGCTATACACACATATATATATATATATATATATATATATATATATATATATATATATATATATATTACCTACTGGCGGTCGCCAGTAGGTAGTTATAGTTAGGACCTACTTTCCATAGGAAATCCACAACATTCTATTTGGAATAACTTTGGGTGCCAGTGGAGAATCTTTGCGAATTTCTCCAAGAAAATGGCCTGCTCGGTTCCACTTCTTCCCTGAAAGTTTGGGGGTGGTTCGTCAAGTGGGGGCCGAGAAAAAAGGGGGGTCCCAAAACGTGTTTTCCCCATGCAAGTTTCCATAGGGATCGTTAGCCAGGGCTACAGCCCGAACGGCTGAACGGAATTACACCAAATTTGGCAGAGAGGTAGAGTTCGATTCGCAGATTGTGCTTTTTGTTGAATGGTGTAAATCCGTTCAGTAGTTTCTGAGAAAATTACAAGTCAAATCATAGCAATATCTAGAGACAGAGTTCTACACGTGGACAGAGATCCGTTCAATTACGAGCACGAGCTGTATGCTGATTGGCTGTCAACTGTCTGTCAACACTCGAAACCTGGAAGTGTTGGCGGCCATCTTGTGCCTCGGTAGCAGCGAGTCACAAGAAAACAGTAAAAGAAAGTTGAAAAATAAGGAAAGGGGCAGGGTAGAAAAATGTTGACCCTCTAGGCCTGCTGAGGGGGTCGCACATGGGTCTTTAGGCCCCCCCAAATTAATTTTTTTTAAATTTTAAAAACCGCAGGGTACGCGTATCGTACTCGTATGCGGTGGAAAAGTAAAAAACAAAACTAGAAGTCCGTTTTATTCTTAATTAGCTCCCGGAGGGGGGGCAAATCCTGGGGGCAATTTTTCTCTATAATGGGGGGTTGAAAGGTCCCCCGAGCCCCGGGGAATGCCACACCCGGGGTTTTATTTTGAAGTATGCTCCGGGGGCCGCCACCTTCCTGGGGCAGTAATATTTAAAATTAGGGGGTCTGTGACCCCCCAGCCGCGGGGACCATCATCTATAGGGGCTTTTTAATGTTGGGAGGGAGTCACGTGGCCTCCTTCCTGGAGCTCTTGATAGCCCTGGGGTCCGACACCTCCCAGGGCCGGCTTCTGCAGTGTCCCGGGGTACCTACCCCGGGACACTGCTGTTTGCTATGGTACAAAAAGGTATGATGGACGGAGCGCCTGAGCAAATCAAACACACACCCCCAGTCAACTGATCTGGGTTTAATCCATCACCATTCTTTAGCTCACTCTGTCACCTCAGTTCAGACATTGCCATATGCAAATCAGTCTGACCCTGTGCCTCATGGGAACAGTCCAGCCCGAACTGCCAAAGCCATGTCTTCCCTGGACTGGAAACAAGCATCCTGTGACCGATTTCTGGCATTTCAGCCGCCATCAGCCAGGCTAGCTTGAATCCAGTGGCAAAGTGAGCAAGGGGCTCACGTCTGTGCATACCCTGCCAACTTAGGGTGAACAAAGCGATACAAAAGGGGATGATGGACGGAGCGTCTGAGCAAATCAAACACTCACCCTCAGTCAACTGATCTGGGTTTAATCCATCACCATTGTTTAGCTCACTCCGCCACCCCAGTTCAGACTTTGCACAAGCATCCTTTGACCGGTTTCTGGCATTTCAGCCGTCATCAGCCAGGCTATCTTGAATCCAGTGGCAAAGTGAGCAAGGGACTCACGTCTGAGCATACCCTGCCAACTTAGGGCATTGAATCCAGTGGCAAAGTGAGCAAGGGACTCACGTCTGAGCATATCCTGCCAACTTAGGGCACCGTCTTCATCCAGGCTTGCTTGAATCCAGTGGCAAACTGAGCAAGGGACTCACGTCTGAGCATACCCTGCCAACTTATGGCCATAAGTTTGCTATGGTAGGGCGGGAGCGTCGCAGCTCCAACTTTAATACAACAAACCTCTTTCCTATTTGAAAGAGAGAGAAAGTTAATATGCTGTCTTTTTAAGTAGGAAAACAGATTGCTTTTTGTTAGAGAGAGGAGCATATAAACTGGTTGTGGTGTTGTCCACATATAAATTAAAAGATAATTTGTTTGGTGGATACAAGAAGATAGGTTTATTAACATCATCCACAAACTGTTACTGGTCAACTGACCAGAATGTGTCACAACATTCTATTCGACAGAAATCTACAGTGGAACTACAATGAATGTGCATTCCATATGTTAATTACAGCATACACACAATAAGTGGAAGCATAAACCAGACCATTACATACCGCCCATCTTAACAAAAACAAAGAAAAATTATAAGTTAAGAATACAGCAGAAAGAAAAAACTTTAAGACAAATGAAAACAAGTCATACATAATCCTTCATGTAGACAGGTGGCTTCCGTATTCTTTGGCTCCTAACACGAACATCAAAAGAAGGCTTAGAACCATATAAAGAAACATTGGCAAAATTAAATTACGGCTTAACACAATCAAGGACATTTTGACCACCCACTTCAGATTTCATAATTACAATACGACTCTTATTCCAAATCCTTCCATCTTTTGTTTTGACAGCATTCTTAAAAACCTTAACCACAGGTCTAATATCCGTATACTTAGACCAGGACTTGCGTTCAACAGGTGCTTTTATTTTAACAAAATCACCAATCTTAACATCATGAAATTGGGCACATTTTCTTTCATCAAAATATTTCTTTCTATAAAGTTGTTTTCCCAACTCCCTTTCTCTCCATTCACCAATACTGATATCTACCAACCCTTTATTCAATTTCATCCACCCAGGACACCACATGGTATTAGGAATTCTGCCTTTAAATAACTCAAATGGAGATTTTCCAGTAGTGGAATGAGGGGAACACCGATAAGCAATTATCCTCCCCTTGAGGGCAACCTTCCAATCCAACCCATCAGCCCTTGCTAGCTGTATACATTCTTTTAGAGTTTTGTTAACTCTTTCTACAGCACCATTAGTTTCAGGATGATACAATGATGATCTTTTATGAGAAACCCCACATTTTCTCAAGACATTTTGAAAGAGACTAGAACAAAATTGAGGCCCATTGTCAGAGAGAACACTGTTAGGAAAACTTTCCCTCTTGAATATATTGTCTAAGAACCTGATCACAGAGTCAGAAGTCATGTCTCTGACTGCACACACCTCTATCCATCTAGAGTATAAATCAATGAGAACTACTAAATAAGGAGTATCAGACACACCACTAAGAGGACCCAGAATATCTATTGCAATTTCATCCCAAGGATGATTTGGTAAATCTCTACAGACCATGGGAATCTGTTTGGTCTTAAGAACTTTGTCACTTGCACTGCATTCTACACACTCCCTAACCATTCTTTCAATTTCTAAATCCATTCCTGGCCACCAGAATTGGGTATGCATCATCTCTTTAGTTTTAACAATTCCTAAGTGGCCAGAGTGTGCATGCTTCAATAATATTTTCCTAATCACTGTAGGGGGAACCAACTTCATTCCACGTGTTAACATACCATCTGAAATTGATAATTCCTCACACACTAGATACCAAGGTTTTTCCAAACGTTTATTTTCTCTCAACAAGGACATAACCTTGATTAATTCCTCATCTTTCTCCAGTTCATTTTTCTATTCATTCTCCCCAACAACACCTTCTGTGACCTCACACACATTAATCAAATCTTCTTCCTCCACCTTTACCTCATCACTTATCATTTCCTTGTTTTCTAATCTTGACAAGCAATCCGCGGATTTATTAGAAACCCCAGGAATGTAATGCACATCAAAGTCAAACTCTTGCAATGAAATGATCCACCTTCTGATTCTAGAAGATATTTCATCCAAACCCTTCTTTGAAAAAACTTCCTTTAATGGTTTGTGATCAGACATCACAGAAACCTTAGTACCCCAAACCAAATTCTTAAATTTCCTCAGGGCCCAAAAGATTGCTAAAGATTCCTTCTCTATTACAGAGTAATTTAATTCTGGACCTCTAAGACACCTTGAAGCACAAGCAATTAAAGATTTGCTGCCATCTTTACTTTGAACTAACACAGCTCCAAGACCTTTGTCACTCGCATCAGTAAAAATGAAGGTTGGTAAGCCAGGAACAAACGCATGTAAACACGAAGCTTTTTTAAATTCATCCTTTATCTCCACAAACTCTCTCTTACATTCACTAGACCACTCAAAAACCACACTCTTAGCAGTAAGTCTCCTCAAATTTTTTGTCTTGTCAGCGAAATGGATAATACATTTTCCATAAAACTCGACCATTCCAAAAAATGAAAGAAGTTCATCCTTATTAACCGGTTCAACCATTTTGTCAATAGAATCAACTAACTCACTCTTAGGAAAAACACCTTCACTTTTAATGCAATGACCAAGATAATTCACTTCATTCATCCCAAATTTACACTTTTCCCTCTTGAGTGACAATCCAGCCCTATTCAATCGTTCCAAAACAGCACATACACGTCCATTATGTTAAAAAATGTCTTTACCATAAATCAACAAATCATCCTGATAACATTTGACACCGGGAAGACCCTTCAGAATTCTTGCCATAATACGTTGAAACACGGAAGCTGCCGAAATGAGTCCAAAAGGCATTCTTTTAAATTTAAATGTACCCATTGGTGTAATAAAGGCCGTTAACTCTTGGGAACCTGCATCTAGCTCTACTTGATGGTAAGCAGAAGCCAAATCCAAGGTAGTAAAATATTTCGCAACTTCCAAAGTTCCCACAATTTCATCAATATTAGGCAAGGGAAATCTGTCTACTATAACCTCCTTATTCAATGCACGTAAATCAATGCACATGCGAATCTCTCCAGATGGTTTCTTGGCAATCACAACAGGAGACAAACACTCTGTGGCTTCTACCGATTCAATAATCTGACTCTCAACAAGCCTATCAATTTCCTTCTGCACACTTCCCTGTTCACCCAATGGAATTCTCCTTACTTTAGCAACCACTGGAATTGCGCCTTTTTTTAATTTAATACGGTGCTTGTAACTTTGTAAGCATCCTAAACTTTCATTAAAAACATTAGGAAATTTGTCTGCAAATGAGGAAGACATATCATCCACCTTTTGTATTTGAACTTGAGGAGAAGCATTGGGATTAAGTTTAACTCCTAGATCACGTTGATGTCTCCAACCTGGAATAATACAACTTCCTAACTCAATAGTAGCCATAAAATGACCCAACATCTTAATAGGTTTCTTGCCATATCCCAAAGGAAAAATATCACTCCTTAAGAGTTTATCCTTGTTTTGAAAATGTTGAAGAAACACTTTTTCATCAATTATAGCAATTTGAGAGCAGGAATCAAATTTGAAATCAATTAACTCATTGTCAATTTTTACTAAATGAGATGGATGCTCTAAAAGATTACAATTTTCTTGAAAAGTTACAGTTTTAACTTGAGGTTGAGACCACTTCCTACTCGATCCCTCTCTTTTGTTCGTTTTGGTTCTACAACACTTTGAGAAATGTGTCCTCCTTCCACAAGAATTGCACATAGATTTCAATGCAGGACAATTAGGAGAATTGGCCAAATGTCCAAAATTCCCGCATCTAAAACAAGAAAACTTATTATTAAAATTAGAAACATTTGAACTAGAACTATTCGTCACATTGTCATTTTTTACTAACGTAACATTTTCAGCTTTTTTCACTTGACATATAATCTCTTCTACTTTAGATGCAGTTTTAGTCTCAGTATTTGTGGTTTTCTCTTTTTCTCCTTTCAGTTCTTCCACACATTTTGTCATATGTTCAACTTGTTTTGCAATAACTATTACTTCCTCCAAGGGGGGTTCATCCTTTTACCCAAAGTTCCTTTCTTATACTGTTATGTGCACATTTTATTTATTATTATTTTATTTGTGTAATTTATATAGCGCGCAGCTACCCCAACGGGGTGTCCCGGCGCTTCTGAGTGAAAGCAGAGTGATAGTCCTGGGGGAATTAACAAAAGAGAAAAGTTTTTAGTGCCTTACGAAAGGGTAATTCTTCCTGGATCATCCTAATTGCGATCGGGAGTTTGTTCCAGAGAGTTGTGGCACAGACCTGGAAGGTTTTACCTCCAGAACGTGCTTTCCTGAATCTTGGTATGGAAAGCAGATGTTGGGAGTTGGAACGGAGGTTCCGAGAGTTACAATAAGGACGGATACTAACAGAGAGGTAGGCCGATCCCCTACCCCTAGTTGCTCGATGGGCTAAGGTCATGGCTTTGAATGCAGCTCTTTGATGGATTGGAAGCCAATGTAATGCTCTGCGATGTGGCGAAATATGGGTGCGTAGGGAAACCCCGCAGACCAGCCGAACAGCCGCATTCTGGACTGTCTGGAGCCGATGTAGGAGGCCCGCGGGCAACCCTAAATACAGGCCGTTCGCATAGTCCAGGTGAGATGTAATCAATGCCTGGACTATGGTTTTCCTGGTATCACTAGGGAGATAGGTGATGAATTTCCTAATCATCCTGATCTTGGAAAAACAAGCGGCTGAAACGGTCTGTATTTGGTTGCTAAAAGAAAGATTAGAGTCCCACTTGACCCCTAGATTTTTTACAGAGTCCTTAGGGACAGGGGGAAGGCTGAGTTCCTGTGGCCACCAGAGAGTTGAATCAAGAGGGGAGGGTTGATGAAAAAAGAGAACCTCCGTTTTCGCCGCATTCATCCGGAGGCAGTTATGGTCCATCCATTTTGAAATGTCCCGCAGACAATCCTTCAAAGGATCAAAAGTAGTTTGCGTGGCACTCTCATAGGAGAAAAGCAGCTGAATATCATCTGCATAGGAAGTAGCTATGATGCCCGACCTTGCAATGAGTTCAGCCAGAGGAGAAAAATAAACATTGAACAATAGTGGGCTCAAAGCCGAGCCTTGAGGGACACCCCATTTCAGGGTACGGCTAACAGAGGTAAAAGGGTGAGTATAGACTGCCTGGGTGCGATTAGACAAAAAAGAGGTCAGCCACTCCAGGGCCTTCCCCTGAATACCCTTCAACCGAAGACGGTCAATCAAGATGGGGTGAGAGACAGTGTTAAGTGTTAAGTGTTAAGTTTTAAGACAAATTGATCTCTTATTCTTTCATCTAAAGTCTGCCCAAATTTGCACGACAAGCCTAGTTTTCTTAAAGCCGAAACATAGTCTTCTACTGTTTCATCTTTCTTTCGACCACGTAAACCAAAATTATATCTCTCCATTATAGTGCTCAGTCTTGGAAAATAATGCCGATCTAATTGTTCAATTGCTATTTCATATTCATTCAAGTTCCTTTGCTCTGACGCACTTAGTTCCGGCAAATGCTCTAAAAGATCTTGACCTTCTCCTCCCAAGCAATGTAGTAATAAAGAATGTTTTCTTTCTGCATTTAAATTTGTGCCACAGACCCTTAGCATAGTTTGCAAAAATATTCTTCCATTTTTGCCACTTAACATTCGGCTCACCCGGACTCGTCAAAAAAAAATGCTGGTTGAGTTACATTCTGCATTCTTCTTTTTTTTAAAAGTTTTACAAACCAATAAAAAAAATATTTTTTTATTTATTTCTTGACCAAATTCAAATTTTCCTTTCCTTTTTTCTTGTTTTTATTCTGTTATGAAAGTAGTAGCAGTCCCAATAGATCTGCTTCTTTTCTTTTTTTTTTTAAATAACCTCCTTTTAAGATATCCAGAGCACTTTTTAAAAAAAAATATTTCTACTATTTTTGCTCAGTCATTCATAGATATAGCATTTTTTAGTAAAAGAACAGAACAGAACACAATGCTGTAACAAAGGGGATGCTTATGAAAAATTCCAATGAATACAATGGAAATATGTGTGTTCTCTTAGACGAGGAATGTTCCTTTCTTTACTTCGTGCTAATAGTCATAATGGAATGCATTCATTGATGTCAATACAGAGCAGGAACGCAGTTTAGAGTATGAATGTTCTACTCTTTGTCAGCTTAGAATAGGAATGCTCCAGTCTTAGCTTCGTTTTTTTTATGTACGATGGAGCGTATGAAGTGACACAGAAATAGAGCGCTGAAACGCAGCGTGAAGCAAGACGAGGTCTTCACGCAACACACGCAGCGTAATAGTACAATGACGTACTTGACACGCACGTCACTCTTTTAAAAGAAAAAAAATGCAGTTTCCGATATTTTGCATTTACGAAAGAAACTGCTTCTAATCCTCCCACCGTACTCCTCACCGTGTTCTTTAAGAAAATCAAAATCCGTTGTACAGCCACTGGGAAGACATCGCTTCCTTTTAATAAAACTGCCGCTGGAGGAGAGGTGCACGGAAACATGCAAGTCTTTGTGTTGAGGTAATCTTTTAATCTTCTACTCCCGATCGTCGCCAAATAAATGTGGTGTTGTCCACATATAAATCTCTCTGTCCACATATAAATCTGGTCTCTCTGACAAAGCAATGCCGGCTTTCGAACGACGCGGGGAGCTGGCTGGGACCGTGGGGGGTATTGGGGTTCCCCACACGGTCCTAAATGTTATTTTTTGAGTCCCGGGGAATGGGGTCCCTTTGTAGCTCCTTAAACATTTGTGTGGCGACGCGCTCTAGTTTACCAGAGCGTGCGGCCACTGCCTTCTGGGAACATAGGCGGGCACGGGAGTTGCCGCAAGTCTAAATCCTCATATTCTTATCTCTGTGTCCGTGTGGTTATTTTGGTATTTTCCTTCTATTTGACAAGAGATGCTTCTTCTTAAAATGGGACGGAACTTTCAACAGTTGGAACAGGAAGTGTTATGAACCAATGAAATCTCTTCTTTTAAAGTCTCATGGCTTTGCGTACGCTTACGATGTGGGTTTGTATGATGTTCCAGTGCGATTTATGTAATTGCTTTTAAAAGTAATATACGATTGTTGAAAGTTTTAAAAAACTATGTTCATAAGTATCCTACATAATGTATTCTATTAGTATGTTCATTAAATACATAAATATATGTTTTTAAACAATTAAAAACATTTGCGTCTTTCGCGTACGGGGCGCAGTACGTGACGTCATACGTAAGCTTTGATGCGACGCGTAACCTCGGAGCGTATTCGTAGAGTATGCTGAGAATGATTAGCAGACAAACTATGGTGCTATCACTCTCTCACTGTCAAATCAGAGCACAAGGCGCGCTATGAGAATGGTTAGAAGTGGTCACTCATTGGAAATCCGATTCAGCTGTGTGGCTTATCCACGGTATGATAACGTTACTTTTTAGCCTGTTTAAGTTTGAGGTTTGTATGAAATACTATGCTATAGGCAGATATGGATCTGTAGGGAGCGCTTATCTCCATGAAGGTTGGTTATTACCATTTGTATATAGGTGCTTGAGGGAGGGAAAAGAAGTTTGTCAGAATGGCGAGGATTGCTCAATAGCACCAGATCACTCCTTACTTTGTGGACACCTACAATTGCATGGCTCTTGTAATCAAGATGTGGCTAATTTGGCCTGAGGTTTGAAAGGCACTCTGACACCTGCTATCATAACAACGTTCAGTTTACTGGCAAACGGAAGTCATTTACTTTGAAATAATGCAGATTGTTGTGCGATGTTAGCAGGCATCGCTTACATGATTACGGTAACTGAGCGTGTGATTTGCCATAAAAAAGTTGTGTTTACTCCTCTGCATGGGAAGGTGGATGTTGCTATCTGGCTGTCGTTTCCGACCTTGAAAGCAGAGTCAACCAAATAAGCCGTATAAGAGCGCTATTGTCTCAAAAAGAGGTCGCTCTTACATCTGTTAGAGAAACATTTGTCCTTCATGTAGCAAACACCCGCACAGAAGTGCATGCTTTGATAAATACAGACGTGCCCCGGAATTTTAGGGAGTTAATTTAGACTATCTTTAATGCGTCCTCGAGTAGGGGGTTAGCTTACTTTTTTAAAGTTATAAGCAATAGCCCTGTGACTTCGGTAGAAACTATATTTGGTGTCTTGTCGGTGTTTTTTCATTCGATTTTTTCCAGCATCTTTGGTGGATTGTCCTTAATGCTATCATTAGTTGCCGGTGTGCTTGTATTAATTTGTTTACTTAAATATGGATGCACATCTTGCAGCAGACGAGAATATGTCCCTGTTGTTGCTTAGTTATTAACGACCGCTGCCTCTGGCTACATTGAGCGTAGTTTATGGATTATCGTTTCGATTCTCCTTTTTCACATGCGTTCAACCTGTCTTTCATTGCCTGAGCTGCGATTTCGACTGGGCCCTGGATTTGTGTCTCTGCCGTACGGTGTCTCCCAACGCGGATTATGACCAGCTGATGAGCCCCTTAGTGGTTCATGATTTGCTCTGTTCTGGCGGCGGGATTATGGCCTTAGCAGCGATACATCGAATAATGGGACGCTGGAATGTTTTTGCAGCGGCGCGTGACTTCTTGGCACGCAGTTACATTGAAGATGACCCGAGTTTTCCTCCAATGGTTATAGAGGCTTCAGTCGTTGAGGAACATGTATGTTCATCCCCACTATTGAATTGGATGGCTGAAATGTTTTCAGATGAGAACAATGACTTCCTATTGGAGGCTGTTGCTACATACTGTGCTTATACGTTGTTGGATTAAGACTCTTTGATTTTTCTACCTATTCTTTATTATTTAGTTACTGCTTTTTATCAAAGATCGAATCTTTTTTTTGCAAAATTGAACTTGACTCTGCTTTTTAGGTTTGGACTCTGCGTTCGTAATTCACCCACGTTTATATTATGTGCTTTGGTCAAGGAAAGGTGTCGTGGGCTGAGCCTTGCACTTACACCATGTTAAGTTAGCATGGGTTTATTAGAAGCTTAAACGCCATTTTTGTTTTCCTGCTCTGCTTTGCACACGACACGCACTTGCACTATTGTTTAGAGAATGGTTAGTATTTTGTTTCATATGAGGAATAATTTGATAGAGAAGTGTGGCTCACTGGTTAGAGCAGGCAGACCCTGAAGCAGAGGTCAGACAGGGGCCAAGGTTCAATTCCCGACGCGGCAGGGTCTTGAGCTCAAATGTCCACGGACTCGATAATTCTCGCTTCGGTGCCTGACCTAATCATGGGTTCACACTCTGCAACTCTGGGCATTAAGCTTGCTTAATCTCCACAACGGCCCCCCGCGGCGGGATGCCTGGCTTTCACCTTGGGGATGCCCTGTAGGGGTGATCTCACAGGGAAAAGCCAGGACGGGTTCCCAAGGCAAGCACTTAGAGACCCCTGGGTGATAAGCACTATATAAATCAATTGTTACGGACAGGCCTATATGACAGCGGAAGTTTTTCCCGCTCTCCGTTGTGTAAATATTATAATTGTATAATAGAATTGTCTCCTTTCCTTTCTTTTTCTAAATCACGAGAGCACCCCTTTTTTCTTCTCACTGACTAATCTCTGATAGTCTTTTGCGCCGTTTACAATCACAATTGTTTTATGAAGATGTAAATAAATATGTAAATTCCTGGTACAACAAGAACCCAGAGTGTGGTTATAATCTATTGTTCTTGTTTTAGTTTAAACTGTTATTTCAGGGTACTGTTTTTTCTACGAATTCGACCTGCTTACAAATAATACCACTGTAATATATCTCCCCCCGTTGTTTGAATCAATGTATGCAGATTTAATCGCATTATTAAGACATAAGTGATACTCACACAGGTTTTTATTTGAATTAATGTCAAGGACCACTTTCCTTTATATCATTTATACCCAGGTCCTTTGATTCTGTGGGTGATACCCCATTGATTTAATGACATAATCATCAACACCAGCGCTTTTCATGAGCACCAGTTAAGGTCATACCATTTATGGTGGGCACGGGGAGATTAAGTGATTTGCCCAGAATCACAGGATGTTGCGCATCCTTGCCGAGACTCGAATCTGATTCCCCAGATTCGAGGTCGACCGCTCTAGCCATTAGGCCAACTCCTCTTCCCAGGTAGTAGTTGGTTATGTTTTTTGCGGCACAAACAAAAGAAATGGGATGGCGCAAGCTGCCTCCTGACGACAGTTCCAGCACTTATGTTTTTTACAAATCCGCCACTGGTGGAGACTCTCCCACGACTGTGGGGCCTGCGCCACAAGCGTGGAGGCTCTTTGTTAATCAGACCCACACTGAATAGGTATTTAGCAGGATACAGAAAACAGCATGCATTTGTACTTCCTGTAGGCAATGCTTGTGGTAATGTCAGGGAAATCAACAGTAAAAGCGAGCCCACCTGGCCATAAACCAGGCCCACATGCTGCTAGAAAACGACCCATGCGCGGATCAGTCAGACCCGCCCCTCAGGCAGCGTCTGATTGCCTCATAGGCTAGTCCGACCCCAGGTCCAGTAGACACGTTCTCTGCGCATGTGTGCCTTCCTATAGCGTTGTCTGACATAAATATTGTGCCCTAAAAATTGATTACAAAAATATTGTCCAACTGCAGATAGATTTCCAGATATTAACTCCAATGATTCAACATTTTTGTAAATGATAGATGTAAGCCATAGTATTATATTACGTCAAACCATATTGTGACGACGATTTTCTGCCTCGCCAGCCCTGCATGTGGATAGAGGGACTGGAAGGCAGGCCTACCGGCTTTGTCAGCGGCTCCTGTCACACTCCTTGACGCGGTTCGCATTGCATCACGGGCCGGTGCCAGGAAGAAGGCGCGCAGTGCACCCGCACGCCAGCCACGTGCGCTGGGACGCGTGCCAGGCGCTCCTGCCTCCCCGTCCCAGAGGTTGGCAGCTGCCTGGCCCCGTGCCGCCCAGATGCCGTGCCCACCGGCGAATACCGCGGCCGCTGGTAATGCTTTTAATTAGCAGAAGAATGCTGCGCTTTGGTTCATGTTGTAAGCCCCAGCGGAGGCCTGTGGGCCTCAGAGGAGCCTCCACCCGCCGGCTCGCATGCGAAGAGGTCTGGGGGCGCAGCCGGGGCTCGGTGCCACCTTCTACCGGCTTTAAAGGGGTCGGGACACCCCCAAAATAGAGGAGCGAGGGAGGCCTGTGAGACAGCGAGAGCAAAGCTGTGCACAGAGCTGGGTGTTACAAAGGCAGACAGCTGCGCCTGAATGTCCCCTCGTCTGTCCGAAGCGTGACTAAAGATGTTTGTGAATTCACACGGAACCACAAGAGGTTGGCAGTCTGTGACAGGCTGAGATCTCTGAAAGTCCTCGTATTGCTATTACCGAAAATGTACTCCTGCAGATTCCAGTTTGAGCAGGAATTTGTGGCTGAATCGAGATTACAGTTTGTGCGCCCTTTTTTACCCCACAAATGTAGCTGGTGAAACCTGGCGGAATTTGTGTGGAGTAAATAGCGCCCATTCTGGGTTTTGCAACTAGTAACAGGAAAATATAAGGTATTACCACAATTCTCCTATTCCGTTGCCTCACAAACTTTTTAGGACGAATATGTATGGATACACTACTAAGCACCACTTCATTTGTAACATAAAAAAAAGTGCCCAAACCCTCGTCAGGAGGTCATTGAAGCGTGCCCCACACATTGTTCCTGCCAACACAATTACTAACCATCACACTCCCTTAAGTGTGACAAATCAGAGTATTCCAGGAACCTAAAGCTATAAGAACAGCTGGGGTGGCAAGTATTAATGAGCCATTTTAGCGTACATTGAATTAGTAAACTGTTGTTTTACTCATCTCTAAATAAAACAAACAGCGTTACTATGTGGCAGACTGTCATAAGTGCTTGGTAATTAAGTACCAGTGACGAGCACTTACATAAATAATTTTTTTCTACTAGCCAGGGAATTTTTAACCTTTTTCATTTTTCTCACTTTCACTAGTTAGGTCCCTACACTTCACTGACACTTCTGCACCAGCACATAGCCTTTGTCACCATTATTCAGTGCTCCCGCGTAGTCCGCTGGTCGCAGCACGCCCCGCCCCGTAGAGGGACGGGAAGACCCGCATGACACTATTGGATTTTTTTAGTGTGTGAGGGGTATTTTAAAAGCACATAAATGCTCTCATCTTTCCACTGTTTAAGAGAGAGCTGCACCACGGAAATAAACAAAAATAAAAATAAAACCACTACACGTTGATACAATCTCTTTGTTTATACGAGCACCAGAAACCACCTACTCAAATTAAGCACTGCTACTGGGTAGTTATAATTAGGACCACGCAGGACATGACGTTTTTGTGTTGCTAATAACTTTCTCTGTTGGAGGAATCTCCATGAAACATTCCAAAAAAGTGCTACTTCTTGGCTAGTTTGTGCATGAAAATGTTTGTGGTAAACCGTCGAACGGGGTCCTGTGGGGCGATCCCAAAACACGTTTTCCCCATTCATTTTTCCATGGGAACTTTAGACACGTTGTTGGACAGGCCACATGAAGGGCCACTCTCCCCCAGCCCAACCAGGCCCGAGAGCCGCCACGACAGTACCACGCATCATCATTGTACATCTGCTGCCCTCTCAGGGCCCCTGCCTGCGAGGCAAGCTAACCTCGTGGGCCCGATCCCCTGCCGGCCCACGCGGCCAACCTGACCCGCCATCTTGGACACTTCACCACGAGGTCGCCTGGCCCCCGATCGACCCCGACCCTGGGCCTGGCCCGGCCTCAGACATCTCGGCACCACCATCCACCCAGGAGGTGAGCGGGCTACTTGGCAAGTCAATGGGAGAAAGAGGTGTCGATGGCTCCCCCCGCCAAGTGCCGCTCGCCCATCGCCTCCCCGGGCGCTGGCTCCACCCCCCTGCTGGGTGTCTGGAACCCCGCATCCCGGACCCCCGACCTCCAAGTGCGAGGGTCCGGACATCAAAGCACGCCAGCCCTATAACTGGGGCAGCTCCAGAGCAGGAAGGCAGTTGTATCTTGGAGTCGAGAGACGTAAAGAGGAACTCATCCTGAACGGACTACTGGCGCTGCCGTAGCTCTGTCCTGTGTACCATCATCCTGCCTGTTGGCGCTGCCACAGCCGTCGTAACCTTCACCCTTCATCGTCGTCCGGACCTGCTGGCGTGGCCGCGGACCGTTGTAACCGTCATCTTCATCGGGACCTGCAGGCTCCGCCGCGGACCGTCATCTTTCATCCGACCATCTCGGGACCTGCTTGGCTCCTCCACGGCCCGATCATCAAGAACGCCGAGCTCAAGGATTGAGAGCTATTTTTGGACTCACCGGTAACTAAAGACTGTCCCGCTACCCTTTTCCTCAACCAAAGACTAAGCTAGAGGGGACCCCTGAGTCCAGACCTCCTTGTACCATATCATCGTAACCTAAGAATTGCATATAAAGTCTCGTTAACCTTCAGTCTTGTGTGGTGTCCGTCTGTGGGGGGGAAGTTATTCATCTGTACAGTCGTTGGAGACGGCTCTCCCTGGAGACCTCTCCCCGTACCTCGGCCGACCCTCCCGGTCCGTCTAACATTGGTGGCAGCGGTGGGATTCGAATCACCGCATAACGTACAGAAAATAGCTCACCCCACAACGAACCATAATGACAACTAAAGAAAGCGGATCAACCGAGAAGTTCCAAATGGAAAAACTAGAGGAGTACAGCCACCGTGAACTAAAGCAGTTCTGCATCGAACTAGGTATCGCTACCACCGGACTAAGCACCAAGGACGATTTTAAACATGCCCTACAATCTTGGGCAGAGACCGGGGATACCGAAGCCCCTGAGCAAAGCACCGCAGAAAAAAACCACCACAGCCCCTGAAGGGCAAAGAACCGGTCTCCCGCAAGACGAGATCCAAGAAAGAGAAAAAATCCGACTACACGAGCTAGAAATGGCCCGACTCAAGATGGAAATAGAACTCAAGTTGGCCGAACAAAAAATCAACTTAGAGCACCTACGTCTCCGAGAAGAAAGAGAAGAGAAACAGAGACAAAGGGAGCTCGAGGAAAAGAAACTGGCGTACGAGCACGAACGGAACATAGCCGAGATCAACCTGCGCAAACAGAATAAAGAGTTAGGGGTGCCCGAGAAACCACACACCCCGGGGACCGCGGAGAAAAAAGTACACATCCCCAAGGATGTGGTCCGAGAATATTTCCGAGAGGACGACATCCAACAATGGTTTAAGGCCTATGAAATCGCTATGTCTGCGCACCGGATCGATAGAACCGACTGGGGTGCCGGCCTATGGGGCAGATTCCTCAATGAAGGCCGCGATACCCTGTTACAGCTCCCAGACCACCAGATGACCTCCTACGACCATATGAAAGCGGCCCTCCTCACCCGCTATGGTCTCACGCCCGAGATGTACCGCCAGAGGTTCCGAGACTGCACACGCATCCCGGGTACAACTTGGGTGGACTATGTAACGTACTTTAGCAGAGCTTTCGAAGGCTGGATCAAAGGAAACAACGTCACGACATACGAGCAGCTGTTCAATCTGATGGTATGGGAGCATCTGTCCAACAATTGCTTCATCGAACTACGCCAACACCTCCTCGACAGCAAGTTGACCGATCCCCGGCAGCTCGCAGCCGAAGCTGACCGGTGGGAGATAACCAGAGTGGGCCGGAATGGGTCCTACGAGCAAAACAGGAACAACAATGGACACCACCGACCGAGAGGAGGGGGAGGGGGCCAAGGACGAGGAAGAGACAACACTCCGGCCGCCCCCGCTGCCAGCACCACCCCCCCGGCCAACCGGGGCAGCACCCCGGCGCGACCGGGGTACAGAGCCAATGTCACATGCCACCGATGCCAGCGAGTCGGCCACTATGCAAATGACCCAAGCTGCCCGCAGTATCAGAGTCCAAAACCCCGCCAAATGGCCGCCGCGGCACTAGGGGAAGAACAGATCCCCGAGGAACAAGAAACAGACCAGCAAGAGTATCAAGAGTGGGAGCCAGCCGCCATGACTCTCGCGTGCTTAGGGGGAAGAGACATGGTCCCGCGGGTCCCCCTACCCGCTAACACCCAGAAGTACAGCCAATGGGTAAGCATCAATGGACGACGGGCCGAAGCCCTTCGGGACACCGGGGCCAGTGTGACAGCCGTCCGCTGTCACCTGGTGACCCCAGAACAATATCTACCGAACATCCTCTGCCCTGTGCGATCAGCCGACAACTCGGAAAGTCTGTGTCGGATGGCCTGCGTCCCCTTTGAGTGGGGAGGGGTCTCCGGCATGCTGAAGGTGACGGTCCGAGACGACTCCCCCGTGGACTGCCTACTCGGAAATGACCTGGAGAGCTCCCCGTGGGCAGCCGTGGAGCGAAAAGAACACTTGGGGATGTTAGGCGTCCCGGACTGGGCGTGCGTCACCACCCGGTCCATGGCCGCCCGGGCCAACCCTCACCCAGAAGAACCAGAATGGCCGGCGCCGCCGCCTCCGGTCGCCCCAGCCGAGACCACCGACCATGACACCCCCCTCGAACCTGCTCAACCTTCCGACATCGCTAACCTTGACCAGTGGGCCCAAGAGGGGGGACCCACGCAAGAACAATTTCGCCGGGAGCAGAAGACCTGTCCCTCCCTAGAGGGACTCCGTCAACAAGCGCTCGCCCAAGGCGCAGGGGATACTTCCGGAACTCATTGGGTCTACTGGGACAATGATCTACTGTACAGCGAGCAAAGAATCGCCGAGCTGGGGGCCAACAGAGTACTAGCGGTACCCCTCCGTTTCAGAGACTTCCTGTTAAACTTGGCCCACGATGTCCCCCTGGCAGGGCACCTCGGACAAGATAAAACTTACAGCCGCCTAGTGACCCACTTCTTCTGGCCCAAGATGAGAAACGATGTGCACCAGCATTGCCGATCTTGCCCCACGTGCCAAGCCAGTGGGAAGAGCGGCCGCAAACTAAAGGCCCCCTTGCAACCCTTTCCAGTAGTCACGACCCCATTTGAGAGGGTCGGAATAGACATTGTGGGACCCCTAGACCCGCGTACAAAACAAGGCCATCGCTTTATTCTGGTGCTGGTGGACCACGCCACCCGCTACCCTGAGGCTATACCTCTCCGGACCGTGACAGCCCCAGTGGTCGGCCGGGCCCTGATGGGGATCTTCTCCCGTGTGGGGTTCCCCCGAGAAGTCGTCAGCGACAGAGGCACGAACTTTATTTCTAAATACATGAAATCACTCTGGCAACAGTGTGGGGTCACCTACCCATTCACGACCCCCTATCACCCCCAAGGGAACGGACTGGCTGAGCGGTTCAACCGCACACTAAAAGGGATGATCGGGGGATTGGAAGAGCCCCTTCGTCGCCAGTGGGATGTACTGCTGCCGTGCCTCCTCTTCGCCTACCGGGAGGTCCCACAAAAATCACTAGGCTTCAGCCCATTTGAACTGCTATACGGGCACCCAGTGCGGGGGCCGCTCAGCCTGATCAAAGAAGGCTGGGAGATGCCTCCGGCCAAGAACCCTCCAGACGTCTTCCGGTACCTCCTCACCCTCCGCAACCAGTCCCAGCGGTTCAGGGACCTAGCAAAAGCCAACCTAGAGGCCAGTCAAGAGGATATGAAAAAATGGTATGACCAGAACGCCTCATCCATTGAATTCGAGCCGGGGCAACAAGTATGGGTAATGTCCCCCACAGAACCTTGCGCTCTCCAAGACAAATGGACGGGGCCCTTCAAGGTGATCGAGCGCAAGGGTCCTGCCACCTATCTGATCGATATGGGGTCCTCCCGGAACCCACTCCGGGTCCTCCACACCAACAGGCTGAAACCTCACTTTGCACGAACCGAACTCAGCCTACTGATGGCCACAGACAACGGGGCTGAAGACGACTCCGAGCCTCTCCCTGACCTCCTGCGGACCCAGGAGCAAGACGGCTCCGTAGATGGGGTCCGCCTCTCGGAGACCCTCACCAGAGAACAACGCCAAGAGTGCCAAGCCCTCCTGTCACAGTTCGCCAGCCTGTTCTCCCTCACCCCAGGTGTCACGTCCTGGTGTGTGCACGATGTGGACACCGGAGATAGCCCTCCTATCCGCCACCGGGCCTACCGCGTACCTGATCGGGTACGGGCCTGCATCCAGGCGGAAGTGGCCAAGATGCTCACGCTCGGGGTCATCGAGCCCTCAGACAGTCCATGGGCCAGCCCGGTCGTGCTGGTCCCCAAAGCAGCCGCCCCCGGAACCACCCCAGAACTCCGGTTCTGTGTCGACTACCGGGGCCTGAATGAGGTCACCCGGACGGACGCACATCCCATCCCCCGGGCAGATGAACTGGTCGACCGAATGGGAGCTGCCCGCTACCTCAGCATCTTCGACCTGACAGCAGGTTATTGGCAGATCGGCCTCACACCCCGAGCACAGGAACGTTCTGCCTTCTCCACCCCCGATGGCCACTATCATTTTACGGTCATGCCTTTCGGCATGAAAAATGCACCAGCGACTTTCCAACGGCTCGTCAATAAGGTCCTGGCGGGGCTCGAAGGGTTCAGCGCCGCCTACCTAGACGACATCGCTGTGTACAGCCACCACTGGACCGAACACCTCCACCACCTCCGAGCAGTGCTGCAAGCCCTTCAACGAGCTGGCCTCACGATCAAGGCCAGCAAATGTCAAATTGGACAAGGGTCTGTGACCTACCTCGGGCACCAGGTGGGAAGCGGCCTAGTGGCCCCTCTACAGCTAAAAATTGCTGCCATCCAGGACTGGCAGCCCCCTATCACCCAAACCGAGGTACGAGCATTCCTGGGCCTCACAGGCTATTACCGAAGGTTTGTAAAAGACTATGGAACCATAGTGGGGCCTCTCACGGAACTCACGTCAAAGAATCAACCAAAGAAAGTGAACTGGACCCCAGAGTGTCAAACGGCATTCGAACAATTGAAGGCCGCCATGTGTTCCGCTCCTGTGCTCCAGGCCCCCGACTACAGCCGGGAGTTCCTCGTCCAGACGGACGCCTCCGACCAGGGCATTGGGGCGGTCCTGTCCCAAGTGAACACCGAAGGCCTTGATCAACCCGTGGCCTTCATCAGCCGGAGGCTCCTACCACGGGAGCAACGCTGGAGCACCATAGAGAGAGAAGCATTTGCAGTGGTATGGGCCCTCAAAAAGCTCCGGCCCTACCTGTTTGGCACCCACTTCCGGGTGCAGACCGACCACCGACCCCTGCAGTGGCTGATGCATATGCGGGGGGAAAACCCAAAATTGCTGCGCTGGTCCATCTCCTTGCAAGGTATGGACTTCACAGTCGAACACCGGCCAGGACCAGACCACGCCAACGCAGACGGCCTGTCCCGGTTTTTCCGCCTCGACGACGAGAGTCCCCAAGAAGATGGGTAACTCTCCCCGCCTTCAGCTGGGGGGGACGCATGTTGGACAGGCCACATGAAGGGCCACTCTCCCCCAGCCCAACCAGGCCCGAGAGCCGCCACGACAGTACCACGCATCGTCATTGTACATCTGCTGCCCTCTCAGGGCCCCTGCCTGCGAGGCAAGCTAACCTCGTGGGCCCGATCCCCTGCCGGCCCACGCGGCCAACCTGACCCGCCATCTTGGACACTTCACCACGAGGTCGCCTGGCCCCCGATCGACCCCGACCCTGGGCCTGGCCCGGCCTCAGACATCTCGGCACCACCATCCACCCAGGAGGTGAGCGGGCTACTTGGCAAGTCAATGGGAGAAAGAGGTGTCGATGGCTCCCCCCGCCAAGTGCCGCTCGCCCATCGCCTCCCCGGGCGCTGGCTCCACCCCCCTGCTGGGTGTCTGGAACCCCGCATCCCGGACCCCCGACCTCCAAGTGCGAGGGTCCGGACATCAAAGCACGCCAGCCCTATAACTGGGGCAGCTCCAGAGCAGGAAGGCAGTTGTATCTTGGAGTCGAGAGACGTAAAGAGGAACTCATCCTGAACGGACTACTGGCGCTGCCGTAGCTCTGTCCTGTGTACCATCATCCTGCCTGTTGGCGCTGCCACAGCCGTCGTAACCTTCACCCTTCATCGTCGTCCGGACCTGCTGGCGTGGCCGCGGACCGTTGTAACCGTCATCTTCATCGGGACCTGCAGGCTCCGCCGCGGACCGTCATCTTTCATCCGACCATCTCGGGACCTGCTTGGCTCCTCCACGGCCCGATCATCAAGAACGCCGAGCTCAAGGATTGAGAGCTATTTTTGGACTCACCGGTAACTAAAGACTGTCCCGCTACCCTTTTCCTCAACCAAAGACTAAGCTAGAGGGGACCCCTGAGTCCAGACCTCCTTGTACCATATCATCGTAACCTAAGAATTGCATATAAAGTCTCGTTAACCTTCAGTCTTGTGTGGTGTCCGTCTGTGGGGGGGAAGTTATTCATCTGTACAGTCGTTGGAGACGGCTCTCCCTGGAGACCTCTCCCCGTACCTCGGCCGACCCTCCCGGTCCGTCTAACACACGTCTACAGCATAAACCGCTGAATGAATTAACACCAAACTTGATAGAAAGCTAGATCTTGGTCCTGAAAGAGTGCTTTTTCTGATTTGGTGTAAATCTATTAAGTAGCTTTGAGGAATTAATCCTCAAAAATACACACATATATTAAGACTGGATCACCAGAATGTAAGACCACCTGACTTCAATTGTGTAAATCTTCAACTTGCCACTAGGGAGGTAATGAGACAATGAAATGCCCCCCCCCCCCCCACTTTGAACCAAACTTCTAATGACACAGGATGAGCAAAGCAGGTAAATCATAAATGTTCTACAGTAGTTCCCATCTCTCTTAAATTCATCACTCTTAACTTTTCATCCTCCCAACGTCCCATTCCTCCTTACACCTCTGTAGCCTTCATCCGCTCATTATTCCAATCATCCACTGAAATGCCATCAATCCATCCGTTCACACATTAATCCATCCAGCCTTTCCCCTTTCAATCCATCCATACTTTTTATCTCCCATCCATTCATCCTTTTACCTTTCCATCCACTTTCCGTTTCTTGTATCCTTTCACCAACTGATGCATTCACCCTTCAATCCAGCCTTTCATCCTTCCAATCCTCCAGCCTTGCACCCTTCCTTTGTTCTTTAGACCCTACCCTCCTTCCTTCCTTTCATATTTCCTTCTTTTCACACTTCCTTACTTTGACCGCTTCTGAAATATCCAATTCTTACTGTACAGTTTCCCTCTACCGTCATTCTTTCTTTCCTCACATTTTTTTTCTTTCTTACCTCCTTTTCTCCCATATGTTCCATTCACTGCCCTCTGTTCTTTCTGGAAGATTTCATGCTTTCTTTATGCCTTTCACTGAACTTGGCCCGCTTAGACACCCCTGACTTCCCCATCCCCAAGGCTAGTCCTGCTAATCTTTTAGAGCCTTTTTAGGTCTCGCCTAGGCAGCTCGCACATGCGGTGCTGTAGGAGAGGAACTTTAGCAATCGGTCTTCACTTTTCAAGCACTTGCACTCATACTTTTGGCGGCATCGGGAGCGAGCAGCGGCGCGCATTCACAAGCACGAGTGCAAGTGCTTGAAAAGTGAACACCGCTTGTTTTTATCTCTCCACAGACTGCAACGTAGCGTGCTGGCTTGCCCATTGCCAGCTAGTTTTACTTGATTGTTTGTCTGGTGCAGGAAGGATTTAGATAATGATTTACACAATGCTGAAATCGTTTTCTTACCAGGCAATATTTGTTTAGAAAGCTGTTGTGTCTGCTGTGAATAAAACTCTCAGACTGCAGGTGAAGTCTTCTGATTAAATAAATCCCTACAAACGACTTGCAGGTCTGAATACCTTCAACGTTCCCCGCATACTGTCACAATGAACTCCCCCAGTCCATCATGAAATCTGCTAGTGTCCGTGTTTTAACCCTTCCATCAGGTCAAATCTGAACACCTCCTCCTTGTCACAAAACATGATGAATAAACACAGATTGACACGTGAATTCAATACAGATTGAAAAACGATCTAGAAAAGCGAATTGGAAAGGAACATTCATTTTCCTTAACATGAAATCTAAGACTAAAGGCACCGCACCAAATTATTATACTTCCCCCGTAATTATATTTTTGTTTGTACATCCTGTGCTTGTAGCGTTTGATATTGTGTTCCTTTTGCCTGCGTTGTTTTGAGTCTATGGCCTGCTATGTTTCGCCAGGAAGTTCTTTAGTCATTGTATAATTTGTCATTTATATTCATATTTTTGCTTGTACCGTAGGTGCTTGCTGTGCTTGAGATTGTGTGCCTTATGCCTGCCTCGCTTTGATTCTATGGCATGCTATTTTTATTTGTTCCATTCCTGTAACAGTTCTCGCATGTAACGTAACTGGTTCTATTGTACAGTGCTCTGACACCTTCAGGTAAAGTCTGCGCTTTATAAGAATGCATAAATAAAATAAATAAAAATAAAAAGAGAACCACTGCGCTGTGTCATTGCTGGTCAAGGGAGCCCACAAAGTGCAAGAAAACTTGATGGAACATTGGTTGCCCCTTGTACACAAACTCCACAAGAGCACAGCAAGGTAAAGATGCCTAAGACCCGTCGAAGTGAGCCCCATCCCCGTCACGGCCTCCGCCCCTGCCAAGGGTAATGGAATGTGAAGAGGACCCCACCACACACAAGAGCGTACAAATGTGCACCCCCATGCACAGTATCCTGCTATGGTTTGATTTGTTTCTGTGCACTAGCAAGGGGCACCCGTGCCACCATTTTGGAGGAGAGCCTTGCAAAATAAGGCTACCAACTGGAGCCACTCACAGGCATAAGACCCTGCAAAGGTGCAGACCGCTTTGCGCAAGAGCTGGAGAGAAGAATGTGGCGTAATGGCCAGAGCTACCGACTTTGGAACTGAGAACCGAGTTGTGGGGGCCATTGGGTGAAAAAAAGGGGAGCAGGGGGAGGGCAGGTGATTTGGGTTGAAATAGCCAGTGAGAGGAGGCGAAGGAAAGGATAACCCCACGGATACCAGGAGGAGAAGGAGAGGGACTACAGAGTGTATGCACGTAAGTTAAACAAAAATAAAACAAAAAAGGTGTACCTGCGGCCAGTGGAAGCACATCGGCCATATGAAGCATTTCTTGGTCCATGATCCATGGCATGGATGAAAACGCCGAAGACTTCAAAACCCAAGAGGAAGCCAGAGGCCAGGAGGAGCACCTGACCAATGGGAAGCAAGTAAACAAGAGTGACGTGGGAGCCAACCAATGGTAGGAAAAAGAATGTAATGGTTGGAAGGCTGTAAACCCCTTTTAAGATTTTATTTACAAGACGTTTTGCAAGCACAACACAGGTGCGTGCAGGCGAAACCAAAAAACACCTCTAGACACTTTTGGGTGACTCCAGTAAGTACTTAAAACGATCAAAGTACATATACCCTAATGGCCAGAGCTGACGACTTTGGAGATGGGGGCCAGGTTCAAGGCCCAGTGTCCGTTTATTATCCTGTGATTCTGCCTAAATCACATAATCTACCCATGACTAAAAAAAAATGAACCCAATCTCATGTAATGTAATTTGTAGCTCATGTAAAGCGCTCTATTACCTTGGGCCGAGTTTGTGCTACATGAAACTGCAAAAAAGAGACAGTGAATTCTTAAGGCCAGTGCATAATCATTCATAGGTGGACGCACCTCCGGGCATTTTGGTAATTCCTGTTGTCTGACAGAATATCGTGGACAAAAATATCGAGACACAAACATTGTATGCTAGAAGCGTATAAGTATTTTGTATATACTTTTCCCACATCAGGTTTTTTTAACATGTCTACAACTGATGTTCTCCCTACACTGTGTCCTGAAGATGGTCTTGCATACTCACTAAAAGACTGACACGTCAATGTCGTATCCAGTACAACCTCTTCATAATGGACTACAAGTTGACGTTGCACCAGAGACAATGGTTTTGTCCAAAGGACTCTAAATAAAACTGTTGCATAGTTGCCTGTTGGATCAGCAAGGGTGTGCTTTTATTTGACCTGATGGGAGTACTCAGATCAACAAAGGATAAATTGTTAAAATATATATCTTTTCTCTTTACACTCGTGGTGACAGAGTATGCTGCATATTTCATATTGATTGTATTATATACTTTTATTTGTTAACTGGGATCAGATTCATTAGCCTCAATCAGAAAACGAAGGCATCTTTTTGTAAATGTCTCCTCCAGGAGTCAGCTTGTTTTTTTGATCTTTATGTACCAAGTCTCCTGGGAGATTATTGGGTTGCTCTATTGTTCATGCATATGTGCAAATACAACATATAGTTTGTTCACCATCCATGTAGTCATGCATTTATGGAAACCAGGGGTGTTGTGAACCCCTCGCTTTAGCTGCTTAAGTGAGGGTAGTCAGTGCTCCCCATGGCCTGTTAGTTGTGCATTGGCCTCTTTGCTGTTGGGTGCTGAGAAAAGCTTTAACAAGCATTGGCATAGCCAATAAGTCTCGCCTTTGGAACCATTATAAGTGTTAAGTTATCCAGCACAATATCCTTGGTGCAACAACATCCACTGTTGCATGGTTAAACACTTATACGGTCCAAAAGGCGAGACCTATTGGCTATGCCAATGCTTGTTAAATTTTACAGCCATGTGAGAACTATATAGTAGTTCTGCTGGCCTACACCACAAAGTGGATAGTAGCCACATATCTTGGTGCGTTGACTTCCACAACTGTAATTGATTTTTCTAAGAAAGAGTTTTCCAGGTAAGCTATTACCAAAGTATTTGTGACAGACAAAGCTACAGAATTTGTTTTACCAAAAATGTGAGAGTTCCTAGATAGGTTGTCGATTTCACATCAGAGGAGAGCAATTTATTTCCGACCGGCAAATGATCTTGTGAAAGTCACGAATAAGATGGTGAAAGCATGTGTGCAGAGGGCTTTGTAGTGCAGAATGTCTCTGGTGGAAACACGGAAGAGACCTGTGGCCACATAGGACCAACACCTACTTCGGTGGCCGGGATTTCACAGTTTAAGAGCATAACAGCAAAGCAGAAAACAAACTAGCTCAAGTTGGTTATCTCTGGGAGGTAAAGTTCTGTGCTCTAGGGCGAATGAAGTGAATGGAAAGGGCAGAGTTCATAAGGAAAAGTATAGGAAATTATTTGTTTCCTATCATGGAGTCAAGTGTGGAAAAGGGAATGTAGGCAACATGGTATGCTTGAAGAAACCGAGGTTCCTGAAGAAGGAAACTACAAGCTTCATGGGTCATTATAAAATAACTGAAGTTAGAAGCAATGTCGTACTGTTGGAAACAGTTGACGTATGGAACATGTCACAGCTGGTGAGGGTCAAGAGTGAATTGAGTCATAAAAGAGACATCTGGGGTACGTCATGGCACAGGGTGGGTTCTGCAGAGAAATGGATGGGGAGTAGAGAACATGGTTCTGGACTGAGCGAGGCAAAAAGAAACTGGAATGGATGAAAAACTTTGTCCAGCGTTGAATCTTTAAATATATGTGACAAATTTACAATGACTAAAGAACTTCCTTGCGGGGTCTGAGAAGGAGGGAATTAGTTCTGAAAGTGTCTTTGGAATAAAAGAGATTTGAGGTCCGCTTTGAAGATCTGGAATGGAGGTGATGGCACGGAGCGAAGGAGGAAGCGAGTTCCAGATTCTCACCGCATTACCTGAGAACGATTGTGCCAACAGTTTTTCTCTTTTGAAGGAAGGGGGTTCAAGAAGGAACTTTTCTGCATTCCGAGAAGGTCTTAAACCTCCAGACAATTTCAGTTTATTCACCAGATAGCGAGGGGAGGAAGAGTGCAAAGCTTTGTGGGTGATGCACGTCGTTTTGTAGATAGCTCTTGCCTCGATGGGAAGCCATCGGAGAGAAGACAGGATAGGAGTGATGTGGTCACTTTGTTTGGACCCTGAAATGAAGCGAGCTGCTGAATGGAGGACGGATTTGAGGGGGGAGAGGTGAGATTTGGGGAGGCCAGTCAGAAGAGAATTACAATAGTCCAATCTAGAGAGAATTAGCGATTGGACCAGGGTTTTTAGGTCCTTCTCCGGGAAGAACCAACAAATCCCCCATAAAAGGCGCAGCTGATAACATGCGCTCTTGGCCATGGAATAGATGTGTGAAATTAGGTTGAGTCTTTTGTCAAGTATGACACCTAAGGATTTAGCTCAGTCTCAATGATGGGTTTACTGTTCAATAGATTCAACTGATCCATCCAGGATTGAACAGGAGGCGGGGAGAGAGAGCTAGATAAGTGGAGAAATTCAGTTTTGGAGGGATTCAGAATGAGTTGGTGAACTAACATCCAGTTGTGAATAGCGTTGAGTGTAGAGCTGAGTAGTGCGAGATCATGAGGGGAAGACACCTTGAGGTATGTTTGGGTGTCATCCGCATAGAGATGGTAGAGGATTCCAGATTTGCTTAGGAGGTTCCCTAATGGTTCCAGATAAAGATTGAACAGAGTGGGAGCAAGGATAGAACCTTGAGGGACGCCTTGACCAACCACCAGTGGAGACAAGAGACAGTTCGCAATCTTAATAATCTTAATCACACTTCTCAGGCCCTGGTGCATCGTAGTGACAGGGAATTGTCAGCCTCTTGTGCACTGGTGAAGTCTTACACTTGGAAAACTCTTCTGCTCTGCGGTGGCTGACATGTTGACGGATTCTTCTGCACAGTAGTGATCGTTTTATCTGTGACAGAGGCCCGTGCACATTGGTGGCTCTTTTTGTGGTTGCTTGCACATAGTGGCGGTGGACCCCTGGAAAGCTCCATTTCACTGTGGATGCCAGTCAGTCAGTCAAGTTTCTTTATTTCGGTTAATAAAAACCATAAAAGCTATACAAAAGTCATTGTTATACATGGTAAAATTATACACATGATTGCAGTTCAATGGTTACACAATAAAATAATTAAAAATAATTAAAATCTATAATACAAGAACAGGGTAAAATGAATAAGACCATAGACCAACCCCAATTCTAGTCAATCCACAGTGCATTATTAAACAAATAAGATTGGTTTAGGGGCAATATAGCCCTACAAACAAATTCAGCTATGTGAGTCTCATTTTGTTTAGGCGCGCTGCCGCTATCAAAAAGCTGGCTACACTATAGGTGACTTGGACAGAATCAAGCATTTGTAAGTGTAGAAGGGCAGGCCTCACCTGCACAAAATTTAATTCCTTCAGTATTGGGTTTAAGAATTTTTTACGGGGCACCGACTAATGCTCGCAGAACATCACTAGGTGCAGCGTATCCTGTTTGGAGAAACTATCGCATGTGCATGGTGGAGTATCTTCTGGAGTCTCCCATTTAGGGTAAATGCCCAACGTAAAGTGAATGAGGTTAAACCTGAATCTAACCAAAAGGTAGCGATGGTAGGGCTTAGTCACATACGTCAAGCACGGTTCCATAACGGGGGAGACTACCAGATCATAGCTTGATTTCACTGTGGGTTTCCTAAGTTCAGCCTCTTCCCTTTCTAACTCCAGCAGATTGCTAAAGTTATGCTTAATCTACCCTACATCCTCAATCCTTAGGCCCTGTGGTGATGAATACATTTCCGGGTGCCCTAGCCTATCGCATGCCGCTCTAACATACGAGAGCCAGGGTATTCTGTCCGCCTTATCAAGGGCCACACAGTCCTTGAGTATCAGATGGTTAGGCGTGATCTCTTCATTCAACCAGGTTTTAACCCATCGTAGCAGAGGGGCCATTTTCAGATGGTCATAAACATACCCCAGACCCACTTCACGGTGAATCGAAAATGTGGGCGATGATTGGGGGAGTGACAAGAGTGATCTGATAAATTTATTTTCTACAATTTGGATCCCAGGTGATGGCACATAGCCCCAGATGTCAGACCCATATGAGGCAATTGCCATACACTTTGACTTATAGATCCTAATCATAGCCTCCATGGGTCTTGCTCCCAGTCTCTTAGAGAAGTTCAAGAGAGCTGTGGTGGATCTTGCAACCACATTGCTCTTGACCTTCAACTGGGGACCCCAGTTCCCCCTTTCATCAAAAACAACTCCCAAGTAACAAAAAAAAGGCACCCTTGAAATTTCAGTACCGTTACATGTGAAGGTTTTAACCTTCGTGTTCTTTTTGCGTATCCCGGTCACCATTACATGGGATTTTGAAGTATTGATTTTTAAGTCCAGGGCTTGGATGCTTCCTTTGATAGTTGCTTGATAGTTGCTTGTTCTCACTAATTGCGGCTCACTTGGCAGTCACTAGTTCACAGTGGTGCTTAGCAGTAGCTCACATGCCATGCTATTTTGCACAGGTGCCAGTGCTGGTCCTTTCCAGGTTCTTGTGCACGGTTCTTGTGCACGGCGGTGGCAGAGGCCTTAGAGGCTCTAGTGCACTGTAGTGATGCCCCCCCTTCCAGGCTCTTGTGCACGGCGGTGGCAGAGGCCTCAGAGACTCTAATGCACTGTAGTGATGCCCCCTCTTCCAGACTCTTGCACATACTAGTGTTGCCTACCCTGCTCAGTGTTTGTGCACAGCAGTAGCAAAGGACTTAAGAACTTGTGCACAGCAGTTATGAGCACCCCTTCGACGCTCTTGTGCACAGAATTGGTGGTTGCTTTGCCAGTCTCTCGTGCAAACCATAGCACCTTTTAAAATTAATTTTAGCTTAGCCATGCTGCACCTATTGGCTTCGCCACTGTTTGTTTGTATATAGGGATGTGCTCTATGAACGCCCTCCTCCTCATCTTCAAAATGTATAGCTTGATGTCAGCCCACATATCTTTAATGAAAGGATGCCTTTCTTGTGCGTTAGTATGGAAAAATCTGCATTACTCATTAAATAACCTACATTTCCCGGACCCCAGAATATATCTTTCCAGAGAGATGGAATCATAGAAAGAGTGACACACAAAAAGCTGACTTTTGAAACATATGCCTGCAGCAGACACGTCCACACAAACCACACCACGGAATGTGCCACCTCAGCCCAGGCTGGACCGCGGGAACGTGGACAGAGACTGGAGGGGCATCAGGGAAACTGTGAGCAAAGCTCTGCAAAGAGCAGCAGTCCACAGCAGCATGGCCAGGCCTTCTGGGTACCACTTACCTCCATCATGAGGCTCTGGAAACAGAAGCAGAACACAGCAGCATGACCAGGCCTTCTGGGTACCACCTACCTCCATAATGAGGCTGTGGAAACCGAAGCAGAACACAGCAGCATGGCCAGGCCTTCTGGGTACCACTTACCTCCATCATGAGGCTCTGGAAACAGAAGCAGAACACAGCAGCATGGCCAGGCCTTCTGGGTACCACTTACCTCCATCATGAGGCTCTGGAAACAGAAGCAGAACACAGCAGCCTGGCAAGGCCTTCTGGGTACCACGTACCGCCATCATGAGGCTATGCAAAGAGCAGCAGTCCACAGCAGCCTGGCAAGGCCTTCTGGGTACCACGTGCCTCCATCATGAGACTCTGGAAACCGAAGCAGTCCACAGTAGTGTGGCGAGGCCTCCTGGGTACCACGTACCTCCATCATGAGGCTCTGGAAACAGAAGCAGACCACAGCAGCCTGGCAAGGCCTTCTGAGTACCACTTACCTCCATCATGAGGCTATGTGTTAGAATTGGGGGTCGCTGGTTGGCGCAGGTATGTACTTGCGACAAGCAGGGACCCTCTCCTCTAAGTCAGGGCAAAGGATTACTCTCCAGAAATAACCTCTGCTTACCCTCTAGGTAGTGTGGCGCAAGCAGTCAAGGCTAATCTCAGGAGCACATGTGGTTAAGCATTTGCAATATCACACTCAATAACTCATTAACCCACCACATAATGACACAAGACTGTTGGTTCTGTAAAAATATATCTTTTATATAACTCTTAAGCAGGTTTGTACATACAATCTTTAAACGTTCCAGTTACTCTTTAGAATGATGCCACAGTTCGTATTTGTATTATTCAGTACTTCAAAAGGGTTCAATTCACTTCAGAAACAATGCCACAATGTTCAACCATAAGATATAGGCCTCAGTTGCAAAGGTCGAGCCTAGAAGGGGTTAAATACTTCTACAGTCGGTTCACTGGGCTTCAGGCACTGTTAAGATTGTTATTGCGGCTCGTTCTGGCAATATTTGTTAAGGCTGTACGCCTCGGAGTGCCCCTGCGCGCCTCGTATGTTTACCGGCAGAAGCCCATACCAAGTCTCACGCATCTCGCGTGAGACGCGTACACATTCGGCAAGGTTAAAACAGTGGGACTCGTACGGCGGGATGATAGCGTACTGGGCAAATCTTTAGGGCAGAGAGGCGGTGCGAGTCGTTAGATGGGGGTGAGAATCGCACTGCACACAGGTAATCTCAGGCGACACAGTACCTTGTTTTGTGGGGGTTCGAGGCGGACGGATGCGGGTGCCACACTCTGGACGTCGCAATGTCTTCCTGGGGCTGAGGCTACGGCTCGAGGCTTGGGGAGCGGCTGAAGCAGACGGTGCGGGTGGCGATACGGTCAACAGGACGCGGTCGATGTATTTAGGGCGTGACTTAAAAAGTAAGGTAACAATCTGCGCTTAGCATAGAGTGCCGATGGACTTGTAATGTGCCGCTTCTGTCATTGCATACAGAAATATAATATAGCCAGTAAAATGACACCTTCAACAAGCCGGGAATATTGGTTTTGCCAGTGGTTATTCGTTGCATAAGATAAATATGCAACAACTATAACTGTGTTGTATATAATATTAAAAATGCTTCGGTTCTGAAATGATGGAGCTGCAAAAGGCCTATAACAATTCTCTTACAAGTTACATCAAAGGCAGTAAAGAGTGGCACTGTTGCAGGGTTAAAGATTCTTTTTTTTTCACCCTGAGGACAAAATGGAGAGCCAGATAGCGGCTTGTCTCGCACCTGCTTTTTAGAAGTGGCCCATTTAAAGCCCAGCACACCTCTTCTCGCAACCTCGCATCTCCTGTCAAAGACTGGCCGCACCTCCTTTCACTGTTACACTCCCTCTACTCGTATTCACGCCCTCCTTGGACACAGGTGTGCTCCTCCTTTCACCCTCCCACTGCTAGCACCTCCTTTCACTCTCCCGATGCTTAAGGACGAAATGCTTCTACTAACAGCCTGGGATTTCCTGAATAGGTGTGCTCCTCCTTTCACCCTCCCACTGCTAGCACCTCCTTTCACTCTCCCGATGCATAAGGAGGAAATGCTTCTACTAACAGCCTGGGATTTCCTGAATAGGTGTGCTCCTCCTTTCACCCTCCCACTGCTAGCACCTCCTTTCACTCTCCCGATGCATAAGGAGGAAATGCTTCTACTAACAGCCTGGGATTTCCTGAATAGGTGTGCTCCTCCTTTCACCCTCCCACTGCTAGCACCTCCTTTCACCCTCCCGATGCATAAGGACGAAATGCTTCTACTAACAGCCTGGGATTTCCTGAATAGGCGTGCTTCTCCTTTTACTTCCCAGCACGTATGGACTCCCTCTTCTTACACCTTCACTCATTCTCATTGTCCCTGATTACAGCTGTGTCACCTTAAGGGATTTCGGGATCCCGGGAAAGACACATTTTGGGGGCCCTCATTCGGAACGATTTTGAATTTACATTCATTCATTCATTCATTCATAAATCTTTATTTCGATGATTTGTCACCATAAAAGATATAAGTATCCAATTCATAAATGTTAAAACTGTAAAACATTAAAAACATTGAAGATACATCAGAGTCCATATGAAAATGTCATTAAGAAAGGGAGTCACATTTCTACTACAGTGAAGATCAATGACCAGCCTTAAGGCACTGACTTCTCAGAACCCATATTGCTCCTAGGTATTTGGCCACTGCAAAGACAATATGATCCGACAAGTCTGTTTCAACACTCTAAACGCGGCCAGGCACTCTGCAAACCCCAAATTCCTGCAAACAGGGACAATCCATTTCTTGCGGGACACGCAATATGCCGGGCAGAAAAAAATGATATGCAGCTCAGATTCATTGGCCACTCTGTAAGCCGGACATAGACTAACTGCTGGCTCACTCCACTTACTAGTTAGAACTCGAAGTGGAAGGGTCCCATGTCTCCATTGCAAATAGAGTTTCCTGAGTGAGGCAGGGTATAGTTTGTCCAAGGCTGGTTCGAAACTGTAAATGTCCTTGATGCGTAAGAATGACTCTGTGAGTGTCCCAAGGTTTTGCCGACAACAGAGTGCCGCTATTTTGCTGTCGTAGTAAACCTTTGCCAGTCTCTTTTTGGAAATTATTGGACAAGCGGATGAAGGATCAGACCAGAGTGTCAGTAGGCCTAGACCCTCAAGCTCAGTTTTGATAAATTTAAGCCATTTAATTTTCCCTGCATTAGGCATGGCTAGCACCTCCTGGAGCCCCTGCCTATAGGTAATCAGTTCTGGGACTGCCCACAACCTACGCCAATAGACCAGGGGACGCAGTGCCAATTCTTCAGCAAGAGGTCGCACCCTAGATCTAGCCTTAATGGAACAAGGGGCGTGCTGGGCGGAAGTGCTACCATCCGCCTAATGAACTTGTTCTCCTCTCTCACCAGGTCTGGAGAAGATACATGACCCCAGAGCTCGCAACCATACATGGCCGCCCCCCTTGCCTGTGCCCTGTAAATCTGGAGGGGTGGACCAACGGGTTTGATGGATGACCTGTTTTTTCCCATAAGCTTTAAGACCCCCCCCGTGTACTGGGCCAATTTGAGTAGTGCTTTCTCTTGGTGTGTGCACCAGGTCATATTCTCATTTAGCATGACACCAAGGTACTCAAAGGTACGCACCCTTTCGAGACTACTTTGCCCTATGGTGGGGCTAGGTCGTAGTTTTGGTGGGGGATTAAAAACCATGAATTTGGTCTTTAGGGTGTTGATTTCTAAACGTGTTCCCCACAAAAATCCACAAAGCCATTTAAAACGCGCTGAATCCCCATTGGGGTCTTTGAACGCAGCAGGGTGTCATCAGCGAACATAATCGCCGGCACCCTGCTGCCTGCCAACTTCGGAGCGTCGGAGTTGGTAACCCCATTCAGGTGGGTGATTACCCCGTTGACGTAGAGGCAGAACAGGGTCGGTGCGAGCACACAACCCTGCCTTACCCCCCTGTCAACGGGGAACCGGTTTGACAACGCCCCCTCCTTGCCACACCGCACCTGAGCAAAGTTGGCAGTGTGGAGACGAATAATCATCTCCAGCAAGCCCCTAGGGACCCCCAGTTTGGCCATCACCTCCCAGATTTTACAGTTTCTGCTAATTTTATGGCAGGACGGAGGCTCCGATTATGTCAAGCTGCATTATGCCAAGCAAAGTTTCTGGAATTGCCGATATGTTAAACCAATAAAAAAGTGTATAAAAAAAATAAATATGCCTTGCATAAGGTCCCACAAATCGTGCAGATGACCCGGCATAAATAGAGACAGAGTTAGAGGTAGGGTTAGGCTGAGAGAAAGCAAAACGTTTAAATATATAAGTAGAAAAAATGTCAAAGTTTACTATCCCAGGGGGGCCCTTGGAAGGTGGGCCCCCTGGGCAATTGTCCACTTTGCAAATGCCTTAAAGCACCTCTGATCAGAGGCGCGCACCTCCTTTCACTCTCTTGGTGTATATAGATACACACAAGGGGTTGGCATAACTCACGTAATTTTGTGTAGCCTAATAATCAGGAATTACCTTAGAATTTGTTGAGATTATGCGGCATTATGCGAGCCTTTTTATCCACCCCAAACTTGTTCTCTACTGATGAGGGAAACTATCCCGAAACCCGAGCCATGTCTCGGGTCTAGAGATTTTGGGAACAACGAGTACCTACTCGCACCAACTTTGGTGAACCACTCATGAACTTGATTTCTATTCTTCGAACTATACGCACTTCAAATACCAGAGTGCTTAGGGGCGATCCGGAGGAGGGGCTAGCGGAGTGCGATCCATTGCAGTATTCTACTTAACGCTCCCATGAGCGCCAAGCTGACGAGCTTTTGGAGACGCCCTGCGAGCCGGAGAGGCATCGAGGCCTGTGACGGAAACTTGGCGGCCTTCTCATCCACCCCAAACTTGTTCTCTACTGATGAGGGAAACTATCCCGAAACCCGAGCCATGTCTCGGGTCTAGAGATTTTGGGAACAACGAGTACCTACTCGCACCAACTTTGGTGAACCACTCAGGAACTTGATTTGTATTCTTCGAACTACACGCACTTCAAATACCAGAGTGCTTAGGGGCGATCCGGAGGAGGGGCTAGCGGAGTGCGATCCATTGCAGTATTCTACTTAACGCTCCCATGAGCGCCAAGCTGACGAGCTTCTGGAGACGCCCTGTGAGCCGGAGAGGCATCGAGGCCTGTGACGGAAACTTGGCGGCCTTCTCATCCACCCCAAACTTGTTCTCTACTGATGAGGGAAACTATTCCGAAACCCGAGCCATGTCTCGGGTCTAGAGATTTTGGGAACAACGAGTACCTACTCGCACCAACTTTGGTGAACCACTCATGAACTTGATTTCTATTCTTCGAACTACACGCACTTCAAATACCAGAGTGCTTACGGGCGATCCGGAGGAGGGGCTAGTGGAGTGCGATCCATTGCAGTATTATGCGAGCAGGTCATTCTCCATTTAGTGCTCTTTCTTAACACATAAATGCAGTAGTGTCCAAAATGGATGTGAGCATGAATTTTGCACTAAGAAATAGCACTAAATGCAACAGAACATGAATAGCGATAGCAAGCGCGAGCAGCCCCGTGCCAAATGTGCTCTAGAGGTAGGATTCCCCCTCCAAATTCTTAATTCCACTCTTAATTACACGAGCAGGAGTAATCGCGTCATTATTAGTTATTCCTTGTCAAAGAGTAACGTGGAATTACCAAAATTACTCCAACATCTCTGGCATAATCGAAATTCTGCCTAGGCATAATGCACACCTCTTTCCACAGCTGCAGGCACCCTGCACACAGAGGTGCACCTCCTTTCACCGTCCCAGTGTGTACAGATGCACACCTCTTCTCCCTGCCTCGCTCCCACCTCTGCGCACAGCTCACACTCTCTATACACAGGCGTGCACCGTCTTTCACTCTACTAGTGCTCAAGGACTCCCATCTCTTCTGATATCCTCGCTTTCACCTCTTCTCACAGCCTCGTTGCACCCCTTTTCCACAGGCTTGAACCTCCTTTTACTCTCCCACTGCATAAGGGCATACCCATCTTCTCACAGCTCGCACTCCCTGCACACAGGCATGGACCTCCATCCAGTCTCCCAGTGCATGCACATCTTTTCACTCTCCGAGTGCATATGGGCTCACACCTCTCCTCACAGCCTTCCGCTCGTTGCATATGAGTGCACATCCTTACACTCTCCCATGCATAAGGACGCACACCTCTTCTCCCAGCCTCTGATCACCTGTGCACAGGTGTGCAGCTCTTCTCACTCGTACAGTACATACAGACTTAACAACTTTAAACCGCCTCACTGCCCTCACTGTACACAGGCATGCATCTCCTTTCCCTCTCCAGCCCGTATTGTATCATTCCTCTTCACACTGTGCACATGTTCTCACTGCACTTACCGTACAGTACACAGGCGTGCACCTACCTTCACTCCCCCAGTATCCATACAGCATGCCTTTCCTCACCAGTTCGTCTCACACCTGTACACAGACTTTCGCCTCATTTCACTCTCACACGGATGTACACCTCATCCCACTGCCTCGCCTTCACTCCACTGTACACAGACGTGCACCTCCGTTCACTCTCCCTGTGCATAGGCACTCACACCTCTTCTCACAGCCTCGCGGCACTGCACTGTACACAGACGTGCACCTCCTTTCACTCTACCTGTGCATAGGGACTCACACCTCTTCTCACAGCCTCGCGGGCACTGCACTGTACACAGACGTGCACCTCCTTTCACTCTCCCTGTGCATAGGGACTCACACCTCATCCCACAGCCTCGCGTTCACTCCACTGTACACAGACGTGCACCTCCTTTCACTCTCCCTGTGCATAGGGACTCACACCTCATCCCACAGCCTCGCGTTCACTCCACTGTACACAGACATGCACCTCCTTTCACTCTCCCTGTGCATAGGGACTCACACCTCATCCCACAGCCTCGCCTTCACTCCACTGTACACAGACGTGCACCTCCGTTCACTCTCCCTGTGCATAGGCACTCACACCTCTTCTCACAGCCTCAGGGGGCACTGCACTGTACACAGACGTGCACCTCCTTTCACTCTCCCTGTGCATAGGGACTCACACCTCTTCTCACAGCCTCGCGGGCACTGCACTGTACACAGACGTGCACCTCCTTTCACTCTCCCTGTGCATAGGGACTCACACCTCATCCCACAGCCTCGCGTTCACTCCACTATACACAGACGTGCACCTCCTTTCACTCTCCCTGTGCATAGGGACTCACACCTCATCCCACAGCCTCGCGTTCACTCCACTGTACACAGACTTACACCTCCATTCTCTCTCCCTGTGCATAGGGACTCACACCTCTTCTCACAGCCTCACGGGCACTGCACTGTACACAGACGTGCACCTCCTTTCACTCTCCCTGTGCATAGGGACTCACACCTCATCCCACAGCCTCGCCTTCACTCCACTGTACACAGACGTGCACCTCCGTTCACTCTCCCTGTGCATAGGCACTCACACCTCTTCTCACAGCCTCGCGGGCACTGCACTGTACACAGACGTGCACCTCCTTTCACTCTCCCTGTGCATAGGGACTCACACCTCATTCCACAGCCTCGCGTTCACTCCACTGTACACAGACTTACACCTCCTTTCACTCTCCCTGTGCATAGGGACTCACACCTCTTCTCCCAGCCTCACAGGCACTGCACTGTACACAGACGTGCACCTCCTTTCACTCTCCCTGTGCATAGGGACTCACACCTCATCCCACAGCCTCGCGTTCACTCCACTGTACATGTAAGGATTGCAGGTAGGTTCCACAGGAGCGTCAGGAATCCGAAGAATATTCCACAGCCTTCCCCTACGGCCTTCCGACTCTATCAAACACTAGAGTACGAGAGACACGCCAGGGGAAAACAGGGAGACAAAACAAGGAAAGTTGGGGGGGAAAAATTGTGTTCGATGGTGATCTTCAGGATTGGATGCGTGGTACTTCAATGGGGGAACTGGTCAACAGGTAGGCTGCAATAAAAGGTGAGTAAGTATTCTAGTTTATGACACACTATAATGAAAACACTAAGACACCTTTACACATAGAAACATCACATACCCCAGGTTCCTAATGTGTCGCTGAATTAAACATGTGGGCCTAGATGTATCAAGCCTTTTGTGATTCGTTAAGGCCGAAATTCGCAGAATTTCGGCCTTAAGGAATCGCAAACGGACATTTAGCATCTTTTGGGATGTATCAGAAATTAGCAAAATAAGGAATCGCAACAAATTGCGATTCCTTATTTTGCTTATGCATTTAAGGAATCGCAATTTTGCGATTCCCTAAATGGCATGTATGATTTTTTTTTAAATTGCGAATTCGGGTTAAGGAATCGCAAATTAACACCAAATTGAGGTTCGTGTTAATTTTCGAAATCCTTTTAAAAAACAAAATATGACTATTTTGAAGGTGGCATGTGACACATATACATGCCCATAGGGCATGTATGTGTGCCATATGCACACACACATGTAAGTTTCAGGGGTGCAGCAGGGTGTCCATGAGACACCCCTGCACCCTTGAAATAATTCTCAAATTGCGATTAGCAAATTGCGAATTCGCAATTTGAGAATTACTGCACAATCATTCCTATGGGCCTTCTGGCCCATAGGAATGCATGGGGAATTATTCCTTATTTGCGAATTCGCAAAATGCGAATTCGCAAATAAAGATAAATAAGGAATCGCAAAAAAATGCAATTTTTTACATACATTCCATTTTGCGAATTCTAAATAGCGATTCGCAAAAAATCGCTATTTAAGATTCGCAAAATGGAATCTTGATACATCTAGGCCGTGGAGTCTTATGTAAGGAACTTCATCTGGAGCTGTGGCAGAGATGACATAATATGTTAGTGAGTAATTGCTGACTAAATACTGGTAGTAATAATATAGTCTAATTTGTACACTTCTCACTTCAGCTGTTTTGTAGAAGGCTTGAAGAAACATTCACTAACGGGTGGCATGTAAAGAACCTTTAGCCCACTTCTTCTGATGATGATATGACCGTCTATGAAAACCAAAACAACATATATTTAACCGTATGTATGACAAACCTTAATAAAAGTATATAAGTAGCGCAAAGGCGCTGTTACCGTGATTCCCTGTAGTGAAGCTGAAACTGCACCCACTCTTGTCCACCCAAGAATCACACCAAATACACGAAGTAGAATTCCAGTAAACGAATCCAGTAAGGGAAAGAAATAAAATACTAAAGGGGAGTGTAGGGCTAATAGGAGGGGTCGAGCAGAAAGGACACTAGCTAACTATCTAATAGGAAATGAGGGCTTTATGGAAAACATACACCAGTCAGCGGAGACCAAGCCCGGCTGCCGGGTAGAGGAATTCCAGGGAGGCGGAGTCAGAATGACGCCCGACCGGACAACGGAGAGCAGGCCCGGCTGTCAGGTGAAGCACACTCCGAAAAAAAACACAAAGCTGAGCCCAGCCGGATGGCAGGGCAAAACCCGGCCGCCGGGCGGGACTCAAGGGCAAGGTGGGAAGAAGGTTCACGGAGAGTATCGTGAACAAGCAGCACTAGGGGACACAGGCGCCCAAGCATGAACGCCTGTATACAGCGAACCGCTGCTGATTGTAAGCGCAATCTGGGGCCCGCTCAGGAACACGGGGGCCGGTAACGCTCTCTTCAGTACAGCGAACAACAAACAGGAAGATCCAAATCAACACGGAAGTCAGGCAATAGAATCTAGACGGATGCGGAAACGAAGAGAGCTTGACGCAAGAACGTGAAGCGTCGCTCCTTGGTTCATGGTGCTCTAAATAGCACATTTCTTAAAGGGACAGTGTATAGGAGTCTCGAGGCATGACAGTACACAGACGTGCACCTCCTTTCACTCTACCTGTGCATAGGGACTCACACCTCATCCCACAGCCTTGCGTGCACTCCACTGTACACAGACTTACACCTCCTTTCACTCTCCCTGTGCATAGGGACTCACACCTCTTCTCACAGCCTCGCGGGCACTGCACTGTACACAGACTTGCACCTCCTTTCACTCTCCCTGTGCATAGGGACTCACACCTCTTCTCACAGCCTCGCGGGCACTGCACTGTACACAGACGTGCACCTCCTTTCACTCTCCCTGTGCATAGGGACTCACACCTCTTCTCGCAGCCTCACGGGCACTGCACTATACACAGACGTGCACCTCCTTTCACTCTCCCTGTGCATAGGGACTCACACCTCATCCAACAGCCTCACGTTCACTCCACTGTACACAGACGTGCACCTCCTTTTACTCTCCCTGTGCATAGGGACTCACACCCAGCGTCGGATTGGTAACTAAGGAATTTGGCAATGCCCGAGGGGCCGAGGTTCGAGTTCCAGCTGAGGGCTGCTTTTAGCAGCCTGGGGGCCAATTTGGGCGGTGTCTCTGTTGTTCGACTATACCGCCAGAGGCCCAATGGGTGTCTGAGTGGCCTTTCTGGAGGGAGATGGGCACTCATTACCTCCCGTATAGCAGCAACAGGTACAGGTGTCACCCCTTTTCTTTCGCTGGGCCTCCCATTAATGTAGGCATACTGAGCGGGGCAGGGGGCCTGAGCAGAAGTGGCCTCACTTGTTTTCAGGTGTGTTTCACTAGTGTAAACTGATGCGTGCATTTTTTTTACCCCCTCCCCCTTTTTTTATTTAAAATTACGCTGAAAGCAGTGATTTGAGGGGAGGCATTATGCAAATGTGGGCCGATTTTTTTGTCCATGCCCTTGCCGATTTTTAATCCCAATCCAACCCTGACGCGACGTACCAGCCGTACTACACCCCACAGCGATTCCCTTTAATAGCTGCGGGGAGCGTTTCTCAGCTCACGGGTCAGGAGGGCACAATCATTAGTAGAGTCCGTCTTTACTGGGCAGCCTGCGACACGGTGATCAGTAGGCGGCGGTGCTCGGACTGGACAGGTCCCTCTTCACGGTGCGAGCTACGGCTCGGAACGGGTGCAGTCACGGTGCTTGTACCAGCGGGGGGCTGGTCTTTACTTTGCGGCTGGCGACACGATCAGGCCACAGTCACGGTGCTCAGGGCACACAGAGGCACAGATTTGTAGAGAGCGCGGCGAGGGTGCACGACGCACTCAGCTCACCTTAACTCAGCGCTGCAGGGATAAGCAGCACACACCACAGCTTCTTCCTTCGGTGGGGGTTAGCGCCCACTGTTCCTGGGGTGCAGTTCAGGGGGCAAGTTCACAAGCAAGCCCTTGGAGATCTTTGTAGAAGAATGCACAAGTTGAATAAATAAAGTCTTTCTCAGTCTTTTATCTTCTCTCCTTCTTGCAGCAAGGCACCCACCACAGGCCAGTCTCTCAGGATTAGAGACAGTAATCCTCCATGCAGCTTTCCCAGGTCCTTCTCTTCATGCAGAGTTTCTTCTTAGCGCCAACAAGATCTGATTTGTTAGGAGCAAGGCTCCTACTTTTATAGGACATTTCTTTTGTTCTCGCAGGCCAGGGGGGCCTTTGCCTAATCCAGTCAGTCTCTGAGCACTTTGTTTTCCAGTCTCTGGTTTTTTCTTTCAGTGTGCAGGGCAGGGATGAAATGGTTAGGCAAGCAAATGCTAACTTTCTAAAAGTAGCATTTGCAAACACAGGATATTAAAATAAACTTTACTAAAAGAAGTATTTTATTATTCTGAGTTCAGGCATGAAATGGTTAGGCAAGCAAATGCTAACTTTCTAAAAGTAGCATTTGCAAACACAGGATATTAAAATAAACTTTACTAAAAGAAGTATCTTATTATTCTGAGTTCAGGCATACTAAACTTGACTTTCTACCACGTTCCCTGAGCCTGCTGGGATTATAGAGTGTAATAATTCCAGCAGCCCATTCTGGCCTATGAGAACAGGTAGCCTTACAATAGTGAAAAACGAACATGGCTGTAATTCACTATTAGGACATGCCACACACATCAGGGCTTGTCCTACCTTATGCTTACAATGCACCCTGCCCTTGGGCCTACCATAGGGGTGACTAATATGAAGTTACGGGAAGGATTAGGGAACTGGCAAGTAGGTGTACTTGTGCAGTCAGCATGATAGTACCAGACTGCCCGCAGGTTCTGCAATGCCAGAACCTAGAAACATTTTAAAAGGCTGCTTCTGTGGGTGGCGTAACCAGCACTGCAGGCCTACTAGCAGTATTGATATTTTCAATCCCTGGCACTCCAAGTGCACTTTACTGGGGACTGATAGTAAACCAAATAAGCCAAACATGGAAACCAATCAATGTTTACACTTTTAAGTGGGGAGAGCATATGCACTTTAGCACTGGTCGGCAGTGGTAAAGTGCCCAGAGTCATTAAACCAACAAAAACAGGTCAGAGAGAATATTGGAGGAAGGCAAAAAGTTCAGGGATGACCCTGCCAAGAGGGCCAAGTCCAACACTATGCAAACAGAAGCAGACCACAGCAGCCTGGCGAGACCTTCTGGGTACCACATACCTCCATTATGAGACTATGCAAAGAGCAGCAGTCCACAGCAGCCTGGCGAGACCTTCTGGGTACCACGTACCTCCATCATGAGGCTATGCAAAGAGCAGAAGTCCACAGCAGCATGACCAGGCCTTCTGGGTACCACCTACCTCCATCATGAGGCTGTGGAAACCGAAGCAGAACACAGCAGCCTGGTGAGGTTTTCTGGGTACCACGTGCCTCAATCATGAGACTCTGGAAACCAAAGCAGTCTACAGTAGTGTGGCAAGGCCTCCTGGGTACCACGTACCTCCATCATGAGGCCCTGGAAACAGAAGCAGACCACTGCAGCTTGGCGAGGCTTCTGGGTACCACCTACCTCCATCATGAGGTTCTGAAACAGAAGCAGACAACAGCATCAGACCACAGCAGCCTGGCGAGGCTTCTGGGTACCACCTACCTCCATCATGAGACTCTGGGAACCGAAGCAGACCACAGCAGCATGGCAAGGCCATCTGGGTACCACTTACCTCCATCATGAGGCTATGCAAACAGAAGCAGACCACAGCAGCCTGGCGAAACCTTCTGGGTACCACGTAAATCCATCATGAGGCTATGCAAAGAGCAGCAGTCCACAGCATCCTGGTGAGGCCTTCTGGGTACCATGTACCTCCATTATGAGGCTCTAGAAACAGAAACAGACCACAGCAGCCTGGCGAGGTCTTCTGGGTAACACGTACCTCCATCATGAGGCTCTGGAAACAGAAGCAGCCGACAGCAGCATTGCGAGGCCTTCTGGGTACCACGTGCCTCTATCATGAGGCGCCGCAAGGCGAACCCCTGTGGACGATCACATGTGAAATAAGAAGAACCTACTTTTCATCATAAAGATAAAAGCTAGTTTGTAGGTCTTGCCTGCGTGGGCTGCGCACATGCGCAGTCTCGCTGGCAACATTTTATGTTTTTAATGACCTTTCAGTGACTGGCTTTATGCCCCGCCCCTCTTTCCCATTGGCCAGTGTCACCGTTTATGCTAAATGGTGGAAAGCCATTGGGAAAGAGCATTCTGTGACGTAGGCTTTTCTCTTTTTGAGACGGCCCACTTGGACGGGCTCGTCTGACTTCCTTTTGGCGTAAAAGGTTTCTTATCTTTATGGGGCCAACATGGCCCCATAAAGATAAGAAACCTTTTACGCCAAAAGGAAGTCAGATGAGCCCGTCCAAGTGGCCCACTCAAAAAGAGAAAAGTCTGTCACAAAGCTTTGGACTCGGCTGTAGGTATTGTTTGGTTCTTGGTCTTAGGGTTCCCTGCCCATGTTCGAAAAGCAGACTCTGAGATTCGGCTCAAGTGAACACATCCACGACACAGGGGAACCGGGGACACTGACAAGCTTACAATAAGAATGTTCCCCCCACACACATTTAAATGCGGTTTTACTCGTACAAGAGTCTAATTTAACAATACTATTCCAGGACCGCGAAAACGGACTAACTGTGCATGAGTTGTTGGGGATAAAGGTCTCGGTGAGGGGACACCCCACATTTTGGGTTTCTTCTCCGCGGCCATGCCCTGCTCCAGCATTATGGCTGCTGTAACTGAACGTGCAGATAATCTGCTCGGCATAGCCTATTTCCAAAAATAGAGACACTGTTTGCAGCTCCCCGCAGCCAGTGCTTGTTGCTGGGAGAGGTCAGCCAAGGAGAGCGCAAGGGCTGCGTAACATTGAGCTTGCATAGTGCAGAGCGGAGATTCTCTCGCAGGTAGGCTGGGTGTAAAAGGCAGAGACACTAATCCCGCAGTTCTACCCGAGAACACCGGAAGAGCTGGAAATACTGGAAGGAGACCCCAGGGGGAGAATGAACGCTGCAGGCTCAGCTCTGGCTCGGACAGGCTCACCTCGGTGTGCACAATCCCTGCATCCACATTGGCGGACCCTACTCTCTGCGCATTCATATCGCTCACTATTTACATCAGCTCACTGCCTGCCTACTCTTTTCTTGCTTTCAGTTTCACTTCCTCTGCGTTTTCGACAGGGGTATTCCCGCCACCATTGTTTTTATCTGGTCTCTGATTTCTTCAACCAGTTAATTCTTGTCTCCCATTATACCGGAATCCCACAGTCTCATCAGAACGCCGCCTTGGCTAAAACGAACTGCAAATGCTGGCATTCAACTCGGAAAATCTGACTATTACTGTTTTACTGATGTAAAGGTTTAACCTAATTTTAATTATGGTCTTACAATATGGAGACATTTGGTATTATTGTTTTACTGTTGCAATGTTTTAAATTAATCATGCAAAGATATTAATAGTATAAATACATTTGCTGCTGAAACGAAAATAGTAACGCAACAATTCTGCCCCATTAAATATTTAAGTTGCAAAGCCTCGCACATAGAAACTACGTCCCAGTTCTCTCACCAGTTCATCACATGGGCAGGTGCATTTGTTACAAATCTTTAACTATACAGACTCTCTGAGGACATGCAAGGATTTATATAACCCATCCTAATCAGGGAAGACCCACTCAAGTTAAAGACTGCAGAGTGTCTCTGTACAGCCCAGTTAGAGACTGATGCACTAGAGAATTACTGACAGTATGAAAGCCATTGTACTCCAGTATGGCCAGTGCCTTCCCAGTGTACCCATAGCTGCTGCTCATTGAGAGAGTGTTGACCATATTGGACTAGAATTGAGGTAAATAAAGGGGCATATTAGTAGTGGACAGTCCCCTTGTGTGGCTTAGAAGCATTGTGGTGTAATGTGTGCCATGGATATAGCTACATACCTGGTGCAAGACCGAGAGAGTGACTGACCTAGTATCTTTCTTGAGCTTTTAAAGATCTACAACTAATTTTACCCACACCAGACACTAGGATTGTTGTTTTTATTATTGTTTTCAATAATTTAATCCCATCCTACTGAGCCAGTGGGAAATGCAGGTGTGAGACTAATAAAAATACAAGAAGTGCTTTAGAGGACAAACGTGCTTTACAAGCAAAGACGCATTACTGTAGAGGTCTCTTTTACAAGAGAGAGATAAAGCATAGAACAAGCATTTGCAATGCAATAGGCCTCACATTTACGCGAGTTTGACCTATTGGCATTGTAAATGACAATGGCTTTTATTTATGTTTCAATAACCAAAACATAAATAAAAGGCAATGTCATTTACAATAAAAATAGCTTAAACTCTCGCAAATGCGAGATCTATTGCATTGCAAATGCTTGTTTTAGGTCAAGCCTGGGCAGTGCATGCACTGCTGCGAGGCATGCAGTATTGGAGTATGTACTTGAAGCTCCGCCCACTCTCCGCCTATATATGTCATTGGATTGTGTCATTGTTCTTCATGAACGCTGGCTTGTGAGTTGTTATTAGGTTTGTAAGTACCTTCTTGGTACCGCCTTGTCTGCATTTGTAACCTCCCATGGCGACTGGACCTTTTACTTCTTTTGCTACATGGAGTGTCTTATTTAGTCTTTACGCATTCGTTTCTTTAATGGGTATCTCCTACTGCAGGCATGACGTGCTTTCCTCGCCATGCACGCTTTCACTTTCAAGCAGCCATGAACAATGGCGGCCTCTTCTTTGAAGTTAAATAGTTCTCGTATTTACAAGAGTTTGAGCTATTGCCATTGTGAATGAGTAAGGCAGATGGTCTAAGGTTTCCGCTAGAAGGGGCACTGTCAGTTTGGAGGACACAGAATACCCTGCCGACCAAACTCTAAGTGAATGCCTACATTCTAAAAGGCACTCTTCTGGGGGTAAAACCCTATCAGTTGTTGTTGAGAACTTTAAAATCATTCCACAAACATGAACATTCAACATGTCAGAGTGCAGAGCATTTCTCTGCCCTAACCCCTCACGCCTCCAGCCCTAACTCTTCATATACACTCAAAGTATTCTCAGTTAATTGACATCTGTTCATCAATCCAATGCGTAATAAATAAATAAATAAATAAATAGGTGCCAGTGACCAACGTCATATCACTGCTTACCAATATTGCTGTGGGCGGTGGTTGTTGGGTGTTGTGGTTCAATGGCCCTGCCTTGCTACTCATCTCAGTTTCTTTTTGATGGCCGTGAGCGCACAGGACTGGGCTCACAGTCAGGCCACCATGGCCACCTGTTGAAGGGAAGAGCTTCCAGTGTACTGAGCACATGCACAGCCTGCCCTGCTCAGCTAAGCCAGCCTTGCTTTCCGGCCACCAGAAGTCGGCAAGCGGGGGTAAAGGACAGGCTGCTGACACCGTCCAACACACTTTAATGATTAGTGACCAGACCAGGACAATGTGGAAACAACTGAAAAGAGTCCCACTCCCCAATGCAATAGGTCTCGCATTAGGAAAGTTTGAGCTATTGGTCTTGTAAATGCCGATTTTTTTATTTATGCGTTGGTTTTGAAAATAGCTAAATTAATAGCTTTGTCATTTACAATGCCAATAGTTATAACTTTCGCAAATGTGACACCAATAGCATTTGTAATGCTACATGTTTTGTATTTACGTGACTTAGATGTATTGATATTACAAATAACAATGGCTTTTAATTTTTTTAAATAATTAATACTTAAATAAAAGTGATTGTAATTTATAATGGCAATATCTTAAACTTTTGTAAATAACGTTTGTGAGGATTATGTTCAGTGTATGTTATTGTGACGAAAATCCAAGAACAGAAGTGAAATATTAACATATTTTTGTGACATTTGTAATAAAGCTTGAAACATTGAGAGAACATATTTGAACCAGTTGTTGTTTTGTTATTGTGACGAAAATCCAAGAACAGAAGTGAAATATTAACATCTTTTTGTGACATTTGTAATAAAGCTTGAAATATTGAAAGAACATATTTGAACCAGTTGTTGTTGAATGGTTGCACAGATTGATGCTGTGATGCCGCGGAGTGATGTTGTGGTGGCGACGAGTGATGCTGTGGTGTTCAGTGAGGCTGTGGTAGCGCATAGTGATGTTGTGGTGCCCCTGTGTGATGCTGTGGTGGCCCTGAGTGATGCTGTGGAGGCCGTGAGTGATGCTGTGGGGGCCGTGAGTGATGCTGTGGAGGCCGTAAGTGATGCTGTGGAGGCCCTGAGTGATGCTGTGGAGGCCGAGAGTGATGCTGTGGAGGCCCTGAGTGGTGCTGTGGAGGCCCTGAGTGATGCTGTGGAAGCCCTGAGTGATGCTGTGGTGGCGCATAATGAAGCTGTGGTAGCGCATAGTGATGCTGTGGCGTTCCAGAGTGATGCTGTAGTGGTGCTGAGTGATGCTGTGGTAGTGCTGAGTGATGCTGTGGTGGTGCTGAGTATTGCTGTGGTAGTGCTGAGTGGTTCTGTGGTGTTCCGGAGTGATGCTGTGGTGGTGCTGAGTGGTGCTGTGGTGTTCCAGACTGATGCTGTGGTGGTGCTGAGTGATGCTGGGGTGGCGCTGAGTGATGCTGGAGTGGCGTCGAGTGATGCTGGGGTGGCGCTGAGTGAATCTGGGGTGGTGCTGAGTGAATCTGGGGTGGCGCTGAGTGATGCTGGTGTGGCGCTGAGTGATGCGGTGGTGGCGCTGCGTGATGCTGTGGTGGCGCTGAGTGATGCTGGGGTGGCGCTGAGTGATGCTGGGGTGGTGCTGAGTGATGCTGGGGTGGCGCTGAGTGATGCTTGGATAGCCCTGAGTGATGCTGGGGTAGCGCTGAGCGATGCTGGGGTGGTGCTGACTGATAATGTGGTGGTGCTGAGTGATGCTAGGGTAGCGCTGAGTGATGCTGTGGTGGTGCTGAGTGATGCTGTGGTGGTGCTGAGTGATGCTGTGGTGGCGCTGAGTGATGCTGTGGTGGTGCTGAGTGGTGCTGTGGTGGTGCTGAGTGATAATGTGGCGGTGCTGAGTGGTGCTGTGGTGGGGCTGAGTGATAATGTGGTGCGGCTGAGTGGTGCTGTGGTGGTGCTGAGTGATGCTGGGGTGGCCCTGAGTGATGCTGTGGGGTTCTGAGTGGTGCTGTGGTGGTGCTGAGTGATAATGTCGAGGTGCTGAGTGATGATGTGGTGATGCTGAGTGGTGCTGTGGTGGTGTTGAGTGGTGCTGTGGTGGTGCTGAGTGATGCTGTGGTGGTGCTGAGTGATAATGTGGTGGTGCTGAGTGGTGCTGTGGTGGCGCTGAGTGGTGCTGTGGTGGTGCTGAGTGATAATGTGGTGGTGCTGAGTGATGCTGGGGTAGCGCTGAGCGATGCTGGGATGGCGCTGTGGGATAATGTGGCGGTGCTGAGTGATGCTAGGGTAGCGCTGAGTGATACTGTGGTGGTGCTGAGTGGTGTGGAGTGATAATGTGGTGGTGCTGAGTGATACTGGGGTAGCGCTGAGTGATAATGTGGTGGTGCTGAGTGATGATGTGGTGGTGCTGAGTGATTCTGGGGTGGTGCTGAGTGATGCTGGGGTGGCGTCGAGTGATTCTGAGGTGGCGCTGAGTGATGCTGGGGTGGCGCTGAGTGATGCTGGTGTGGCGCTGAGTGATGCGGTGGTGGCGCTGCGTGATGCTGTGGTGGCGCTGAGTGATGCTGGGGTGGCACTGAGTGATGCTGGGGTGGTGCTGAGTGATTCTGGGGTGGCGCTGAGTGATGCTTGGGAAGCCCTGAGTGATGCTGGGGTAGCGCTGAGCGATGCTGGGGTGGTGCTGACTGATAATGTGGTGGTGCTGAGTGATGCTAGGGTAGCGCTGAGTGATGCTGTGGTGGTGCTGAGTGGTGCTGTGGTGGTGCTGAGTAATGCTGTGGTGGTGCTGAGTGATGCTGTGGTGGTGCTGAGTGGTACTGTGGTGGTGCTGAGTGATAATGTGGTGGTGCTGAGTGGTGCTGTGGTGGGGCTGAGTGATAATGTGGTGCGGCTGAGTGGTGCTGTGGTGGTACTGAGTGATGCTGGGGTGGCGCTTAGTGATGCTGTGGGGTTCTGAGTGGTGCTGTGGTGGTGCTGAGTGATAATGTCGAGGTGCTGAGTGATGATGTGGTGATGCTGAGTGGTGCTGTGGTGGTGCTGAGTGGTGCTGTGGTGGTGCTGAGTGATGCTGTGGTGGTGCTGAGTGATAATGTAGTGGTGCTGTGGTGGTGCTGAGTGGTGCTGTGGTGATGCTGAGTGATAATGTGGTGGTGCTGAGTGATGCTGGGGTAGCGCTGAGTGATGCTAAGGTAGCGCTGAGTGATAATGTGGTGGTGCTGAGTGGTGCTGTGGTGGTGCTGAGTGATAATGTGGTGGTGCTGAGTGATGCTGGGGTAGCGCTGAGCGATGCTGGGGTGGCGCTGTGGGATAATGTGGCGGTGCTGAGTGATGCTAGGGTAGCGCTGAGTGATACTATGGTGGTGCTGAGTGGTGCGGAGTGATAATGTGGTGGTGCTGAGTGATACTGGGGTAGCGCTGAGTGATAATGTGGTGGTGCTGAGTGATGATGTGGTGGTGCTGAGTGATGCTGGGGTGGCGCTGAGTGATGCTGGGGTGGCGTTGAGTGATGCTGGGGTGGCGTTGAGTGATGCTGGGGTGTCGCTAAGTGAAACTGGGGTGGTGCTGAGTGAATCTGTGGTGGCGCTGAGTGATCCTGGTGTGGCGCTGAGTGATGCGGTGGTGGCGCTGCGTGATGCTGTGGTGGCGCTGAGTGATGCTGGGGTGGCACTGAGTGATGCTGGGGTGGTGCTGAGTGATGCTGGTGTGGCGCTGAGTGATGCTTGGGTAGCCCTGAGTGATGCTGGGGTAGCGCTGAGCGATGCTGGGGTGGTGCTGACTGATAATGTGGTGGTGCTGAGTGATGCTAGGGTAGCGCTGAGTGATGCTGTGGTGGTGCTGAGTGGTGCTGTGGTGGTGCTGAGTAATGCTGTGGTGGTGCTGAGTTATGCTGTGGTGGTGCTGAGTGATGCTGTGGTGGTGCTGAGTGATGCTGTGGTGGAGCTGAGTGGTGCTGTGGTGGTGCTGAGTGATAATGTGGTGGTGCTGAGTGGTGCTGTGGTGGGGCTGAGTGATAATGTGGTGCGGCTGAGTGGTGCTGTGGTGGTGCTGAGTGATGCTGGGGTGGCGCTGAGTGATGCTGTGGGGTTCTGAGTGGTGCTGTGGTGGTGCTGAGTGATAATGTCGAGGTGCTGAGTGATGATGTGGTGGTGCTGAGTGATGATGTGGTGATGCTGAGTGATGCTGTGGTGATGCTGAGTGGTGCTGTGGTGGTGCTGAGTGGTCCTGTGGTGGTGCTGAGTGATGCTGTGGTGGTGCTGAGTGATAATGTGGTGGTGCTGAGTGGTGCTGTGGTGGCGCTAAGTGGTGCTGTGGTGGTGCTGAGTGATAATGTGGTGGTGCTGAGTGATGCTGGGGTAGCGCTGAGTGATGCTAAGGTAGCGCTGAGTGATAATGTGGTGGTGCTGAGTGGTGCTGTGGTGGCGCTGAGTGGTGCTGTGGTGGTGCTGAGTGGTGCTGTGGTGGTGCTGAGTGATGCTGTGGTGGTGCTGAGTGATAATGTGGTGGTGCTGAGTGGTGCTGTGGTGGCGCTGAGTGGTGCTGTGGTGGTGCTGAGTGATAATGTGGTGGTGCTGAGTGATGCTGGGGTAGCGCTGAGCGATGCTGGGGTGGCGCTGTGGGATAATGTGGCGGTGCTGAGTGATGCTAGGGTAGCGCTGAGTGATACTGTGGTGGTGCTGAGTGGTGTGGAGTGATATTGTGGTGGTGCTGAGTGATACTGGGGTAGCGCTGAGTGATGATGTGGTGATGCTGAGTGATGCTTTGGTGGTGCTGAGTGGTGCTGTGGTGGTGCTGAGTGGTGCTGAGTGATAATGTGGTGGTGCTGAGTGGTGCTGTGGTGGTGCTGAGTGATAATGTGGTGGTGCTGAGTGGTGCTGTGGTGGTGCTGAGTGATAATGTGGTGGTGCTGAGTGGTGCTGTGGTGGCGCTGAGTGGTGCTGTGGTGGTGCTGAGTGATAATGTGGTGGTGCTGAGTGATGCTGGGGTAGCGCTGAGCGATGCTGGGGTGGCGCTGTGGGATAATGTGGCGGTGCTGAGTGATGCTAGGGTAGCGCTGAGTGATACTGTGGTGGTGCTGAGTGGTGTGGAGTGATAATGTGGTGGTGCTGAGTGATACTGGGGTAGCACTGAGTGATGATGTGGTGATGCTGAGTGATGCTTTGGTGGTGCTGAGTGGTGCTGTGGTGGTGCTGAGTGGTGCTGAGTGGTGCTGAGTGATGATGTGGTGGTGCTGAGTGATGCTGGGATAGCACTGAGTGATAATGTGGTGGTGCTGAGTGATGATGTGGTGGTGCTGAGTGATGATGTGGTGATGCTGAGTGATGTTGTGGTGGTGCTGAGTGGTGTTTTGGTGGTGCTGAGTGGTGCTGTGGTGGTGCTGAGTGATGCTGTGGTGGTGCTGAGTGATAATGTGTTGGTGCTGAGTGATAATGTGTTGGTGCTGAGTGATGCTGTGGTAGCGCTGAGTGATGCTGTGGTAACAGGGTTGTGGAGCATGATGAGGAACCTGGGGTGGCCGGCACAGGTATGCTCGGTGGGGCTTTGGGGCGTGGCAGGGCAGGGGGGAGCCGACAGACAACGGACTAGGTATTATTTATTTATTTATTTAATTAATTATACCTTTTCCGTCATCCGTCCCCCCCAACCACTGCATTTACCTGTGCCAGCCGCCGCTATGAGGAACAGCGGTAGATATATGGGTGGAAACTAGCAGGAGCGGGCAAAGAGGACTTTTCTTGTTGTAAGCCAGTCCCTTGTGCAGTTCAATGCAAACACTGCATTTGTGGTGGAACGATACACCATTACAGCCAGTAGCTTCAGATGGGGGAGATCCACCCATCTAGGCTGAGTCAAGCGGCAAATGACAAAGTCTTCTGACAATGGCTAAAAGGGGCTGCTGAAAAAAAGGCATTGGTTGACACCTTCTCTAAGTGTGCTGTAAACAACAGGTTATTTTGACACCTGTGTTGAAAACCCCCATTACTAAAGATGAGAACAAAGAAGGTCCATGGAAGGAGAAAACTGAATAAAATTAGCGAGCTGAAGAAAAAGATTAACACAATGAAAAGCAGTGTAAGAAAAAAGGTGAATGAACGAGAGTTAGAAGCCAAGGGAACAAAAAGAATGCAAACACTAATATGAAAGGAAAAAATAAAAACATAAAAGAAAGAAATACAAAAAGGAGAGACAGAAAGAAAATTGAAGAGAAAGAGGAAAGAGACAACGAGGGATAGCAAGAGAAAAAGCAAGAAAGAAAGAAAAATATCAAATGAAAAAGTAGAAAACAAACAGAGGAATGCTCATCAATAGTTTCCTTTGGCTTTCAGAGTTAACTTGACTTTTTCATTACTTAAAAACTCAAATATCTGAAACCACTCTTTAATCACCCGTGAGTGAGAAGAAATGTCCACACTAGACAGCAGCCAAGCAACTAGTTCAACATTATGAGGCCTGCAGATTTGTTGCTGCTCTCATTCCCCGCACCAATATCAACAGCAGAGACTGGCGAAGAGAACAAGGAGGCATTGAGAGAGACCTTGTGGCATCCCTGGTGGGGGAGGGTGATGGACTGGAGCTTAGGACGAGACAGCTAAGAGAGATATGATCCACGTCAGTCCTGAAACAGCGGCCAGAAAGAAATATCATCACGATGCAAAGCGACTGCTACAACAAATTATCAGAATCCGTAAAGACACAAAAACCAGAAATAAATATCATCTAGAACTGCTGTGATGCTGCTGAATCCGCGAGCAAAATATTAGTAGGACAAAGCAGCCATGAATAAATATCATAATCCAAAATCATTGAGCAACCTTAACAACTATCAAAAAATCAATCACGATGCACCAGTCAAGAAATATCAGAATTCGTCACCACAGAACAGCCATGACTAATTATCAGAAGATGTAAAGACATAGCATCCTCAGAAAACTTTCCATGAGAATCAATCTTGATACAGCAGCCACAGAGAAATGTCATCAGAAATGCCATCAAGCGCAAAAGACACGCAGGATACTTAAAAGCGGCCACGAAATGAAATGAAAAGTGGCCGGGAAATGCTCTTGGCACTGCGGGGGCGGGGGGCGCATTCCTTTGCAGTGTGAAGCAGGGGGCGGGGGAGCGGATCCCTTTGAAGTGAAGCAGCATTGCTGTGGCGGGTCTGATGCAATGATGCGAGGCAGGCGGCTCGGAGAGCAAATGGATATCGCGTGCACGGGCACATGCACTCGGCGCAATCCGCCTGGTTTAGCTTTCCTGGATTCAGCTCTATAGTCTCGACATCTGCAATGCACAAGCGCATTAGCAGAGGACGAGACCTAAAAACTGGGGGTGCTGAGGACCACTAACAACAATTGGCACAAATAGTGCTGTGGAGACTGCCTCACATGTAAAGCTCACCAGGACTAATTCTGGGTATAGCGCCTAGAAATATCTGCGGGCTCTGATACAATAAATAATCTAGCCCTTCTCCTCGCATTTGACAGCCGTGATTAGGGTGCTCTGGGCCCTGGTGCCATTTCACCTACTGCACTAATAATAGCTAAGTCACTCTCTTAATGGTGCTTATTCCAAAGGTGATCCCCTGCTGTCTCACTCCTCCGCGAGGCGCTACATGAACAAGCTGACCCTTTACATTGTGTTCTCTGACATCACTACACTTGTCTTCCATGTTGCCCAGAGAGACGGATTGTAGTGGAAAAAGGATCGCAGCCAGTAGTCACTACTGCAGAAAACAGAAAAGGCGGACACCACAGCAATACACATTTTATATATACTAGTAAAAACATTACAAGCAAAAAGGTGCTTCCTGTTTCCATGTGCCGCGAATAAAACGCTTCCGTGATGAAAAACATGTGTCAACGTGAACAAACATTTGCAATACAATAGGTCTCGCATTTACGAGAGTTTGAGTTATTGGGATTGTAAATGACGATGCCTTTTATTTATGTGTTGTTTTAAAAAAAGATAAATATAAAGTATCCTCATTTACAATGCCAATAGCTTAAACTCTCACAAATGAGAGATCTATTGCATTGCAATTGTGCTATAAAACTTTTTATAAAGCGCTAGGAGAGAGCTTGTCCTGTCTGCAACAGCAGGCAGTGCAAAGCTATTTGAGAAAATAGTGCTTGGAGGCTGTAATGAAAGCCTACAGAGTAACAACACACGTAACAGGGGGTGTTGCCATTGGAGATTACAAAATGGGACATGGAGGTACAAAGGAGCGACTACTAAGCCTATTGACCAATGAACAGCCACAGTTTACAATGGACAATAACACAAACCAATGAAAAATATGGGCGGATCTTCAAGTCCATACCTGAATACAGCATGCACTGCCCAGGCTCGACCTAAAAAGCAGCAGCATTTTAAGCGGGTGTCACTGAGCAATGATTGGTATAAAACAGGATTAGTTCGGTTGCTTTCGGCAGGGTGCGCTGTGGCAGGAATGACTCCCAGCAATGAAAGCGCTTGCGCCATCTATTGAGCAGGTGACACACACGACGGTTCTTGCAGCTTCACCCACCGTCCCTCTGGCACCAACCCAGCCTAGCTCCTCGAAGCATTAAAGCACACTTTATCAGACAGAACCTCACACACACATATTCACAAACCGCTCCAGTAAACACGGACCAAACAGACATAGGCAATTACTGAAAGTGGGCTTCATGACTTCCAATGCAGAGCTTGAAAATATATCTGTGCAGAATACAAACCCCAGACAAGTAGAACCAGTTACCACGGGTACACGTTTAAATCCGTCAGTGGTGTAGACTTCAAATAATGGACTAATTACATCAGAGAACACTATGTGTTAGTGGATTAGCCTGCACAAAGATCACACCAAGCCTGTGCTGGCACACCATTTAATTAAAGCTCCACAGATCACTCCAAGCCTGTGCTGGCACACCATTTAATTAAAGCTCCACAGATCACTCCAAGCCTGTGCTGGCACACCATTTAATTAAAGCTCCACAGATCACTCCAAGCCTGTGCTGGCACACCATTTAATTAAAGCTCCACAGATCACTCCAAGCCTGTGCTGGCACACCATTTAATTAAAGCTCCACAGATCACACCAAGCCTGTGCTGGCACACCATTTAATTAAAGCTCCACAGATCACTCCAAGCCTGTGCTGGCACACCATTTAATTAAAGCTCCACAGATCACACCAAGCCTGTGCTGGCACCACTTCATGACATTTCCACAGATCACTCCAAGCCTCTGCTGATACACAATTTCACGACAGTTCCCCAGATCACACCAAGCCTGTGCTGGCACCATTTCATGACAGTTCCACATATTACACCAAGACTGTGCTGCCAGTCTGCCACACCATTTCATGACAGTTCCCCAGATCACGCCAAGCCTTTGTTTGCACACCATTTCACGACAGTTCCACAGGTCACACCAAGCCTCTACTGGCACACCATTTCACGACAGTTCCACAAATCACGCCAAACCTGTGCTGGCACACCATTTCATGACAGTTCTACAGATCACTCCAAGCCTGTGCTGGCACCATTTCATGACAGTTCCCCAGATCACAACACGCCTCTGCTGATACACAATTTCATGACAGTTCCACATATTACACCAAGCCTGTGCTGGCACACCATTTCATGACAGTTCTACAGATCCCTCCAAGCCTGATCTGGCACAAAATTTCATGACAGTTCCACAGATCACGCCAAGCCTGTGCTGGCACACCATTTCATGACTGTTCCACAGATCACGCCAAGCCTCCGCTGGCACACCATTTCATAAGAATTCCACAGATCAGGCCAAGCCTGCGCTGGCACACCATTTCATGACAGTTCCACAGATCAGGCCAAGCCTGTGCTGGCACACCATTTCACGACAGTTCCACAGGTCACACCACGCCTGTGCTGGCACACCATTTATTGACAGTTCCACAGATCATGCCAAGTCTGTGCTTTCATGACAGTTCCTCAGAACACGCCAAGCCTTTGTTTGCACACCATGTCATGACAGTTCCACTTATCACACCAAGGCTGCGCTGGCAACACAATTTCATGACAGTTCCACAGATCACGCCAATCCTGCGCTGGCACATTATTTCATGACAGTTCCACAGATCACGCCAAGCCTGTGCTGGCACGATTTCATGACAGTTCCACTTATCACACCAAGCCTGTGCTGGCACACCATTTCATGACAGTTCCACATATTACACCAAGACTGCGCTAGCACACTATTTCATGACAGTTCCACATATTACACCAAGACTGCGCTGGCACACCATTTCATGACAGTTCCACAGATCACGCCAATCCTGTGCTGGCACACCATTTCATGACATTTCCACAGATCACTCCAAGCCTCTACTGGCACACTATTTCATGACAGTTCAACAGATCACGCCAAGCCTGTGCTGGCACACCATTTCATGACAGTTACACACATCACACAAACCCGTGCAGGCACTATTTCACAAAAGTTACACAGATCACACCAAGCCTGTGCTGGCACACCATTTCACAACAGTTCCACAGGTCACACCAAGCCTGTGCTGGCACACCATTTATTGACAGTTCCACAGATCATGCCAAGTCTGTGCTTTCATGACAGTTCCTCAGATCACGCCAAGCCTTTGTTTGCACACCATGTCATGACAGTTCCACTTATCACACCAAGGCTGCGCTGGCAACACAATTTCATGACAGTTCCACAGATCACGCCAATCCTGCGCTGGCACATTATTTCATGACAGTTCCACAGATCACGCCAAGCCTGTGCTGGCACGATTTCATGACAGTTCCACTTATCACACCAAGCCTGTGCTGGCACACCATTTCATGACAGTTCCACATATTACACCAAGACTGCGCTAGCACACTATTTCATGACAGTTCCACATATTACACCAAGACTGCGCTGGCACACCATTTCATGACAGTTCCACAGATCACGCCAATCCTGTGCTGGCACACCATTTCATGACAGTTCCACAGATCACGCCAATCCTGTGCTGGCACACCATTTCATGACATTTCCACAGATCACTCCAAGCCTCTACTGGCACACTATTTCATGACAGTTCAACAGATCACGCCAAGCCTGTGCTGGCACACCATTTCATGACAGTTACACACATCACACAAACCCGTGCAGGCACTATTTCACAAAAGTTACACAGATCACACCAAGCCTGTGCTGGCACACCATTTCACGACAGTTCCACAAATCACGCCAAACCTGTGCTGGCACACCATTTCATGACAGTTCTACAGATCACTCCAAGCCTGTGCTGGCACCATTTCATGACAGTTCCCCAGATCACAACACGCCTCTGCTGATACACAATTTCATGACAGTTCCACATATTACACCAAGCCTGTGATGGCACACCATTTCATGACAGTTCTACAGATCCCTCCAAGCCTGATCTGGCACAAAATTTCATGACAGTTCCACAGATCACGCCAAGCCTGTGCTGGCACACCATTTCATGACTGTTCCACAGATCACGCCAAGCCTCCGCTGGCACACCATTTCATAAGAATTCCACAGATCAGGCCAAGCCTGCGCTGGCACACCATTTCATGACAGTTCCACAGATCAGGCCAAGCCTGTGCTGGCACACCATTTCACGACAGTTCCACAGGTCACACCACGCCTGTGCTGGCACACCATTTATTGACAGTTCCACAGATCATGCCAAGTCTGTGCTTTCATGACAGTTCCTCAGAACACGCCAAGCCTTTGTTTGCACACCATGTCATGACAGTTCCACTTATCACACCAAGGCTGCGCTGGCAACACAATTTCATGACAGTTCCACAGATCACGCCAATTCTGCGCTGGCACATTATTTCATGACAGTTCCACAGATCACGCCAAGCCTGTGCTGGCACGATTTCATGACAGTTCCACTTATCACACCAAGCCTGTGCTGGCACACCATTTCATGACAGTTCCACATATTACACCAAGACTGCGCTAGCACACTATTTCATGACAGTTCCACATATTACACCAAGACTGCGCTGGCACACCATTTCATGACAGTTCCACAGATCACGCCAATCCTGTGCTGGCACACCATTTCATGACAGTTCCACAGATCACGCCAATCCTGTGCTGGCACACCATTTCACGACAGTTCCCCAGATCACACCAAGCCTGTGCTGGCACCATTTCATGACAGTTCCACATATTACACCAAGACTGTGCTGCCAGTCTGCCACACCATTTCATGACAGTTCCCCAGATCACGCCAAGCCTTTGTTTGCACACCATTTCACGACAGTTCCACAGGTCACACCAAGCCTCTACTGGCACACCATTTCACGACAGTTCCACAAATCACGCCAAACCTGTGCTGGCACACCATTTCATGACAGTTCTACAGATCACTCCAAGCCTGTGCTGGCACCATTTCATGACAGTTCCCCAGATCACAACACGCCTCTGCTGATACACAATTTCATGACAGTTCCACATATTACACCAAGCCTGTGCTGGCACACCATTTCATGACAGTTCTACAGCTCCCTCCAAGCCTGATCTGGCACAAAATTTCATGACAGTTCCACAGATCACGCCAAGCCTGTGCTGGCACACCATTTCATGACTGTTCCACAGATCACGCCAAGCCTCCGCTGGCACACCATTTCATAAGAATTCCACAGATCAGGCCAAGCCTGCGCTGGCACACCATTTCATGACAGTTCCACAGATCAGGCCAAGCCTGTGCTGGCACACCATTTCACGACAGTTCCACAGGTCACACCACGCCTGTGCTGGCACACCATTTATTGACAGTTCCACAGATCATGCCAAGTCTGTGCTTTCATGACAGTTCCTCAGAACACGCCAAGCCTTTGTTTGCACACCATGTCATGACAGTTCCACTTATCACACCAAGGCTGCGCTGGCAACACAATTTCATGACAGTTCCACAGATCACGCCAATCCTGCGCTGGCACATTATTTCATGACAGTTCCACAGATCACGCCAAGCCTGTGCTGGCACGATTTCATGACAGTTCCACTTATCACACCAAGCCTGTGCTGGCACACCATTTCATGACAGTTCCACATATTACACCAAGACTGCGCTAGCACACTATTTCATGACAGTTCCACATATTACACCAAGACTGCGCTGGCACACCATTTCATGACAGTTCCACAGATCACGCCAATCCTGTGCTGGCACACCATTTCATGACAGTTCCACAGATCACGCCAATCCTGTGCTGGCACACCATTTCATGACATTTCCACAGATCACTCCAAGCCTCTACTGGCACACTATTTCATGACAGTTCAACAGATCACGCCAAGCCTGTGCTGGCACACCATTTCATGACAGTTACACACATCACACAAACCCGTGCAGGCACTATTTCACAAAAGTTACACAGATCACACCAAGCCTGTGCTGGCACACCATTTCACGACAGTTCCACAGGTCACACCAAGCCTGTGCTGGCACACCATTTATTGACAGTTCCACAGATCATGCCAAGTCTGTGCTTTCATGACAGTTCCTCAGATCACGCCAAGCCTTTGTTTGCACACCATGTCATGACAGTTCCACTTATCACACCAAGGCTGCGCTGGCAACACAATTTCATGACAGTTCCACAGATCACGCCAATCCTGCGCTGGCACATTATTTCATGACAGTTCCACAGATCACGCCAAGCCTGTGCTGGCACGATTTCATGACAGTTCCACTTATCACACCAAGCCTGTGCTGGCACACCATTTCATGACAGTTCCACATATTACACCAAGACTGCGCTAGCACACTATTTCATGACAGTTCCACATATTACACCAAGACTGCGCTGGCACACCATTTCATGACAGTTCCACAGATCATGCCAATCCTGTGCTGGCACACCATTTCATGACAGTTCCACAGATCACGCCAATCCTGTGCTGGCACACCATTTCATGACATTTCCACAGATCACTCCAAGCCTCTACTGGCACACTATTTCATGACAGTTCAACAGATCACGCCAAGCCTGTGCTGGCACACCATTTCATGACAGTTACACACATCACACAAACCCGTGCAGGCACTATTTCACAAAAGTTACACAGATCACACCAAGCCTGTGCTGGCACACCATTTCACGACAGTTCCACAAATCACGCCAAACCTGTGCTGGCACACCATTTCATGACAGTTCTACAGATCACTCCAAGCCTGTGCTGGCACCATTTCATGACAGTTCCCCAGATCACAACACGCCTCTGCTGATACACAATTTCATGACAGTTCCACATATTACACCAAGCCTGTGCTGGCACACCATTTCATGACAGTTCTACAGATCCCTCCAAGCCTGATCTGGCACAAAATTTCATGACAGTTCCACAGATCACGCCAAGCCTGTGCTGGCACACCATTTCATGACTGTTCCACAGATCACGCCAAGCCTCCGCTGGCACACCATTTCATAAGAATTCCACAGATCAGGCCAAGCCTGCGCTGGCACACCATTTCATGACAGTTCCACAGATCAGGCCAAGCCTGTGCTGGCACACCATTTCACGACAGTTCCACAGGTCACACCACGCCTGTGCTGGCACACCATTTATTGACAGTTCCACAGATCATGCCAAGTCTGTGCTTTCATGACAGTTCCTCAGAACACGCCAAGCCTTTGTTTGCACACCATGTCATGACAGTTCCACTTATCACACCAAGGCTGCGCTGGCAACACAATTTCATGACAGTTCCACAGATCACGCCAATCCTGCGCTGGCACATTATTTCATGACAGTTCCACAGATCACGCCAAGCCTGTGCTGGCACGATTTCATGACAGTTCCACTTATCACACCAAGACTGCGCTAGCACACTATTTCATGACAGTTCCACATATTACACCAAGACTGCGCTGGCACACCATTTCATGACAGTTCCACAGATCACGCCAATCCTGTGCTGGCACACCATTTCATGACAGTTCCACAGATCACGCCAATCCTGTGCTGGCACACCATTTCATGACATTTCCACAGATCACTCCAAGCCTCTACTGGCACACTATTTCATGACAGTTCAACAGATCACGCCAAGCCTGTGCTGGCACACAATTTCATGACAGTTACACACATCACACAAACCCGTGCAGGCACTATTTCACAAAAGTTACACAGATCACACCAAGCCTGTGCTGGCACACCATTTCACGACAGTTCCACAGGTCACACCAAGCCTGTGCTGGCACACCATTTATTGACAGTTCCACAGATCATGCCAAGTCTGTGCTTTCATGACAGTTCCTCAGATCACGCCAAGCCTTTGTTTGCACACCATGTCATGACAGTTCCACTTATCACACCAAGGCTGCGCTGGCAACACAATTTCATGACAGTTCCACAGATCACGCCAATCCTGCGCTGGCACATTATTTCATGACAGTTCCACAGATCACGCCAAGCCTGTGCTGGCACGATTTCATGACAGTTCCACTTATCACACCAAGCCTGTGCTGGCACACCATTTCATGACAGTTCCACATATTACACCAAGACTGCGCTAGCACACTATTTCATGACAGTTCCACATATTACACCAAGACTGCGCTGGCACACCATTTCATGACAGTTCCACAGATCACGCCAATCCTGTGCTGGCACACCATTTCATGACAGTTCCACAGATCACGCCAATCCTGTGCTGGCACACCATTTCATGACATTTCCACAGATCACTCCAAGCCTCTACTGGCACACTATTTCATGACAGTTCAACAGATCACGCCAAGCCTGTGCTGGCACACCATTTCATGACAGTTACACACATCACACAAACCCGTGCAGGCACTATTTCACAAAAGTTACACAGATCACACCAAGCCTGTGCTGGCACACCATTTCATGACAGTTAAACAGATCACGCCAAGCCTGTTCTGGCACACTATTTCATGACAGTTACACAGATCACACCAAGCCTCTGCTGGCACCACTTCAGGACAGTTCCACAGATCACGCCAAGCGTGTGCTGGCACCCCATTTCATGACAGTTGCACAGATCACACCAAGCCTGTGCTGTGGTGGCACCACTTCATGACAGGTACACAGTTGCAGGATCTCTGAAATAATATCGAGCCGATTAATATCGACTTGCAAAAATATCGATGAGAAAATATCGAGGGACAAAATATCGAATTTCTATCTTTATACAGGTAAGTACAAAAATATCGACTCTAAAATATCGACTGTAAATAATATAGACTGTCAAAATATCGTTTTTTTTATATGTCTTTAAATTAAGTTAAAACTAATATATATATATAAATACATATTATTAACTAAACATATATAATATTTTTACCGTAGCATAGCACATTGGTTAAAATTTATTGTAACAACTATAGTAAATTCAACAGTAGAAAAACGCAGGATAGCGTAGGGGTAAAAATTACTATTCCCACTCCAGTGGGTGCAACAGTAGGGAAAACATTGGATAGCGTAAGGGTTAAAATTACTATTCCCACTCCAGTGGGTGCAACAGTAGGGAAAGCATTGGATAGCGTAGGGGTAAAAATTACTATTCCCACTCCAGTGGGCGCAACAGTAGGAAAAGCGTTGGATAGCGTAGGGGTTAAAATTACTATTCCCACTCCAGTGGGTGCAACAGTAGGGAAAGCGTTGGATAGCGTAGGGGTTAAAATTACTATTCCCACTCCAGTGGGTGCAACAGTAGGGAAAGCATTGGATAGCGTAGGGGTTAAAATTACTATTCCCACTCCAGTGGGTGCAACAGTAGGGAAAGCGTTGGATAGCGTAGGGGTTAAAATTACTATTCCCACTCCGGTGGGTGCAGCAGTAGGGAAAGCGTTGGATAGCGTTGTGGAAAAAGGTAGGGCTAGGACCTTTCTCAAGATTTGCCCGGCGCTAACCGCCCTTGTACCATTCAAATTTACCAAGCAATGAGGCAGGCGCCGGAGACCAGAAGGCAGGAAACAGAAGTTTTATTCCGACGGAGCAGAACACATCAGATCAGACAACAAGGTATCATCTCGAGGTGCTCTAACAAGTGAGCTGAGACTCTGGCTTTTATATCTTACAAAACACTTGAGAGTACAATCAGGACAGTATGACGCAAAGGAAAAGACATCCCTATAATCCTCGTGTCAATCCTACCCCACATGCGTTCACAATAGGGACCCTTGACCTGCTGATAAGAGGGGAGGGGTCGTCACGTAGTTGAGTGTTCTGCCGAGTCTTAGGATGTGTGCGCCTGATCATACCACAGGGGGTGGGGAGGCCTTGGATCAATAGAGGGTCCTTTGAAGGAGAGCGACCTCATACAATAAGGGGCAGTAAATGATATCTCCCGGCTTAGGCGATGGCCTCGGACCTGTGTGGACAGCTGGACACGGGGTGAGGGGTCATCAAAGGAGTGGTATTCATGCCTCGTGGACAATCCAGTGCGGAGGGAAGGTTGACCAACAGAGGGGCATTCATCGGAGGAGAGGAGGTGTTGGTCAGGCGCTGGCGTGACTCCCAAGGACAGGGTCATGCAGAAGGGTTATGTTCATGAGGGGAGGGAGGGGGAGCCAGGGTGCGCGGAGGATGCTTGCTGGGTCAGAGGGGCGCGCTGGCGATCGATCGTGGACAGGGAGACCATGATGCCTAAAATGGCGATCGTGCACGTTGTACGTGGGTGACAAGTGGGCGCAGATAATGTTTAGCTCACAAACTAGAATTCCACAGTCCTCCCTTTTAACATATCTCGCCAACTTGTCAGTTTGGATTTATCCCCATAAGGCCACGTATTTCTACTTCATAGAGGGGACTCATGTGCTCATTTCGGAAGTCCAAAGTCTTTGGGCACATACAGTTGGAAACAAGGCCGCACAAAGATGGTAGACATTGGATACCTAAGCAACACCCACATAAGATCACAACAGGTATCAGCACGAAGGAAAACAACCTCCAACCCCAGTTCCTCAAAGTGTCCCAAAACCAGCTCCCAAGCGACCATCCTTCCTGCTCCTGGTGAACCTCCGAGGAAAGTCTGTGGAGGTGTTCAATGGCTTTGTAGACTGAAGGCGAGTTGTCTGGCACGTAGGTGCAGCAGCTAGATCCGATGATGCGGCATGCTCCTCCTCGGTCGGCTAGGACCACATCCAGGACAAGGCGATTTTGAAGGGTCACAAGGCGGACCGCCTGAAGCTCCGCAGTGTTGTTGGCGAGGATGCCAGCCGTGATGTTGATCGTTGTTTCTACTGCCTGGGTCAGGTGTCGGATAGCGCGGCTGTTTGCCATTGGGCCCCACAGAGGAACAAGTCCCTTTGCTGCATCTAGGAACTGTGCTCCGGTGGAGTCGGTTTGTCCAATGTCATCTGCACGCCTCTGCCGGTGATGGTTGGCAGGGGCTACATATGTGGGTGGAAGAACGAAGGCAATGTAACATGCGCCCTTCCAACCTCTCGGGAGCCAGGTGTAAGCTTTGGTGCCACACACAAAGTACATATTCGGAGAAGCAACAAAGGAAGGGGGGTCAACTGAGTCCAATGTTCTGGTGATTCGGCAGGCACTGTGACCCACCAGCTGCGTTCCATGGCCTTCGAGACACACAAGACCTGTGACATTGATAACAGACAGGGCCACAGTCAGAGTAGCGGTAGTTTGTTTTTGCAGATGAGAGAAGGTGGTCCTGGCTGGGTTGTGGAGCACCTGTACTTCGACTCGTTCTTTGGCAGGAATGTCTTTAAGGAAGGTGGCGCCCGTAAGCGCTGGACACAGTGCAACAGAGGTCTTTTCGGCTTTGTTCAGCCAGAACCCAGAGTAGAAGTGCGACACTGTCCGGCTGGAGGTGGCGTTGTCCTTGTGGCTCTCTTGCATGAGGATCAGCCAGGCGAGGCAGGAGCCGTGAACTGAGAAAGGAGAAGGGATGAAGGGGATGGAGTGTCCTGTAGCATGCGGGAGCAACCCGCAGATCCAGCAGTTCGTAGCATTTGCAGCAAGGTTGTGTTGGTGCAACAGTTGCACGAAGGAATTGTTCCAAAATTCCCTGCGCCTTTCTCGGAGCTGAGGCGACAGAGAGATTAGGTGATGCTCTTTCAGGGGTGTTGGCTGTGCAGTAGGGAGCAATGCCTCATGAGCCGGTGTGCTTTCCTCCAGAATCCAGAAGGAGGTCATGAGGAGGAGGCAGAAGAGGAAGACAATGAAGAGTGCGATTGTCTTTGATTTGTGCAAGTTGTCAGTCTGGATTTCTATACTGGGTATTTCCTGTTGCTTCCATCATCTTCTTATCTGGCGCTTCCATCATCTTCTTATCTGGCGCTTCCATCACCTTCAAGGGGGCTCGGTAGCGGGCAGAACCACAGACTTCGTTTAGCTTCTCTCCCGGTAACCCTTGATTGTGTTTAGGTTACCGTTCTGAGATTTTAACTTAGTCCGTGGCCTACTTAGCCGAAACTCCCTCCTTTCGACGCAGGAAATACCCTTCTCTGGATGGCACAGTGGGATCAGAGAATTTTGCAAGTTCGAGTGCCTCAGTATCGGGATAACAGTCCAATATCGGTTGGTCTTTGCCCAGGAGCTCTTCTTGGGCGCTGACGTTTTCTGTCGTGGTTAGGTTTGCAGAGACCTTCCGGCAATGATGCGCGTGCAGCCAGTGCTTCTTCCCCTCCACTCGGAGCGCCGTTCGGGTGGTGATCAGCACTTGCCAGGGGCCCGTCCACCGAGGTTCCAGACTCTTGGTTCACTGGAAATTTCGTATCAGCACGAAATCTCCCGGTTGGATGTTATGGCCGGGGCCCCTGGAAGCATCGGGGATGGCTTGCTGCACCTGTTGATGAATGACAGACAACGTTTTGGTTAACTTGCACAAATAATCAGATAGTAGGACGTCTGGGACGTCATGAATGGAGGTCGGTTTGGGAGTAGTCCAGAGATTCATCGGTCGCCCAAACACGACCTCGTAGGGGGTCAAATGGTGCTTGGTGGGGGTGGAGCGCATCGATAACAAAGCCAGCGGGAGGGCATCCGGCCAGTTAAGTCCAGTGGTGGCCACTATTTTTGCCAGTTTCAGCTTCAGTGTGGCATTATGGCGTTCCACTAGACCGGCGGATTGGGGGTGGAAGACCGCATGAAACCGTTGCCTCACCCCCAACCCTTTTAGGATTAGTTGGATAACCTCAGCTATGAAGTGGGGGCCATTGTCGCTCCATAAAATTTGACAAAGGCCATAGCGAGGGAAGAATTCCTTCAGTAGTACTTTGGCAGTAGTCATGGCAGTGTTGTCACGGGTTGGATAGGCCTCCACCCATTTGCTGAAGGCACATACGATGACTAGTACATACTTCAGGTTTTGGCATCTCTCTAGTTGGATGTAGTCCATCTGAAGGACCTCAAAGGGGTGATTGGGGGTCCCAAACCCTCCCCGGGGTACTACAGTTCCTTTCCCGGGGTTGTGTTGCAGACAGATAAGGCACTGCTGAACTAGGCGTCTGGCTGAGTCGGGGATTTTGTCATTGTGCCAGACTTTGGAAATGAGTTCGATCATGGGTGCAGATCCTATGTGTGCGGGGGAATGTGCCATTGTCAGTATGGGGATCAGGTATGAGTCGGGCAGTAACCACTTATTTGCATCCTTCGTTCGCCAGCAACCCTCTTCGTCCTTCAAACCCACCCTTGCCCACTTAGTCAGTTCGTGAGGGGTGCTGGCCGACTGTATGTCTCTGATCATTTCCCTTGTGTCACTCCATTTTTCTGCTTGCGACCTGGTCACATATATGCGTGTCACCGTCCTATTCTCAGCTGTGGTTCGTGCAGTGATGTCGGCTAATGCATTCCCTTGTCCGACTAAGTCTGTCACTCTTTTGTGTGCCTGACATTTGATCACCGCTAATCGTTTGGGGAGGAGAACTGCCTCAATCAGAGCGGAGACTAAATCTCCGTGGAGGATTGGGGTGCCGTGGGACGTCAGGAATCCCCTCTCCCTCCACAAGAGCCCAAAATGGTGGACCACTCCGAAGGCATACTGACTGTCCGTATATACGTTCGCGGTGGTCCCTGCGGCTATGATGCATGCTCGGGTGTGGGCTATCAGTTCTGCTGCCTGGGCAGATCGTTGTGTGATGCAGGCTGTCTCAATTACTGTTCGGGCTGTCGTTACTGCATAGGCAGCTGAAGTGGTACCATCTGGGAGTTTGATGCATGAGCCGTCTACCCATAGCTCTCCATCGGGGTCAGGAAAAGCAGTGTCTCGGAGGTCAACCCTACTCCTAGTCTGTTCGTCTGTGAGGGTCACACAGTCGTGTATGGGAGGAACGTCGGGGTCGTTTTCAGGCAGGGGTAACAATGTGGCAGGATTCAAAGTCGTGCATCTCTTTAGTGTGATGTGGGGTGCAAGCAGAGTCAACTCGTACCCTGTCAGTCGTGCGCTAGTCAGGTGTTGGGTCTTTGTCTGGTTCAAAAGGGTGTCAACTGCATGGGGCACTAATACAGTGAGGGAGTTGGAAAGTACGATTCCCTCGCTCTGACGGATGGAGACAGCAGCGGCAGCTACTGCTCGAAGGCAGGCAGGTAAAGCTCTGGCTACAGGATCGAGAGTGGCGGAGAAGTAGGCACAAGGGCGCTGCTTAGGGCCAATCGATTGAGTCAGGACAGACAATGCGCATCCCTCCCTTTCGTGGGTGAAGAGGGAGAAGGGTTTGGAGTAATCCGGCGTTCCGAGGACGGGTGCTGAGCAGAGTGCATCCCGTAATTCCTTAAAGGAGGCTTGACACTCAGTGGTCCAAGGAAGCGGGGAGGGGACATCTTTGGTCAGCAGGGCGAGTAATGGTTTCACAATGAGGCTGTAATTAGGCAACCACTGTCTGCAAAAAGAGGTTAGGCCAACCAAAGAGCGGACCTGTTTTTGTGTTTTTGGGATGGGGGTGTCTAGGATGGTTTGGATTCGGTCAGGGGTAAGTTTCCTCCCTTCTTTGGACAGAAGATGGCCTAGGTAAGTCACTTGTGGCTGGCAGAACTGTAACTTCTTTTTGGAGACTTTATGGCCATTTTCTGCAAGAAAGTGTAGGAGTTGGACGGTGGCTGTCGTTGCAAGCGGGGTGGTGTCGGCCGCCAAAAGGATATCATCGACATATTGGATCAACACCACTCCCTCTGGTAGCTGGAAGGCATCCAGCTGTCTTTTGAGGGCCTGGCTGTAAATGCTGGGACTTTCAGTGTACCCCTGGGGAGCTCTACAAAATCGGTACGAGCGGGATTTTAAAGTGAAGCCGAAGAGATAACGGCTGTCTGGATGGATGGGGATAGAGAAAAACGCGTTCTTAAGGTCGATAACAGTGAAGGTGGTGGCGGTGGACGGGGTGAGGGTCAAAATGGTGGTGATATCAGAGACTACGGGATACTGGGGTACAACCACTTTGTTAATCTCTCGTAAGTCGATGATGAAGCGGTACGCTTTCTCATCTCCTTCACCTTGCTTCTTAACAATAGGTAGGATTGGGCTGTTGCAGACGTTGCTAACCACCTCTTCAACCACTCCTGCATCTACCAGAGACTGAATGATCGCTACCAGTGCCTTCTCACCCTCTGGGGATATCCGATATTGCGGGAGCTTCGGGAGCATAGCGTCCTGTCGTACAGTTATGTGGATAGGATCAATCATCATTCGCCCCACATCAGAGTCGTTTTTGGCCCACAGGTACGGGGGCAGGGTGTCAAGCAAGGACATGTCAGCGTCAGTTATGGGGCACATGTGTCGTGGGGGACGGGATCTGGGCATGTCTGGGTTGTCGTATAGGATGACTCGTATTCCATCTGGGGAACACCTAATGGTAGCTCGAAAATGTTTCAGTAAGTCAATGCCCATAATGGTGTCAGGGGAGTTGGAGGAAAGCAGGAATGTTGCGTCAGTGGTGTTGTTTTCTAGATCAAAGGAAATAGGTACGGACAGGGGGTTAGTGGAGGGCGTTCCATCGAAACCTATCGACGTTATGTGTGAGCCAGACAAGGGTGCCCTTGGAATCAGTCGTTTTGATAACACACTACGTGTCGCCCCAGTGTCTACCAAGAATGGAGACTCTGTACCCAGGACCTTAGCGGTGACATAAGGACCTTGCTGGTCAACACAGAGCTCGACTGGATCCCTCCCTTGCCCCTGGCAGTCCTATGCAAAGTCGGGGGCATGTTCACCTTCGGACAGCTGATATTGGTTCTGCCGGGGACGGTCAAATGTGTTCAGTCTCCCTGATCTGTCATTGTTGGTGCCGTTGGCATGCCCTCGTCCTTGTACCCCATTTCTTGGACCACTTGCCACATCCCTAGAGTCCCTATTTCTATTCATCTCTAGCATAACCGGACACTGGTATTTCCAATGGCCGAACCCTTTGCAGAAGGCGCATTGGTCGTTGCTAATGTCTCTACGTCCAGGGTGGGGTGTGGGAGTGTGATCTTTAGGAGGTAGATCTCTGGGGTGGCTGATTGGTAGTTTCCCCTTTGATGTTCCCGTCCTATCGTTATACCTTGTATCTGTGCTATCATTACCCTTTCCTTTAAATCTTTCTTCTTTTTCTCGGACGCCCTATCATTCTCATTCTTTTGGTGCTCGTAATACTGAGCCATCTGAAGGATAGCTGCAGGTTTGGAGGCCCCCCAACTACTCTCACTTGTCTGCAGCTTTTGGGAGACCTCTTGCGTTAGACCCTTTACGTAATTTTGTACAAACAGGTGCTGTCCGGTTGCGGTGGTCATGTCTTGGCCACTGTAGTCGGAGAACACTGTCTCGAATCGGGAGAAGTATTCTGACACATCTTCCTGCGGTTTCTGTCGGCAGGCCGTGACTATCGACCAGTCTACCTTTCTTTCTGGGATCAGTGTCTTTAATTTTTGAACTATTTTGTCTGGGAGTGCTAGTATGTCTTTCACTGGTTTCCTTCCAGGTTCTCGTTGTCTATCTAATTTACCGAGTTGGTCCCAGGTATGCCCAAACAGATCCGTGTGGTCAGCCTTCCGGATTTGCTTCCACACGTCAGCTGGCAGGCATAACCCGAAGAACAAGTCAATGTCTGCTAAAGTCATTATCGTCGAACCCAAGGCTGTGTCTAATTCGGTATAAAATGCTGTCGGGTTCTTTCTTAAGTCGGGCAGGGTTTGCTTAAAGGTTAGGATATCTTGTCGGTCCCATGGTTGGTAAACCCAATTGTACACAACCCTTCCCTTTGCATTTTCATTATTAATATCATCGCTCGTTCCCTGGCCCCGTGGCGGGATCCAGTAAGGGGCTGCTTCTCTGATAGGCATCATAGTATTGGCTACCTCTACCGAGGTCGTTTCAGGGACTGTAGCCTTGGCTTCTGGTTTCTGTTCCGTGAGGTGGCGGAAGACCTCAAGCATCTGCATGAAGAGCTCCGTCGCCTCACGTTCAGTCCCATCTCCAACATCAATTTTCCTATACAGTGTTGTCAGTTTAGCGGGACCCTTACTCTGATACCTATCTTCATACGCGTTCAGGGTGTAGTAGCTGAATCGCAAGATGAAATGCCGTCTGTGGCTGTCGGCATGTGAATTATATACGCTCATTGTATAATCTTCGCTCTCCCTTCGTTCTACTAATGTCTTTGCTATTTTGTCGATCCCATCCCGCTCATCTTTGCTCAACCTATTTAGTCTGGCTGATGATTGTTTGCTAGACTCGGGGTCGTCTGATGAGGTTGTTAATGTGGCTGGTGCAAAGGCCGTGAGGGCTGGTGCACTAGCACTGAGATCGCTTTCGCTCACACTCGGAGCGTGAAAGCTTTGTCGGCAGGGGGCATATGGAGGGGGCATGTAGATGATTGGGGGACCTAGTAGTAACTCATCGTTCGCCCGTTGTTTGGAGGGCAATTCAGGGTAGAGCGCAGAGGGGGTCCTAACAGGACATTGGCCTGTCGACCCTGATTCTTGGTTTTGCATAGTATCTTTTCTTTCTTTTCTTTCTTCTTCTAGTTGCTTCGCGGCTAGGTGGGCTGCCTTTCGTAATTCTTTCCCTATTTTTGCTTCTTCTCTTTTCTTTCGTTGTTCCGTTTCTTTGCGCCACATGCCGATACTGTCGAACATAGTGGGCGTGGTCTTATTCTTCTGGAGCGCTATTTCTAATGTTTTTATTTTATTTTCGTCGAAGGAACCTATCAGTGGCCACTGACTTTCAGGGTTCTTTTTCGTATATTTATGCCATAGTTTAGTGTAAGCTATAGCGACTAGTCCATACTTAGTGAACATGTCCTTATTAGGGGTGCCCTCCAGTGGAGCTGGATGGTTCATCTCTAATAAGCGGTCCGGGCTAAACAGGCTACCAACCAGTGGGGAGAAGACAGGCATGACGGATTACAACGGGGACAAAAGTCTGCACTACCTATCTTATCACGGCGGACAAAGACTAGACAGAATATTTCTATTCTACGTTATTTGGAGGCCGTGAATACCTCAAAAGAACCAATACCGAATAATCGGCCAATCAAACAATTCAGTGGGGAGAATAAGTGGGCACGAAAAGTTATCGTTACCCACTCTTTCTCTACCTGCAAAGAGAGACCTTGTTCTTCCCTGTTTGCAGACAAAGAATCTCCAGACAATAATCCACGAACGACAGTTCGGGAAACAGTGGGGGAGGAAGATAGGCACGACGGATTACAACGGGGACAAAAGTCTGCGTTACCTATCCTTCACTGCTTGCAAAGAGAGAGCCTGTTTGTTTTTCCCCGTTTGCAGACAGTGAATCTCCAGAGGGTTTCAACAAAGCGTAATACTAGTATTATCCAAACAAAACAATATTTTTTCCAATCTGTCGTGTTTACACGACCTTACCCGGACCGCATGGACGGTTTCCTGTCCTCTGGATCCAGCGCCCGATCGTCCTCTCTTCTTCGTGATGTTCGTGGCACTCCTGATGGTTCCCAGTCAGGACCGTAGATCACTCGAGAGAGGTCTGTTCAGAACTAGTGAAGGTCGGATGATCGGCTGTCAGACGAGGGTCTATCGGACACGAGCTCTTCCCGATCGTTGCAGTCGTTCACTCTGTCATCGGGACCTCTCCCACTGGATCCACGTGTCGCTGATGGGCCCCACGTTGGGCGCCAATTGTGGAAAAAGGTAGGGCTAGGACCTTTCTCAAGATTTGCCCGGCGCTAACCGCCCTTGTACCATTCAAATTTACCAAGCAATGAGGCAGGCGCCGGAGACCAGAAGGCAGGAAACAGAAGTTTTATTCCGACGGAGCAGAACACATCAGATCAGACAACAAGGTATCATCTCGAGGTGCTCTAACAAGTGAGCTGATACTCTGGCTTTTATATCTTACAAAACACTTGAGAGTACAATCAGGACAGTATGACGCAAAGGAAAAGACATCCCTATAATCCTCGTGTCAATCCTACCCCACATGCGTTCACAATAGGGACCCTTGACCTGCTGATAAGAGGGGAGGGGTCGTCACGCAGTTGAGTGTTCTGCCGAGTCTTAGGATGTGTGCGCCTGATCATACCACAGGGGGTGGGGAGGCCTTGGATCAATAGAGGGTCCTTTGAAGGAGAGCGACCTCATACAATAAGGGGCAGTAAATGATATCTCCCGGCTTAGGCGATGGCCTCGGACCTGTGTGGACAGCTGGACACGGGGTGAGGGGTCATCAAAGGAGTGGTATTCATGCCTCGTGGACAATCCAGTGCGGAGGGAAGGTTGACCAACAGAGGGGCATTCATCGGAGGAGAGGAGGTGTTGGTCAGGCGCTGGCGTGACTCCCAAGGACAGGGTCATGCAGAAGGGTTATGTTCATGAGGGGAGGGAGGGGGAGCCAGGGTGCGCGGAGGATGCTTGCTGGGTCAGAGGGGCGCGCTGGCGATCGATCGTGGACAGGGAGACCATGATGCCTAAAATGGCGATCGTGCACGTTGTACGTGGGTGACAAGTGGGCGCAGATAATGTTTAGCTCACAAACTAGAATTCCACAGCGTAGGGGTAAAAATTACTATTCCCACTCCAGTGGGTGCAACAGTAGGGAAAGCGTTGGATAGCGTAGGGGTTAAAATTACTATTCCCACTCCAGTGGGTGCAACTGTAGGGAAAACATTGGATAGCGTAAGGGTTAAAATTACTATTCTCACTCCAGTGGGTGCAACAGTAGGGAAAACATTGGATAGCGTAAGGGTTAAAATTACTATTCCCACTCCAGTGGGTACAACAGTAGGGAAGGCGTTGGATAGCGTAGGGGTTAAAATTACTATTCCCACTCCAGTGGGTGCAACAGTAGGGAAAGCGTTGGATAGCGTAGGGGTTAAAATTACTATTCCCACTCCAGTGGGTGCAACAGTAGGGAAAGCGTTGGATAGCGTAGGGGTTAAAATTACTATTCCCACTCCAGTGGGTGCAACAGTAGGGAAAGCGTTGGATAGCGTAGAGGTTAAAATTACTATTCCCAACCCAGTGGGTGCAACAGTAGGGAAAGCGCTGGATAGCGTAGGGGTTAAAATGACTATTAATTAATTAACAATTAACAATTTTAAATAATTTACATAATTAATTTATTATTAATTAACTTCCTACCCTATCCCCCAATAAACTCACAACCCACTACAGAAAATAAATTACTAAATAATAATTATTTATCAATTAAATATTTATTATTAAATACCAATTATATTTTAATTAATTACCAATTAATAATTATTTAACAATTATTATTAATTTACATAATTAATTAATTATTATAAAATTACTTCCCACCCTATTCCCCTATAAACCCACAACCCGCTACAGAAAATAATGTACTAAAAATTAATTAATAATTATTTATTATTTTTTACCAATTATATTTTAATTATTTACCAATTAATAATTAATTAACAATTAATAATAATTTACATAATTAATGAATTATAATTAAATTACTTCCCACCCTATTCCCCTATAAACCCACAACCCGCTACAGATTTATATTACACAATTATTAAAAATTATTAATAACTACCTTATTTTCGATTTTTTTTTTGTCTATATTCTATCTAGTCGATATTATGTCTAGTCTATATTTCTGATTCGATATTTTGGCAATTAATATCGATATTACTCGATATTTTTGTAGTCTATATTATGTCTGGTCGATATTTTGGTTAGTCTATATTTTTTACTCGATATTTTGTCCAAACGATATTTTGGAATCGATATTATGTCTGTTTACCCAGCTGCATGAGTCAAAATTCTCACAACAAAAGAGAATCGCCCACAAGGCAGCTTTAGATCATCTGACTCTAGGAAGATAAACTACACCCAGTCTTTCTTGGGCATCTCCAATGCATGTCCCTAGTAGTGTCTATTGAGAGCAGTCCTTGATGGTGGAGGCAGGGCATCGGACATTCTTAGAGGGGCAGAAGATCACCGGTGACGTCACCAGGGCTGAACAAACCTGCAGGGCAGTGGCGCCCAATCCTGCCAAGTCCTGGTCAGCTCTGTTGCCCAACAGCTGACAAGGAACTGGCTACAAACCCAGTTTTTCAATGTGATGCTTAATCATGGCCATATAACATAACTTTCTATTTCCTGAGATGTCAGGGGCCTAGGGCGCTGCCGACATCTGTAAGCAGAGAGTTCCTGTCATGAGCTCCATACTTGATCATTCCTCCATCCTTTTCAGGCGTCCCTTGGTCAAGCTGTCTGTAATATTCTGTGTATTTTATGCTCTTGATATTGCATTCCTATCTATGTGTGTTCCTTGTATTCTGTTAATATGGCTCTTTAGATTGCTGTTGTGTTCACTGAGTGCATTCCATGTTGGGATCACTCTGGCTTTGACCACGACATGACTAGATGGTTGTTCCTTAACTGCTAACTCATTAAACAACCTTTACTCTACAACTTTGCCTCCCGTGGATTTCTACATAATTTTACTGGCGACGATGCATGCTCAACATATGTAATCTCCTTGGGACCCGCAAAGCTGTCTGCTATCAAGAATACTGAGAGAGCCTCATCTCCTTTACTGTTCCTGTGCCGGTTTTGAGCATCAATATACTACCCATTTGACATTTTCAACACCAGACCTCGCTGAGGAAATCAGAAGACAGAAGACAGAAGAATCCCAACTTTATTCTTTCTCTGTCTGAACCTGAATTTCGCCAAAAACCGTGAGACTTTCTATGTCTGTGTGTTTGACTTCTTTATATCCCTGCCTGTGAAAGGTGACGTCTTTGGGTGTATTCCGATTTTATTTCGAAGCGCTTCCGCTTTGAAATATTGCTTTTTTTTTTACATTTGAGGCCTCTCCTTTCACCTCGGCCGTTAACTGTTTATTTTAAACAACAACACTGAGAGCCTGCTCGAGCCTTACCTCTCGTGCCCCAGCTTCTCTGCTCCGTCATCTTCCTTCCCTGAGCAGCGTCATAACAGCGTGCTACATCACCACGTCTGGTGCATCATCACGCATAACGTTTTAACATTTCCCTTCCTATTGGACGATTGTCTGTGCACTCTGGATTGGTCACTTTCTGCTTTCTCTTGTGACGTTCACATCTCCTAGCAACCACTCACCGTTACCGCAGATGCGCACAGTTCAGGCCGTGTATCGCTGATGCGCACAGCTTATCTACCACTTCTTCGTATTTCTACTAATGCGCACAACTCACGCTGCGTATCGCTGATGCGCACAGCTCACACCAATTAAAGACGTGTTTGTTGTGAAGTCATCGCTGATGCGCACAGCTCCTCTTTTCTCTTCTTTACATCAGGACTACAACTGTGACATTCTGAATCTTTAACAAGCATTATTCTATGTTTTCAAGCAATTGTTATTTATTCACTGCTCATGTCAGTTACTACTATCATTCAGTTACTACAAGTGTAATACTGTATTTTAGTCTCTTAGTTACATCTTCAAATTTTATCTTTTGATCAAACCTCATTGATGTGCTAAAATCTTCACTTTCATCATTTGTTACTATAATTTTCACACTTTGTTTTTTATTTATTTTTCTATCATTCTGGTATCTCAGTTATGTCTACCCTACAATCTGTCAATCCTCCTCCAGCCTTTTTAGAAACTCCTGGTGAACCTCCAATGAGATGGGAGGTTTGGCATGATGCCTTTGAGAACTACTTGGGAGCCATTGGTGCATCTAGATTTCGCCCTGAAAGAAAAAAATGCCTTCTTTTACACTCTCTGGGTTTTGAAGGCAGGTCTGTCTTCAAACATCTCCCAGAGTTACCTGTTATCGAGGGCGCTGTATCTGATGATTACATTGATACTGTCCAAAAACTTAAGATTCGTTTTGACAAACAACCCAACTTAATGGTTCGCAGACACACTTTCTTCAAGAGGAAACAAACTGATTCCGAAGATATTGATACCTATATCTCTATCTTGCGGAGATTAGCATCTGTAAGTTTGAAAACTTTAATGACCAGCTTATCAGGGATCAATTTGTCTGTCATTGTAAGGACAAGAATATCAGACAAAAGTTATTAGCTATGAGCGATCCTTCCTTAGACGACACTATTAAGTTAGCTAAGAGTGTAGAAACGTCTATGGTTTCTCTCAAAGAACTTGAAGACAAAGTTATTGAACCTATAAATGCTTTAAGTTTAAATTCGTCTTCCAGACTCGTTAGGAGGAAACCTATCTCCAATTTTGCTAAAGGAAAGGCTTCGAATAAGTCAGAGTCTTCGTCCTTTTCTCAAATCTGCATTAGGTGTGGTAATCCCTCACACCAAAAAGGTTCTTCTTGTCCAGCTTCTAGTGTAGTTTGCAATTACTGTAAAAAGGTAGGACACTTTGCAAAAGTTTGCTTAAAATTGAAAAACAAGAAGAATTTCAACAAACCTGTAGTTGGTGTTGTTGACTCTGATTCTTCCTCAGAATCTGAAATAACTATTGGAGTTGTTACTGATTGCTCAGAAGAAATCATCATTGAAGGTGATACTGATTCCTGTGTCGACCCTATCATTGATATTGCTGTTGGTAACAAAATTTTGAAACTTCTTGTGGATTCTGGTGCTAAAATTACCATGATTGATAAAGAATTGTTTGACAATACTTGGAATAATTCACAACCTCTTCTTCCTCCAGACCGTGCTCCTGTGTCATACGAAGGAAGAAAAATTAGTCTTCTTGGTTTTTTTGAAGATATTTTGTGTTTTCAGGGGAGGAAGATTAGAGGGAAAATTTATGTCGCTATCAAAGGGCTCAACATTTTGGGCTGGTTTCATCAAGGTCTCTTTGGTATGACACTTAAGCCTGGTGCTAAGGAACAAGTTTTTATCGCTACCTGCACTGACTATTTACAAAAGTTTAAATGCAAATTTCCTTCTGTTTTTAGTTCAAAATTGGGTAAGATCAAAGGATTCAAACACAAAATTATTGTTAAAGAGGGTTCAACACCTGTTAAACATAAACTTTGTGGCGTTCCTTTCAGCGTCAGAGACGATTTGAAAAAATAACTTGAAATGCTGTGTGAGAATAGTGTGATAGAACCTGCAGAGTCCTCTCTTTGGCTTTCGCCTTTAGTCGTAGCTCGTAAAAGGGATGGCAAACTTAGGGTCTGTGTTGACCTTCGCTCTGTCAACAAAGTTATTTGGGTTGACTCTCACCCTCTTCCCCGCATTAATGACCTGTTTGCTGCTACCAAAGGTGCTAAGTTTTTCACCAAACTAGATTTAGCCAGTGCATACCACCAGGTTGAGTTACATCCTGAGTCCCGTCATCTGACTGCTTTCATCTCTCCTTTGGGCACCTTTCAGTATCGACGCATGCCTTTCGGTTTAGCCTCGGCTGCGTCGGTTTTTCAGCGGGTTATGAGCAATATCTTGGAAGGTGTTAAGGGAGTGACAGTTTTTCAAGATGATGTATTGATTTTTGGCAAGGATGTTCCCTCTCACAATTCTGTCCTTGATAATGTGTTAAGTTTGTTCCAAGATCATGGTGTTGTTTTGAAATTGGAAAAGTGTAAGTTTATGTGTACCGAAGTTGAGTATCTTGGTCATATTTTGACACAGGATGGTATAAAACCTAGACCTGGGCTCTTAGACGCGATTTCTAAGGCTCCGATTCCGTTTGACAAAACTGGTGTGAAGTCCCTTCTTGGTATTTGTGAATACTACGCCAGGTTCATTCCCCACTATGCGACCATTGTACGTCCTATTAGTAACCTCTTGAAAAAGGGCGTTAAGTTTGTTTGGTGTGAGGAATGCGTTAAGGCTTTTGAAGAAGTCAAACTATCTTTGACATCTGATTCTGTTCTTAAGCCATTCGACCCTGCTTTGTCGTGTTGTTTGACTGTTGATGCAAGTTGTGTTGGCCTTGGTGCCACTTTAACGCAAAATGAGTGTGGGATTGAAAGAACTATCAGTTTTGCATCCAGGGTTTTGAGATCTGCTGAAATTCAATACTCCGTGATAGAAAAGGAGCTCTTAGCTTGTACTTGGGCTATTGAGAAGTTCAGACCATTCATTTGGGGTAGGCGTTTCCTGCTTCAAACCGATCACAAACCTTTGGTTAACATTTTGGGTGGTGGTGTTACCAAGTGTTGCACACCTAGGATTTTGAGAATGGTGACTAGGCTTTTACAATATAATTTTGATGTTGTATATATTGCGGGTGGAAAAAACGTGAGAGCAGATTTTTTGTCCCGGTTTCCACCTCCGGTTTGTGATGATGATGTTGATATCTCTTTTTCCAATCTTATTGAGGAAGACTGTGATGATTGTTTGGTTGCTTGTGTAGACATCCCTGAATTACAAGTTTGCTCTGAAGCAGAGTGGAGAAAGGTCTTTGAAGGAGACAGTGTTCTTCAGGATGTGTGCAACTTTGTCAAGGTGGGTTGGCCGCGTGAGAAGGTTTTGTCTGCTTCCCTGCAACCCTTTTCTAAGGTGGGACATGAAATTTCCATTGAAGATGGTATTCTACTGCGTAATGACAAAATTATTCCTCCTTTTGCATTTAGAAAAGACATCATTGTGAAAGCCCATGAGGGTCATTTGGGTTGTTCTCTCACTAAGCGCAGAATTCGTGACGTGTTCTGGTGGCCGGCTATGGATTCGGATATCGATCTGTTTGTTGCGGACTGTTGTATCTGTAGATCCTCAGATAAGAGTCTCAAAACCTGGGTTCCTCCTCTTATGCCTGTTGAGTGCCCTGATCGTCCTTGGGCTAAACTCGGCATCGTTCTAATGGGACCCTATTCTGTTTTGAGTGGGTGTTCTAAATTTATTTTAGTCCTAGTTGACTATGCTTCTAAGTGGCCAGAATTTAAGTTGGTAAAGGATGCTGATACTAAGACTGTCACCGAATTCTTGTGTGATGTTTGGAGTAGGGAAGGTTTTCCTGAAGTGTTGGTTTCCGACAATGGGAAGCAGTTTGTGAGTCATGAATTTGATGATTTTCTATCCAAATCAGGAGTTAAGCATATTAAGAGTTCCCTTTATCATTCTCAAGGGAATGGCCTTGTTGAGAGGATGAACAGAGTTGTGGGAGATTGTGTAAAGTGGGCTAGGAGTAGTAATGTTGAGGTCAGTAAGGCTTTGAAGAGTATGATTTGGTTTTATAGGACTACTCCTCATTCCTCCACCAAGGTTTCTCCCTTTGAGTTAATGAGAGGTCGCAAGCCTAACACGTCGTTTTGTCCTGGATGGATGTCTAAGTGGATGAAGTCTACTTCTGACGTCTCGAGTCTCATGTCCATTGTAAAGGGTAATGTTTTGCTCGCCCTGTCCAAGCAAAAAGAAAATTTTGATGTTAGAAAAGGTATGAAAGAGAGTGTTTTGGAGGTTGGGGACTGTGTGAGAATTAGGAAGTCTGTACATGTACACAAAGGAGAAAGCAAGTTTGGTCCTCCTGTGAAAGTTGTTAAGATTGTGGGCAATGCTGTACAAGTTGAGGGAGGTTTCTGGTGGAATTTAAACAGAGTTGCTAAGGTCATCAGTAACCCTTCTGTTGTCTCTAAAGGAACTTCTACCTCGTCTCCCTCTGGAAAATCCTCCACTAATCCACTTCCCACCAAAACCTCTTCCTCCACTAATCCACTTCCCACCAAAACCTCTTCCTCTGAATTTGGTGTTAGGAAGAGTTCTCGCACTGTAAATAGACCTTTGAGGTTCAGAGAATAATTTTATTTCTGTTTTCTTTCCCTTGTTTCGTTTTTTTATTTATTTTATTCTTTTGAGAAAGGGAGGTGATGTAATATTCTGTGTATTTTATGCTCTTGATATTGCATTCCTATCTATGTGTGTTCCTAGTATTCTGTTACTATGGCTCTTTAGAATGCTGTTGTGTTCACTGAGTGCATTCCATGTTGGGATCACTCTGGCTTTGACCACGACATGACTAGATGGTTGTTCCTTAACTGCTAACTCATTAAACAACCTTTACTCTACAACTTTGCCTCCCGTGGATTTCTACACTGTCCTTGGGGCGGGAATCAGCAGCTGGCTAGAAGAAGGTGTGTAAGCCGCTGTTTCCCTTTGCTCCAGCTTTTACCTGATTGGAAAGTGATCCCAGGTGCCAACTGTACCATAGTGAATGAAATTTGGCTACCAACAACGCAAGGTGAATAGGGTAGAGTCATACAGAGTTGAAGAAAATACTATCTCCTTAGCTCCTCAACATGGCCCAGTTGTAGTTCTGTCTTCGTACATAATGTAATTGATCTGCCATCCCTTGATCTAGTATCCCTTGACCTTACAGTCCTGCTTGACGGACTACTGAAACCGACATCACCGTTGCTAGTCCGGGCTCCTCGGACACTGTGGTGCCCACAGACATACTGAGAACCAAAAGCAACGCTGGGAAAAAATGTCAACCCCGCCCACTCTCTATTTTACCTCTTTCCCTCTTTCTCTTTCTATTCATTTATTCTGTCTCCCTCCTTCTCTCCTCTCTCTCTCTTCTCCCTGCCTGATCTCCGTCTCTCGTGCTCTCTCTGAAGATAGCGCTGTACTGACAATTATCTTCAGGGAGCTGCGTAAAGTGACAGAGGCAACAACAGCATCCCTGGGCTTTCAAAACCCGACCTCCAAGGCTCCAACCCTCCAGGGGAATGCCCAATGGAATAAATGGCCAGCCCGGCCCTGGTTGTATCATCTCAAAGGCGGCACCGTTGATTCTCGACATGGATGAACAATGGTACGCCCTTACAGATACCAGCTTTTGCTGCTTTGATGAAAACAGCCGAAATGTCCAGGCCAATTTCTTGGAAGAAATTGGGAACTGCCCGGGGAGTCAACTGCGTTAATTCTGATCCTCCCAGTAATTCCTCATCCATGGTGCCCAGTAGCACCAACCCCTTGGATCTACCAGTGATTCCATGGGGAGATACCAGCCCTAATACTGGGAAACTGGCCCTGATGCTGTGAGTCAGAAGCTTCCCTTTAGGTTCTTGTGGAGGTGAATAGGATGTGATTAACCTTGGTCCTGCAGCAAAGTTTCCATGAGAAGGTGAGGATGACCCCTTTCTCTGTCCAACAATAGGCCCTGATGACAAGTAAGGTGACAAAGAATATATGCTTTTATGTGTTAGTTGCGCTCAACTTTAGTAGTACTGGTTAGGATTTTTGCACCTGGTTTTCCTGAGTGTGGAAGAACTAGTCCTGATTGTTCTGGCCAGTAAAACCAAAGAGAAGAATTGTATGGAACTTTGGCTATGGTAGCCAGTAGCGGAGCTAGGTTGCTGAGGGTCCTAGTGCAAGAAATGTAACTGGGACCCCTCACTAAGATAACACCTCAGTCTGTCAGCTGCCCCGACACTCCACAACCTCCTTCGACATAGTCTGCATCTGTCATGTCAAACCTCCCTACCATTCTCACACACGCACTACCGCTTTCTCACTCTCTGCACTGCATTTCTGCAAGTCAAAGCCATAACCTCAAAAAGCATTTCCATAGCCAATAGGTTTGGCCCTTGTAAGGTGCATGTACACAAAGATGTAACATGCAGGGGCCCTACACTCACACTACTGCCCTCGCATAGGCAAACCCCTCATGCAACACTCACACAGGCATATGCCTCACTCTGCACTCTCACAGGCACAGCTTTAAACCTGTAGACCACTTATCCTGAGCTCACGATAGACAATGTGAATCCTGCATTACACAGGCACACCAATACAATGCACCCACAAAACCTGGTGACTATCCTTCACTCACACAAGCACACTGCTAACACACATGTACCCGCTCTCTAGGAAGGGGCAGAGTTGGGACAGATGGTGGCATAGGAGGCACAGGTTGAGTGCCTGGTGCATCGGTTCACTAGTGGAATTCAAAGGTGCTGAGGTAAGTTACACTGAAGCCTGAATATCCAGCAGGGCTATCTAATGTCCCATCAGCCACACTTGGCCCAGCACTGCAGACAATGAGCGTCTGAGTTCTGCAGACTTTAGCGGGGAAGAGTCTTGCCATCAAAAAAAGTCTCACTTGCCTTATAGAAACAAGGTGACACTTTTTTTTGCAGTGTAAGCATATGCAAAAAGACATTTTAAAAATATAGAAAAATAATAGAAAAAAATGCTAGATAAATGCAGAGGGTGTGTGAGTCAATAAAAAAGCAAACTTCACACTGGTCTGCCCTCTTCAAACAGTAAAAAATGGTAGAGTCTGCAGAATTCCATTTCAAGATGGTGGCATGGTTTTGCAGCTTGCAGCAGAGATTTCTGGCATTCTGCACAAGAATGTTGTGGTCCAGTAACTATGGTAACAGAGTCATTACTCAATGAGCGCTAGTCTGCAATTGAAGGTGAGCTGCTGGGGGATGAACTAACGGAAATATCTCCTGAGGGAGGACTCCTCTGGATGCAGAGGAACAGGCTAAATACAGTGTCCAGACGACCTGATATCCTAAAGACCAGCAGTCATCTACTAGGCAGAGCCAAATATTGGCATCAAAGTCAGTGGCTGAAGAGGGCTGATCCACTGCCCAGTTGTATGTTTGCTGTCCGGAAGAGCTCAGCCAATGTGAATGTGTTGGGTGAATATCCGAAGAGGGCTTTTTTAAAGCCAGTTTCTCTAAACCAGGTTATGTATTATTTATGGGAAAACATGAGGCTGGTGAGACAGCTAAAACAGTCTTTTGTTCAGACCTAAAACACACAGAAACAGATTGAGTAGATGGAGCAGTAGAGCAGGGGGGCCTTGGCTCACATGCATAATACATACAGCATCGGTCAAGAGCATCACAATCTTCCTTGAAAGACATGGAACAAGTGTGGTACTGTTGGACCAGCGCATGTTTCATTCAATGACAGGGAACAAGTGTGGTACTGAAGTACCAGTCAGTGCTAACTTCCTTTAAAGACATGGAACAAGTGTGGTACTGTTGGACCAGCGCATGTTTCATTCAATAACAGGGAACAAGTGTGGTACTGAAGTACCAGTCAGTGCTAACTTCCTTTAAAGACATGGAACAAGTGTGGTACTGTTGGACCAGCGCATGTTTCCTTCAATGACATGGAACAAGTGTGGTACTGAAGTACCAGTCAGGGCTAACTTCCTCTAAAGACATGGAACAAGTGTGGCACTGCAGGGCCAGTCAGAGCAAGCTTACTTCAAACACGTGGAACAAGCATGGCACTGCAGGGCCAGTCAGAGCAAGCTTACTTCAAACACATGATACAAGCATGGCACTGCAGGGCCAGTTAGAGCAAGCTCACTTCAAACACGTGATACAAGCATGGCACTGCAGGGCCAGTTAGAGCAAGCTCACTTCAAACACATGATACAAGCATGGCACTGCAGGGCCAGTTAGAGCAAGCTCACTTCAAACACGTGGAACAAGCATGGCACTGCAGGGCCAGTCAGAGCAAGCTTACTTCAAACACGTGATACAAGCATGGCACTGCAGGGCCAGTCAGAGCAAGCTTACTTCAAACACGTGATACAAGCATGGCACTGCAGGGCCAGTTAGAGCAAGCTCACTTCAAACACGTGATACAAGCATGGCACTGCAGGGCCAGTCAGAGCAAGCTTACTTCAAACACGTGATACAAGCATGGCACTGCAGGGCCAGTCAGAGCAAGCTTACTTCAAACACGTGATACAAGCATGGCACTGCAGGGCCAGTCAGAGCAAGCTTACTTCAAACACATGATACAAGCATGGCACTGCAGGGCCAGTCAGAGCAAGCTTACTTCAAACACGTGGAACAAGCATGGCACTGCAGGGCCAGTCAGAGCAAGCTTACTTCAAACACGTGGAACAAGCATGGCACTGCAGGGCCAGTCAGAGCAAGCTCACTTCAAACACGTGATACAAGCATGGCACTGCAGGGCCAGTTAGAGCAAGCTCACTTCAAACACGTGATACAAGCATGGCACTGCAGGGCCAGTCGGAGCAAGCTCACTTCAAACACGTGATACAAGCATGGTACTGCAGGGCCAGTCGGAGCAAGCTCACTTCAAACACGTGATACAAGCATGGCACTGCAGGGCCAGTCAGAGCAAGCTTACTTCAAACACGTGATACAAGCATGGCACTGCAGGGCCAGTCAGAGCAAGCTCACTTCAAACACATGATACAAGCATGGCACTGCAGGGCCAGTCAGAGCAAGCTCACTTCAAACACGTGATACAAGCATGGCACTGCAGGGCCAGTCAGAGCAAGCTTACTTCAAACACGTGATACAAGCATGGCACTGCAGGGCCAGTCAGAGCAAGCTTACTTCAAACACGTGGAACAAGCATGGCACTGCAGGGTCAGTCAGAGCAAGCTTACTTCAAACACGTGGAACAAGCATGGCACTGCAGGGCCAGTCAGAGCAAGCTTACTTCAAACACGTGATACAAGCATGGCACTGCAGGGCCAGTCAGAGCAAGCTTACTTCAAACACGTGATACAAGCATGGCACTGCAGGGCCAGTCAGAGCAAGCTTACTTCAAACACGTGGAACAAGCATGGCACTGCAGGGTCAGTCAGAGCAAGCTTACTTCAAACACGTGGAACAAGCATGGCACTGCAGGGCCAGTCAGAGCAAGCTTACTTCAAACACGTGGAACAAGCATGGCACTGCAGGGCCAGTCAGAGCAAGCTTACTTCAAACACATGATACAAGCATGGCACTGCAGGGCCAGTCAGAGCAAGCTTACTTCAAACACGTGATACAAGCATGGCACTGCAGGGCTAGTCAGAGCAAGCTTACTTCAAACACGTGATACAAGCATGGCACTGCAGGGCCAGTTAGAGCAAGCTTACTTCAAACACGTGATACAAGCATGGCACTGCAGGGCCAGTCAGAGCAAGCTTACTTCAAACACGTGATACAAGCATGGCACTGCAGGGCCAGTCAGAGCAAGCTTACTTCAAACACGTGATACAAGCATGGCACTGCAGGGCCAGTCGGAGCAAGCTCACTTCAAACACGTGATACAAGCATGGTACTGCAGGGCCAGTCGGAGCAAGCTCACTTCAAACACGTGATACAAGCATGGCACTGCAGGGCCAGTCAGAGCAAGCTTACTTCAAACACGTGATACAAGCATGGCACTGCAGGGCCAGTCAGAGCAAGCTCACTTCAAACACGTGATACAAGCATGGCACTGCAGGGCCAGTCAGAGCAAGCTCACTTCAAACACGTGATACAAGCATGGCACTGCAGGGCCAGTCAGAGCAAGCTTACTTCAAACACGTGATACAAGCATGGCACTGCAGGGCCAGTCAGAGCAAGCTTACTTCAAACATGTGGAACAAGCATGGCACTGCAGGGTCAGTCAGAGCAAGCTTACTTCAAACACGTGATACAAGCATGGCACTGCAGGGCCAGTCAGAGCAAGCTTACTTCAAACACGTGATACAAGCATGGCACTGCAGGGCCAGTCAGAGCAAGCTTACTTCAAACACGTGGAACAAGCATGGCACTGCAGGGTCAGTCAGAGCAAGCTTACTTCAAACACGTGGAACAAGCATGGCACTGCAGGGCCAGTCAGAGCAAGCTTACTTCAAACACGTGGAACAAGCATGGCCAGTCAGAGCAAGCTTACTTCAAACACGTGATACAAGCATGGCACTGCAGGGCCAGTCAGAGCAAGCTTACTTCAAACACGTGATACAAGCATGGCACTGCAGGGCCAGTCAGAGCAAGCTTACTTCAAACACGTGATACAAGCATGGCACTGCAGGGCCAGTCAGAGCAAGCTTACTTCAAACACGTGATACAAGCATGGCACTGCAGGGCCAGTCAGAGCAAGCTTACTTCAAACACGTGATACAAGCATGGCACTGCAGGGCCAGTCAGAGCAAGCTTACTTCAAACACGTGATACAAGCATGGCACTGCAGGGCCAGTCAGAGCAAGCTCACTTCAAACACATGATACAAGCATGGCACTGCAGGGCCAGTCAGAGCAAGCTCACTTCAAACACATGATACAAGCATGGCACTGCAGGGCCAGTTAGAGCAAGCTTACTTCAAACACGTGATACAAGCATGGCACTGCAGGGCCAGTTAGAGCAAGCTTACTTCAAACACGTGATACAAGCATGGCACTGCAGGGCCAGTCAGAGCAAGCTTACTTCAAACACGTGATACAAGCATGGCACTGCAGGGCCAGTCAGAGCAAGCTTACTTCAAACACGTGATACAAGCATGGCACTGCAGGGCCAGTCAGAGCAAGCTCACTTCAAACACATGATACAAGCATGGCACTGCAGGGCCAGTTAGAGCAAGCTTACTTCAAACACATGATACAAGCATGGCACTGCAGGGCCAGTGTCAGCATCCTTCAAAGGCAACAAGCTTTGCAAGATTTGCACACACAAAACAGGTACAGCACCGGGCAGGAGAACACGCTTCCCTCACACTCATGGAACACATACAGATCTGGCCATAAACAATGCAAGATTGCCTCACATGCACAGTGCATGGACTGCACCTGCAGCAGCGGTCCAAGTCTGTGTGTAAACATACGTTTATCTCTCACATAGCACAGGTACAAGATCCAAGATCGTCATCAGCAGTGCGAGCTAAGACATCCTCACATACAAAACAGGTATCGCACTGGTAGCAGCATCTATGCTCATTTTAGGAACAAAATAACCAGAGTGAAGTATAGAGTTGGGTGTGCCACTGAAGGAATGAGCCAGATGCCAGGCTGTGGTGCAGCTTGAGGTTCTCTTCAACTCTTGAGCCCAAAATGAGCTGAGCTCTCATGTGGCTTCTGCCTGCTGCCCATGCTTTGTCGTCATAAACCAAGAATGAAGGACAAAGCATTAAACTTTGATGTCAAACAGGAGTGGGAAAGGGATACCAATCTAGCGACGGGATTACACAATGTGAAAACATCAACCCTGCAATCACAGCTTGGCCCCTTGACCAAACTGCGGGATCCCAGGCAATTATTTCATTGTATCGTACCTCCCATTTTTTTCATTAGTGTGTATGAGGAAACCTTGAAATACATGAAGGTGTGTGCTGTACAAAAACATCTCTTTTGTTTGACTAAATGCACTACGATGCTGCTCTGTTTGAGATAAGACCACCCACATATATGAAGTGCATATACCAACTCACGTGCCTCTTAGCTCACTAATGGTATGGCTGTTTGGGTGGGAGGGTGGTGGCATGGATGTTTCTAAGTTTCTTTTTAAAAACTTCCACTTTTAATAAATGCCTCACAATACAGTGATATAATTGGTTGTAAAAAGGTGAAACGCTTGTTAAACAAATATATTTTTTTTAATTTTGAAAACACTTTATCATATTTGTATATAATAGTTGCTGTACTATCTCTATGCCAAATGTTCCCATGGATCAACTCGAGCCTTGGCTCTTAACGCCAATACGGTTTTTTGGAGCACTTGGCTGGGCTCTATCTGTTAATTTGGTGTCACGCCCACCTCTACCATAGTACTGAATATAACAGTTACTCGAGTTTCCTGCTCTTAGTATCTCGCTCTGGGGAGCATCATTTTGTTTTCTGAGATTCTGGCCGATTTCCATGGGTCTCATAAGGATAACTATTCATACTTCTGGTTTTAATAAGGAACAATTGTGCATTAGCGACCCCCAAGAAGTTTAATTAATTTTTTCCAGTTCCCGCACTCTGTCCTAAGTAAGTCTACGCTTGCTTACTAACCACAATCGTCTGCTCACCACCCGTCATGCTGACCGCAGTGATTACTAGAACTGCCTTGTCTTGCAGCAGCTTGGCCATTACTTCTTCTTTGAATGGTGCGCTCTGTATTTACAAAAGTGAGCATGCGCACTGCTTGGCCAGTGAGTGCCTGTGCAATGAGTCCCGCGCTGCGCTCCTGCAGCTGCGTCAGTGGATTCTGGTGGGCGGAGCCTGACTCCTGCAGCTGAGGGAATCGGACTTCGCTAACAGCAAGCTCCCAGTGCTGTAAGAGCTCCTGTGGGCCTAGTCAAGGACACATCACTGAATTCATGGGAAGTCTGAAAAATCCAAGCATAACACAAAGAACAAGAGTCACAAATGAACCATGCCATTCAGCAGGAGAGTGGTAAGGGTGTAGTGTGTGGCTGGTGGTGCATTTTGGCGCACACTGACACACATATATTACTAAAGCATGGTGTGGTATCACACTGTCATTTACAGGCAGCACATTTTCCATTAAAAAGACCATTAAATGTACACATACATACAATGTTACTGATAGAACCCTATAGCGTACAAACGATAATGTGTGGACATTGGGTTTCATTGAACATTTCTCATTTGCACATCACTATGCAAAGTGTCCTGTTTTGTTTTGATCCTATTAAAGTCTATGTTTCCATCACACTTCAAAATGTGCTTAATTTGTGCTTTTGTAGCTGTTTATTTATTTTAAAATATCTGTACAGTTCATTACAAGTATTGACATTTTTTTGTGTTACAAGTAAATGACATCCTACAGCTTTTCTTTTCACACCAGCACAATTGTCACATAGTTCACTTTACACAATCCTCACTCTTTGTAGTGCGAGTAAGAAAAGTAAACACCAGTCTCCATGTTAAAAGAATAAGCCGCTTTTGTCAGATGACTAGTCTGGCCTTTGACCTCTGAACGCACAGTTAACGCGACAAGACAAAAACAAAATGTAAAGTCCTCTTTAATGCTCGTTCAAGTTTGAACTCCAGCATCACCTATCTCTGGTGCCCAGGTGCTCCTTAAGATTCAAGGAGCTGTTGAAATTGCACCCTTCCCATCTTTGGGCCCCGGTGCACTGCACCTGCCGCACCACTGGTAGCTACAGCCCTGGCAGTAGCAGCCATTCGTTTTTTTCCTAACAAGAGGAAGCATACAATGATAGAAAATTAAATCCTTCCATCTTCTACATCGCCTAACCCTCCTTCGCCCCCCAACCCCACCCCCAGCCCCCAAATACATTAACCACTTGCTCAGAGGGACAGTAAGCAGTGATAAATAGAGGATTCTGGTGATTTAATGGTGGTAATGATGACTCCTACAAGGTTATTCCCCATGCCCTGGGATTTTAATAGCAACTGGATGGTACTGGGGCAGCTTTGCCAGCAGTTGAGCAAGAGTCAATGGATGGGCATAGACAGAGATGAGCAGAAAGTACAGAACTAGAGAAAGGAGACTACATGTGAGAAAGAGCATAAGAGGGAGACCATGAAAAGAGCAAAAGAAAGAGATTCCAGGAGAGATCTAGTGGTAGAACCACCCGCTGCGAGATAGATGAGAGGTGAAGGGGATGAACTAAGATGTATCGAGCTGCGTGGAGAGATGGAAGGGCAGAAGGAGTACCCGGGTGATGCAGGGGCGAGTGTGAAGCATGGAATAAGAGAGAACTGTGGGAGAAGAAAGAGGAACATCAGTGAGATAATATGAAAACTGGTCCTGGTAGAGAAATTAGGAATCTGGGTAAGAGAATGTTCAATCTAGAGGTGAAGCAAGGGTAAAATGGAGCAGAGAAGAAGATAAATTCTCTTCGGTAATCAAATAAAATGTTCAACTAATCATCACAAATATACTGCAAACCATTCATATCAATCATACAAAAAGCCATATACCTATATTTGCAATGCCACAAGACAACCACTGACTAATAATGGAATGCCACCTATATTTTATTAAAGAAATGTTGGAGCCATTAAAAAAATGTTATTATACAGAATTCATAAATCTTCATATTATAAAAACATATATCATTATACAATGTCATGTATTACATAGACAGCATATCAATTAATCAAGAGGCAGATGCAAAACTCATTAAGTATCAAAAACAAATATTATATCACATATAGAAATCTTGCGGCTGCGTTGGCCGTCGGTAGGAGCGGGGGGAAAGGAGGGCGCGGCGGCCATCCCCGAAACTCATGCCGCCTAGGGTGGTCCGCCCCACCACCCTAACCCCAGCTATGCCACTGGCCAGTAGGAATCCGCTTACACAGTCAGTCTACTCGTGTCAGAGCTCAAGATCCGAAAAACAAGTAGTATATGACGGCACTTCCGACTCTGACAGTGGTTTCAGCCATTTTGCCCGCCCTGCGGAATACAGTGGATAGCAAAACAGGATATGTTCTATGGTCGCTACCCTGCCCAGACATGTAGAGCATGATCACTTCTGTGCGTAACTGTGCACCGCTGAATTTGATAAAATGCGCTTTCGCCCACTGTCGATGGAGATGAGTATGACAGACAAAGAAGAAGGCAATAGTATGATGGTGAAAGAGGGTGGTAACAAGACAGTCAACTACCATGGAAGTAAGAGGGAAACTGAAGCAGAGTTGTGAGAGGTAGAGATGAGGATAGGAAGAGAAATGGTGAAAGAAAGGGATGGGTTGATAGGGGAAAAGTCGAACATGTATATCTATTATATTTATTTGTCACTAAATGTAGGGTTTTTAACTTTAGTGATCTACTACCTGCGATGTCACCAGGGTCAACGGTCATGTGAAATCGCATCTTGAGTAGATATCAGCGGTCATATGATGTCGCTTCCTGTGATGTCATTGGGATCAAAGGATGTGTGATGTTACTGTTGCTAGGCGTGGCATCGGAGGGGGGGGGGATCAATTTCCATGATGCCAGTTTTGATTCTGTAATGTTCTTTTGTCCAAGCACACCAAATAATAAAGCAAACACAGGGGTTTGCTCAGTAAGTGACTTCCATCCCTCAAGACAGATTGAAATCACAGGCCTTTCTCACCCAAGACTCCTGCTTCCACCCCACGGTACTTGGTATCTAGCCACCTGACTAACAAACCGCCCTGGCTCTGCTGGAAAGGTGTCACAGGGGAAGTCTCTCCAGCGGTATGTATAGCATTGCCAAACCTGTAACCAGGTAAACGAGACCATCAAAAACTGCAAAGAAGCCTCCAGCGCTCTCCAAACCCAATGCACCCTGCCAGCGAATTACCACCAAATCACGGGCACAGGGCTGGAGCTGCGGAGCCCACTTTAGAATGGCCTCATTTGTTTGCAGATTTATGTAGCGCAAACTCAACCCAAAGGTATTGGAGCACTTTACATGAGCATCAGTTATGTTACACAAGCACATATTCATATTTTGGGTAGGCACAGGGTGAGTACGTGATTTGCCCAGAATCACAGGATGTGGAGTCGAACCCGAGGCCCAAACCTTAGTTTCCCAGCGCCAAAGTCAGCAGCTCTAGCCGTAAGACCACATCCTCTCCTCATCCTGGGGGGGCTTTTTCTGCATTATGCTTGTGCTCTCGCATTCATCACCACATACATGTGAGGAACCATGTGCAGACTGGCCTAGAGGGCAATCAGACAGTGCCCGATGGGCTGGTATGACAGGTCAGTGTGTGCCCATTATTTTGGCCGGGGTTGAGCCTGCAGCTGGATAGGCACAAAAGGCTCACTCCTCTATGTGTCCCGATTTATGTGTAGCATTATTAATAGATAAATAGTGCAACAAAGGGGAGAAAAGAGGCCACCAAACACTTTTCGCGAAACCACCAGGATTCCATTGATTAACTAACAAAAGACGCCCCACCCCCAGAGCATCCCAAGTTATACAAAGTTCAATAGTCAAGTCCAGTCAAGATGCAAACTTCTTTGCAAGGGGGCTTTTTCGGCTTCACTAGCTCTCACTAGCTCTCACAGTTCCATAAACAAATTAAGCCAATACGTGTTTCGTCGCTATGGCAGGTAAGCCTTCGACTTCCTCAGGGCTCATTCCAAAGTAATATCCATCCAGATATGACTTCTAGTTTAAAAAGGTAAATATTCATCCCTCAGTATTTCTCATAGAGCAAAAGTAATAATTTCAAAAAGTCCATAGAGTTTATGAGAAAAGAGTTTTCCAACTCAGACCGCGACTGTACTTGGCATGAGAACTGTGAGGGCTTGTGAAACTGAAGAAGCCCCTCTGGATTCACTCTGTAGACTAAAATAAAGAAGTTTGGATCTTGACTGGATTGTTTTATGATCTGCTGTGCTGGTTTTTACAGTTGATTTCCCCAATACTTAAAAGAAGCATTGCCTGCAGCAAGCACATATCCATGCAGTCTCCTAAACCTTGCAAAACCAATTATACAGTGTGTCTTTCTAAGGTTAAAACTGCCCCAATTTGGAAATATGGGCTTCCTTTTGGGTCGAAGAATACTAGACAGAAAAGCTGTGTCTTAAAAAGACTTCTTGGGGACATTTGGAAAGCTTTTCTGAGAATGCATTTTGCCCATCGCTTACCATTGGATTTATGTTCTATAACTTGCAGTTGCTTGTTTTCTATTAGCTAGCTTTATTTGTTTTAGGCTGTCCAGTATGCCCAATGGAACATAGCCTTTTCAGTGTATTCTTCCACAATTGCTTGCTTTCTGTAAACAGGTCTTTAAATGTAAATGTGTGTGTCTTGTAAAGCGCACTGCTACCCGGAGGCGTCCTGGCGCTATAGACCGCTGGGGAACCCGTCCTGGCTTTCCCTGTAAGATGTTCCCTCCTGGGAATCTCCAAGGTGTAACCAGGCATCCCCGGCGTTTGTGGGGGGCCGTTGTGGAGATGAGGCAAGCTAATGCCCAGAGTTGCCGAGTGTGATCCCTGGTTAAAGTAGGCACCGAGGCAAGAATTATCGAGTCCGCTGACCCTGGTTCACGACCCTGCTGCGTCAGGAATTAAACCCTGGTCCCGGGCCGTCATCTGCTTCCGGGTCTGCCGCCTCTAACCAGTGAGCCACACCACTCCACACCAACAACACAAACGTTTTTCTTATCTATTCACATTTGCTGTGCATTCATGACAGAGGTCAAATGCTGGGCTCTGTCTTCCGAGGGAGCTTGGTGTTTACTTTTCTTTCTCTAACTTCAAAGTAAGAGGATCTATGTGACAGTCATGTTGGGTACTGGGGAGGTGAAGGATGATGGCTGTACAATGTTATTTTTTCTAGCACACAACAAAATTATAATGTCTGTAATTAACTGTGCAAAAATTCCAGAATATATCAGAATTAGGAAAGTATTCATAATACATGCTTTTTGTTATTCTCAAGTGTGGTGGAACCAAATATTGGGATAGCAAATAGTGGGATAGAATGGGCCTCCTGGCTACTGCTGTGAGGTTTCTTTGCTGTCATTCTTCCCTTTCACCTGGAGCTTGGGTTTTAGTAATTTTCTCGCCACTAGATCCTTGCTACCCCAGATTCCCGGATAATTTAATGTGTATGTATGAAACTAGGCTTTCCTATCTTGTGCTGACTTCTTGTGTGCCTTGTGTACTTGTTACTCCCTCCTTACGCCAGTGTGGCACAGTGATCCTTAAATGACTTGTTTGTTAATCTTTCTTTAATATCTCATTTGCTACAGCAGCTCTATCATTTAACAGTGTCTAAAAGCAGGTGCAGGTATCACCTTTGCGAGTAGTACTCAGTTTATCAGCACAGAGTAGATGAACAGCTGAGCTGGCCATGTTTGGTTTTGTGCATGTGACCTGTAAGCTGCACACTGATGACATCAGCATCTTTTAACCCGCTGAGCTATCTCACCGGTAGTGAGAGACAGGAAACATGAGTGAGAGAAAGGGAAAGACTGCAGCACTAACCCCTTGCTAGTGGAGTTAACTGGTTTGGAATCTCTGTGGTCTGCTGGTGAGGAAGGTGACCAGCAGGGCCTGCCTGAACATGTTTAGAGGTAGGTTTCTTCACCACAATCCTAAATATTGCAGGACGTGTTATTAGGCCGGGCCCCGATGACTAGGACAGAGCAGCAGGTAAGTGGTGCAGCACCCATCTGGAGCATCTGGTTTGCCATCTGTGATCCCTTTCTCCCCAAGTGGTCCCTTCCTTCCCTTGTCCCCACCTTCTTCCTATCTCCACCTTGGGAGGTGATGACCACATGAGATCTCCTTCCACTTGAGGTGAGTCCATGTAGCATTGCTTCTGGCTGTTCCAGGTTTTGCTTCATCCCAGAATTATTCGACCCGACAGGCGGGCTTCTTTTTGGACCTTGTCGAGCACCTGATGCTTGTGATCGGGTCCGTCACTGTCACATCGCTTGGGTGTCCCTTGAGCATGTTGATGTCATCTTTAAAGGAGGAGAAGTATTGTATTTCTGCCACTCTTGACTGACTAGTCGATCTGACCTATGGTATCTTTTGAAGTGGGAGATGTTTCTAGTGACTTGCCTCTTCTGTCTCCGGCCGCCATCATTGCCAGTTTCCGACTGATCACCTGCAGTGGTTGGCTCAGGTACCCGGCATGTGATGTTCTCCACTGCTCCTCTTTGACTAGTACCCAGTCCTTCCTTCCAAGGCCAGTTACTTGGCCCACCTTTGATGGACATTTATGGAGAAGTCCACAACAATGTATGACCCCCCAAGGACTGATTTATGATTTACAATGTGCAGGAGGTTCATTTGATAATCTTGCATGTTTTAGTGCATATTAATGACCGAAAACCTTGTGACGACTTATGAACCAGCATGGAAAGAATAGGCTAATAAACTGTGCTGTTTACACACCAAAGAAAGCTTGTGGTATCTTTCTTTTCGAGGCGGGAGAGTGGAAACGGCAGTAAGGCCCTGAGGAAGCTTGCCCGATTGGGTGGGTTGCACCCTAGCATGAATGTTGACGGGCATGCTACGGTGACGCTGTGTGGGGTGTTCTGGTATGGCCCAAGGATGGTGTCAAGAGGAAGATGTGGTGCAGCTTCCTGGGCGTCTGACTCTGGAACCCTGGGGCTCACGGTTCGATCCCCGGCACCGGTGGGAAATCAGCCCAATACCATGTGACTCTGGGCAATAGCTTGGATAATCTTCCTGAGGGTCCCCAGCGCCTTGACACCTTCGAGTAATTGTTTGTGCTTTACAAATACTGGACATTTACATTTATCAAGTACGTGGATCCATGTTTGCTGTAACAAAGTGGCAGCGTACTGTGGCCCAGAGGCCTTACTGCCTGATCTACCCGGTGGACTTTTCTCAATGTCCATGGAAGGCCCTGTCCTAGGAGATTGAGGTCACAATCCTGGCCCTTTGTGAAGAGATGGGACTCTGCTGTCCCAAGCTCGCCTCCATCTCTGCATTCACAGCTGTTCCACGAATGACTCTGGGATCATGATTATTATATGAGCTTCAGAGAGACTGTGCTTTGCACCAGCTTGATAGAGATGGCACAGGGCAGAGGTTTGGTTGTGCCGCAGATGCTGCATAAACACAGTGTTGTGATGTACTTGTAATTGCATTTTTATAGCGCTTACTACCCCTGACGAGGCATCAAAGCGCTTTTCGGCGGGTAGCACAGTACTCAAAAGGGATTATTGGTAAATAAGTATAGTGAAATATAAAAACTAATTTGAACGGTGGACATGTGAGTCTGTTATTTGGATTGAAAAAGGATTGTGGAGGAATAGAAGAGGGAAGGGTTGGACTTGGCCCTTTTTGCAGGGTCATCCCTGAACTTTTTGCCTTCCTCCTGGTATTTTTTCTGACCTGGTGTTGGTGGTTTTAGGTCTCTGGGCACTTTATCACTGCTGTCCAGTGTAAAGTGCATGTGCTCTCTATGGTAAACGTGGTAAGATTGGTCTACACCTGTTTGGTGTATTTTATTTACCTATCAGTCCCTTGTAAAGTGGTATCTCAGATACCCAGGGCCAGTAAATTAAATGCTACTGTGGGCTTGCAGTGCTCCTTTCGCCACCCACCAAAGCAGCCTTTCAAACCTGTCCCAGGCCTCTGCCATTGCAGGGCCTGCGCGAGCAGTTTACTGCCGCTGGGACGTGGCACATAAAGAGGGTGCCACGTCGGTGACTCCCCTTTTCCTACATATCAGTCACCCCTAAGGTAGGCCCTAGCTAGCCCCCTGGGCAGGGTGTGCTGTAGGTAAAAGGTAGGACATGTGCCTTAACTGTGTGGCATGTCCTGGAAGTGACAAACAGCCATTTTGGTTTCTCACTACTGTGAGGCTGCGTCTTATAGGAATGCATTGGGGATTCCCTGATATGTGTGTCAGTAGTAATTCCTGATATGAGAGGAGTAGCGTGATCAAGTTTGGTATGTTTGGAATAGTGGTAATAAATGCTGCATAATGGTGTTCGCAGATTTATTATCACTATTTTAGAAAGGACACTTTTAGAAGTGGGCCTTTATGTGTGCCATGTGTCTTGGTGCCTGCCTAATGTGTATTGCATGTCTGGCTCTGTAGTGACAGGGGCTGGGGAGGTGCAGTGGCCCCAGAGGGACTGGATGAGTCAGTGCTAGGCTGAATAGGCTGATCTGCATTTGGAGTAGTGGGAGGAGTAGCACCTGGGCCTGAATAGGACTGTGCCTGCACTACGCAATGCTGGCTCCGCCCCCCTATGATGTGTCTGGGGCCAGAGCCTACCTTGACAATGGGGAGTGTTGTGCACTTGTAAAGTGCCTCCCAGAACTGGTTTGGACTAGGTCTTTGTCAGGGCAGAACAAAGACTAAACGTGGTATAAACATTGGGGCTGTGACCCCATGTGTGGGTTGTGTACTGCTTGGTGCTTACTTGAGGCCAGCAGGCTGCCGGACTGCCAGGAGGAACCGCCACCAGGGGACTAACCTGCTGCCCTGCTTGGCAGCTGGAAGATCTGCTGGGAAGAAAGTGCTGCCTGTTTCCTGGCTGTGCCTGTCAGGGTGAGGCTGGCCAAGCACTGCAGGCTCTGCTCATTGGCCTGGACGTGGGATCATCAACATCAGCGCATGCGGAGAGCTTTGATTCCCTTTGAATTGGTGATGGGGGAGCACTTTGTCTTCTGCTCAAAGAGTGTTGTGCTCCGTATTCCGTGTAGTGCAGGAATCCAAGTCCTGGAAGAAGGAGAGGGGAGAGCTGAGGGAAAGATGTGCCCTCCCTCTCCTTACGGGTAGATGCTGTGGTGAGGAGACTGTCCAGAACCCGACGGAGACTCTGCTCCGTAGTCCGATGAGGGACAGATAACCAGGCGGCTGTTGCCTGACTGAGGGCGGGGCCTGCTGCCAAAGGAAGGCCATCGGAAGCCAGGCGTGAACAGGCTGGGTTGAGGGTGGGGAATATTGCCGCGAAGGGACGATCAAGGAGAAGCGGAGCCTCCAGGCCACCCTTCAGCTAAGGGCCGCTGGAGCGCCGCGAGGAAGCGTGGAAACCTTGTGTGCCTTGCCGAAGGGAGGGCCGTCTGGCACCGCAGCTCGAGGCGGGTGGATGAGTACGGAGCCCTCACCTCTACCGCCTTTGTGGATCAGCTGTCTGGGGCAATTGGGGTACTTTCCGTGGAGGGGAGATCGAGTCAGTGTCTCCCCTCGCCTTCAAGGGAACATATCCGACTTCGTGGGCGGGTAGTAAGGAAACCTCCATGGAGGTCCATGCCCGGCGGAGCCCATTGGAAGCCTCAAACCGATCAATGGGCATTTCTTGACTCCCAAAGCAGGGTGTAACCTCGACGGAGGCCTGGGCGAAGTTCCTCCAAATTTCTGGCCTGATCGCAGCTGCGCCGCACGATCGCGGGCAGCGGCATTCCCCTTGCAGCGCAACAAGAAAAGCCTCGGTGAGTGGGGCTGGGAGGGCACACAGTTGGTGCCAATTTTTGTTTATACAGCTGTACCGCCAGATCGCAAGCAGCTGCAACGTGGGGCACATGGTTAGGGAGGATAAGGGTGAGTTGCACCCCCTGTACTCCCCTGTGAGGATTGTGCCCAAAAGTGAGTGTTGCGTCTGCAGCCAAGAGAGCCCTGACTTTGTGGGACAAAGGGCATAAGGGACAGCCCTGATGGGCCCCCGAGGAAGGCCAGTTGGCCTGGGATCAACTCGCCTTATGGTGGGGCATAAGGCCCTAAGGTGATGTGTGCACCTTACTAGTGGTACTATGGTGCACTGCTAATGTGATTTATGCATAATGCATTGATGCTACCTGTGGTTACTGGTTGTGTTTTACTACTTATGTGCTAATGGTGATGACAGTTGCCCGATTGGCCCTGTAATGTACATTGTCCCTGTAAAGTTATATCTAGTGCCAGGTGGCACAGTGTTTATATGTGATTACATTCTAATGTGTTTATGAGTAATACAAAGGCAATTTTTTTATATAACCTTGTGTGGAGTTTCTTTTGTGGTGTGCCTAGTGTGCTGCTGCTGTGTGAGTGTGTTGCGCAAACGCTTTACACGTTGAGTTTGAGTTTAAATCATTTCTAAAGCGCGCGTACACCTGACGGTTTCATGGAGCTGTAGTTCACTGAACCTCAGTTGGCGGAGGAGACCGGGGGGCGTAAAGAAGAATTATTGAGGAAAAGCCTGTAGGAAAAGAAAGGTTTTTAATGCCTTTCGGAAAAGAGGTATTGGGTGGAGGATCTGAGGTGGAGGGGGAGAGAATTCCAGAAGGTGGGGGCGAGTGTGGAGAATTTAGAGCCTACCCATTTTTTTCGCCGAAAACGGGGAACAGTCAGCAGATGTTGAGAAGATGATCGCAGTTCCCTTGCGGAGGCATAGGCTTTAATCTCTGATGAGATAAAGGCGGGGGCGGATCCTGACTGAGCCTGAAAAGTGATGCAACCCATTTTGAACTGGGAGCGTTCGCGAATGGGGAGCCAGTGCAAGGATTTTAGAAGCGGGGTGACGTGATGGGACTTGGCCAAGTTGTAGACTAGACGAGCGGCCTGGTTCTGAACCAGCTGTAGCCGTCGAACATTATATGCGGGCATACTGCAGTATAGAGCGTTGCCGTAGTCTAATCGAGAAATGACCATAGCCAGTACAATAAGTTTTAGAGCAGAGAAAGAGAAGAAGCGGGAGACCTTGCGGATAGTGCGGAGTGAGAGGAAGGAAGAGGACACCACTGAGCTCACCTGGGAGTGCAGAGTGAGTAGATCATTAATCTTGAAACTTAGCGTTTTGACGGAGGGAGAGGGGGAAGGCGGGGGACCAAGGGAAGGGGGCCAAAAGAGGGGAGACCAGGGACATCCAGTCCCGGATAAAGATCATAGTGGTTTGAAAGTTAGACATAGAGTCAGGGGATGAAGATAGGGAAAATATGAGCTGGAGGTCATCCGCATAGTTATATACGGAGACCTCCATTTGTTGAAGAGCAAAGATGAGAGGGGCTATGTTCAAATTAAAGAGTAGTGGGGAAAGGGAGGAACCCTGGGGGACCCCGCATGGAACCTTACATGGTTCAGCCGAGAAGTCGCCCAAACACACCGCTTGGGTGCGGTCCCTTAGGAAGGAGGACAACCAGACCAGGGCCACACCGCCGACCCCGGCCGCCCCGACTAGGGAGAGTAAGATGGAGTGGTCCACCGTGTCGGAGGCGGATGAGAGGTCGAGGAGGACCAGGGCCTGGGGATGGTTGGTGTCCATGCCTTCTCTAAGGTTGTCAAGGACGGATAACGCCACAGACTCGGTGGAGTGAGCGGGGCGAAATCCGGCCTGACGGGGGGCTAATACTAGGTTTTCTTCCACGTAGGCGGTAAGGGCTCTGGTCACATGTCGTTCCAGGTGTTTCCCTAAAAAGGGTAGTAAAGAGATGGGACGATAGTTGACAGGAGCAGAGAGGTCGGCACCAGTTTTTTTGAGAATGGGAAGAATTATGGCTGTTTTTAGAGTTGGAGGAACAACGCCCTGAGATAGGGAGCAGTTGAGAAAAGAAAGTGGGGGTAGCACACAGGTCGTGAAGATGTGCCTGAGGATGTGAGCGGGGCGCGGGTCTAGAGGGGAACCTGATTTGACCAAGGGTAGAAGGGAAAGAAAGGATTCTTCCGTTAAGGGGGGGGGAACGAGTCAAAACGAGCCTTTGCAGGAGGACAAAGGGGATTGAAAAAGGAAGAAGAAGGGGGAGGGATATTGGCTTTGATTTTTGCGATCTTGTCCAGGAAATAAGTGTTCAGGGAGTTGCATAGAGACTGTGACGGGGGGAGTTTGAGGGTGGTTCTGTCAGAATAAGCAAGGTTGTGGACTATAGAGAAGATTTCTCTAGGCTGGTTCTCGGCGGCTAAGATCTTCGAAGAGAAGTAGTCCGATTTGGTGGTTAAGATAGTGTTTTTGTATTGCGACAGGAGGGAGGTGTACTGGGCTTTGAGATTGGGGCAATAATGACGTCTCCAGGATCGTTCAGCGTGGGGGACCGAAAGTTTTAGGGCCTTCAGTTCCTCGTTGAACCAGCGGTTGGAGTCATTAGGCCGTTTGGAGGAAACACGTCTGAGAGGGGCGACCGAGTCGCAGCCTGACAGAAGCCAAGAGTTGATGGAGTCTGCTTGTGCTGAAAGAGGTAAGCCAAGTAAATCTGGGCAGGAGGGGAAGAGTGTGGAGGCCAATTGGGACACATCCACCCGGCCGCAAGAACGAGCCCAGATGTTTTTGGAAAGTAGGGGCTTGGTGGCTAAATCAAGATGTAAGGAAAAAGAAATCAGAAAGTGGTCGGACCAAGGACAGGGGGAAGTAGAGAGGGACGTTATAGGGCAGTTGAGGGACCAGATCTGGTCAAGGATGTGGCCCTGAGTGTGAGTGGGGGTGTGAACATAAGAGTTAAAGTTGAGGGAACGAAGGGTGTCTGAAAATTCAATGGAGGTGGAACATTCTGCTGGGTCTAGGATAAGCCTGACTGCTCTGCCAAGCTACCAAGGGGTGAGCAGGGGTTACCTTCAGCGTGTAACTCCCTTGCTCTGACTAGAGTGGTGGTTTCTGCCTGGCTTAGGCACTTTCCCTAGCCAACCAGAAATCCCATTTTTTACAGAAAGGGTTTGCATTTGTATAGGGTTATGTACCAGCAGGAGGAGGTTTTGAATGAGTAGAGGGGAGGGGGGAAGAGTCAGAGGTAAGGGTTTAGAACAGCTTGTTTGGGAGATCTGAATAGTAAAAGAGGGATGCGATGATGCAAGGAGGGGTAGAGGAAGAAAGAGTCTAAGAGGGTTATTTTGAAGAGAATGTGACCCAACAAATATTACTTTTCGCCCCAAAGCCCTTGTTGCAAATAATGAAAACCCAGGAACTCAGATCAGAAACTGGACACATCACAGAGTGTAGAAATGGCCTTTTCTTATGGGTATCATAATCATGCTGTTTAGAGTGCTTAGAAACAGCAGAAGTGCGGCATGAAGCACTAAATAGTAACACATTATTTGTATCACAGAAGCCTTTTGCTTCCTGCCTTTCTGGGCTGCATGGAATGACTTTCCCCAGGTACAGAGAAGCACCCCCTTGCTGGGGCCCCAATGGTGCCTGAAATGCCCCCAAACATCAGAAAAACACACTAGGCGCCCCATGGGGCCCTAATAACCTTCCACTGGGAGCCTCAGTCGAATGATTTCTCCCCTTGTTTGAGGGTCAGTGGGGCCTTCACTCACCTGCTGCTTTCGTACTCACACCCCCTTTACCTGGCCCTGGGGACGGGGACTTTGCTTGTGTCCTCCTGACACAAATGGGGCCCACTCTCCGTATCAGAATTTGGTGCACGCACAGCCTCTTCGGTTTGCAGCCGCCACTAATGCTGCTGTCAGGAAAATTCTCACTGAAACATTTCTGGAAATCCCTGAAGCACATTTTAGATACTCATGTGCAAAAGTCCAGTCCAAAGCAGTTGGCCTAATGGCTAGGGCGTCGACGTAGACCTCGAATCTGGGGAACCGGGTTCGAGTCTTGGCAACGACGCTGAACATCCTGTGATTCAAGGCAAATCAATTAATCTCCCCACGCCTAACAAAAATGAATGTGTCCTCATGTATCGCAACTGGTGCTATGTAAAGCGCTCTGCTACTCGGTTCGGGTCAAGTTCGCGCTATATGAAACTCTGTAAAATAAATAAAAAATATTCAAGTAGATTTTGGAGATGGACGCGGGCGAAAGATGTCTGATGTGATTGTGAGATGCCACGAGCCCCCCCTATTTATACAGAGCAAATGTTCTTGGAATTGGATCTCAGCCAGTCATGTAACAAGTTGTATGCACCGAAGAGAACAGTAGGCGTTGCAAGCGCCATCGGTGCTTTCTTATTACAGGTGCAGAGTCGGCGTCAGTGCAGCCCGATGGCGGATTTTCCACAGTTTTACGTATGTAACCGGGTGTGAGCATGAGTGGTCCCAGAGGCGGCCTGGAAGTGTTCATTCAGAATGTTGGGACACCCACAAAATCGGAACTTTGTGAGAATTCATAAACATTTTCAATGACTTTTCACGTCCGTATTTGGCCCCAAACACCAGTGAGTGTGGCAAGGCTTCCCAAACGGATGTATGACGTTACAACGCATACTTTTACCACGCATGCCTTTACAACGCGGTTTTTACAACGCATGCCTTTACAATGCATAGCGCTTTGGGGTGCTGGATAGTGAAAAGTTTAATTTACTATTCCAACTTCAGTCCCCGTGGACACTGGGGAAGGTGTTGGATAGTAAATTAAACTTATTCCCTATCCTAGAGCGCCCCCCAGCGCAATGCGTTGTAATGGTTTGCGTTGTAATGACTGCGTTGTAATGGTAGTGCGTTGTAAAAGTTTAGTTGTAAACGTTGTATACCTTCCCGGACACCAACATATGTTCTGGGTTTGTTGGGAAAAGAAGGCAAAACTATGGAATGGCATATTACCCCTCCCCTATGGAGTGAGGTGTGTGGCCTGCAGAGAACCTTCCGGGCATTTCACTCGGGTTCACACAAATCTACGATTTAAGCCGATTTTAAACACACTCATTGACACTTTTTAATCCATGACAACTAGGGTGACCAACTGGCATGGGTGCAAATTCAGGACAGTGACGGTCAAAATTCAGGACAAAGGGTCAAAATTCAGGGCAAAAAATTCAGGACAGGAGGTCAAAATTCAGGACACAACTTCGTTGCAAAAGGTACGTTTTACAGACACATCAAAGGAGGTCAGGTAATAGTATATAAGTAATCCCATCTATATCCAAACATATTCATCTATTTGCAAACCTATCCATCATGTATCCTTCCATCCATCATTTCACTCATCCATCCCTCCATCCACACTTTCACTTATCCATCCATCCACCCTTTCACCCTATCCATCCGTACACTCATCCATCCACTCTTCCACCCGACCATCCACTCATCCATCCAGCCATTTACCCTCTCACTCATCCTTTCACTTACTCATTCATCCACCCATTCACTCGCCCTTCATCCACCCTTTCACTCATATATCCATCCTTTCACTCATCCGTTCACCCATTTACCCCATCTACCCTTCCACCCATACATCCATATATTTACCTTTTCTCTCATCCATCCACCCATTCACTCATTGATCATCCACCCTTTCACCCATCAATCCATCCTTTCGCTCATTATCCGTCTATTCACCCTTTCATTCATCCATTCACCCTTTCACTAATCCATCCATCCATCCACCCATCCCTTCACTTACTCACTCGCCCACCTTTCATATTAATTATGAGCTGAGCCTTTGTCTGCAGAGTTGCAGACTGAAGAGGCCCATCAAGAATGTCACCCTTGCTTTAGTTCACATAAAGCAAGGAGTGGGGTGGAGGGAGGGCTCACTCTGCCCCTGCACATAAGTCATCTTAAAAAGTAGAAGGCATGAGTCATGCATGATGCACAGTGCCATGCCATGAGGTGACTGGGACATGGTGTTGTTTCAGGGGCTGTAAGCAGGATGAAAAAAAAGGGGGTGGGGAGGGGGCTCTCGAAAGGGGGTGTTTGATGTAATTAAGAGCGTGCCTTAAAACACCTAAGCTTAAAATCTCTTCTTAGCAAAGTGTGCTGCCTGACTGGTATTTTGCCTCTTCTGTCATTGTAGCCAGACATATGTCTCGTCAGTTTCTCCACTGCTGTCTCCTTCCTGTGATTTCCCAACTCTGTTTGGTCTTTTTTGGGTCTTTATTTTCTTGTGCGCTATTAACTCCTGTCTTGTCCTGTCTCCTGAATCTATGAACCTACCTTTGACCGTGGAGACCTAGCTTTTTGACCGATGCCCGGTGGAGCCACTTGATAGCTAAAGAGGAGATGGGCTGTGGACTACCCCTTCAGCCGTCACCTACCCAGCAAGTCTTTAGAGAGAACTTACTTCGTCTCTCCGTTGTATTCTCCCTCCTACCCCTTTAGTCCACCCCCTTCTCCTTTACGCTCCATTTATTCCTCCTCTTTAATTGTTTTCCCGTTGAGACCTACTTGTTTGGCTGATGCCCGGTGGAGCTACCCGACAGCTAAAGAGGAGATGGCGTGTGGACTTCCCCCTCGGCCGTCACCTACCCAGCCGGACTTTGGACAGACTCTCCTTTGTCTCTCCATCCTATCTACATCCTACCCCTGTACCCCACCCCCTTACCCTTCTAAGCTCCATTTTTTTCGTCTTCTACTCTCTTGAAATGTTTTTTCTAGTAACTGATGTAACCTGTAACTGATGTAATTTTGTAATTTCTGTAGAACCTTATGTAAAGCGCTCTGATACCTCCGGGTCTAGCCAGCACTATATAAAACTCTTAAAATAAATTAAAAAATTAAATTTAAAAAACACAAGTAGCGTTACGCCTACAACAAGCCAGAACTATTGGCTTTGTCAATGGTTGTTAGTTGCATAAATAAAAATGCAGCAACCATAGCTTCCTTGAATATAATATTGAAACTACACTTTTCTAAAATGATCAGACTGAAAGAACTTTAGCCCCTTCTTTTCAACTTGTTTCACCAGCTTCTGTGAATGAACTGGATTCTGTAGCAGCATTGGCTTGTTTGCACGTTCCTTTCATCTGCCCTCGCCCGTGGGAGGAGGAGGCCACTGCATGCAGTAAGTAACACTCCAAACTGGCCCATTGGCATCAGTGATGTCATTTGAGATGTCATCAGTGAAGTCACTGACCATGTCATGAATGATGTAATATGTGACATCATCAGCAGTGGATTGCGGGTGCGCGAAATATAGTTAGTACAACTAACTATATAGGAGCAATTTCAATGGTTTTTTAAATGCTAATTCCTAACTATATAAGGCCTGAAACCTATGGTTTTTAAGTGAATTTGCAAGGTTTTTAAAATGCTAATTCCTAACTATATAAGGCCTGAAACCTATGGTTTTTTAAGTGAATTTGCAAGGTTTTTTAAATGCTAATTTCTAACTATATAAGGCTTGAAACCTATGGTTTTTTCAGTGAATTTCCAAGTTTTTTTAAATGCTAATTCCTAACTATATCAGGTGTGAAACCTATATTTTTTAAAAATAAATTTCAAAGGTTTTGTAAATGCTAATTCTATTAGCGGATAACGTTTATATATGTTATTATCCTTCTGGGACCACCTGAGCAGCCATCTTGTTTCTCAGGAGAAGTGAGGCACAAGAGAGCACAAAACAAGAGTGGAAAACGCGAAAAGGGGGCAGGGTTGAGACCCCCTGACCCCCTAGCCCTTCTCAGGGGGTCCCAGAAGGACCACCAAGTGCAAAAAATATTATTTTTTTTAATCGATGGATACGCGCATGGTACGCGTACCGTACGCATATGGTGCGCGTACCCCGCAATTTTTGGGACCCCCTGAAAATTAACATGGGGAAAACACGTTTTGGGACCCCCCTTTTTTCTTGGCCCCCGCTTGACGAATCCCCCCGAAACTTTCAGGGAAGGAGCGGAGCGGAGCGAAGCAATGTAAGAAAAATTACACGCAGATTCTTCAATCGGCGCCAAAGTTATTCCCAATAGAATGTTAGGGATTTCCTATGGTAACTAGGTTCTAACTAGATATACCTACTGGCGACCGCCAGTAGGTAATATATATATATATATATATATATATTATATCACTATATATATATATATGTAGAGAGAGAGAGAGAGAGAGAGAGAGAGAGATTTGCACCTTGGTGTGCTTTTGCAAATATGTGCCATTTCCCTAATGTATAACAGTATAATATTAAGCACTCTGCTTATCGAACAATGTACTCTATTACAAATGTATTCATGATTTCTTAGCACTGATGCTACCCCGTTAAACTGTCAATATTTTATAACTGTTTCATATACAACCTACAGCGCACTGAAACCCGCATGGGCTAAGTCCGTGCTTTATAGCCAGTATAAATAAATAAAGAGCTGCAGGTGTAAGTCTCTGGGGAAGAGATGTGTGAACATTGTAGGTGTCATGGTCCAATTTCGCTCTCATCCTTTTACCTTCCTAGCATCTCAGGGAAGAGCAGAGAAGCCAGGCACACATCTAGGCCATCACTAAAGCAACTTTGAGTTCATAGAGGCAATGATTATAGGCAATGCTTCATTTGTGCCAGTGCTTGCAGGTGCTCATTTTTGAGGACAAGGACTTATTTTTCAATAGCAGGCTTTGACTCAGAGCAAGAAATAAAAAGAAAAACGGAGTTAAGGGCGATGAAGAGACATGCAGGAAAACAGCACCAAAAGCAGGAATGGAAACAACCTGCAACAGTTAGATAACAAGGCAGGAAGTGTAGGGTGGTGGAAGGAAGAGGCAGGGGAGGAATAAGGTCGAAGCAGCCCTGGGATTTGGCAAACCCTGATGAAGTCTTGTTAGGTGAAACACGTTGACTGCGCTTCTTCTGATAAGTACAAAATAAAGCTCAAAATTGAATTCGACTAACGAAGAAGAGCCACGAGTATGAACTACGTCTGACAAACTCATTGATAAACATGTTGTATTAATACAATCTGTGTTGCCTCTCAAAAACTTGTTGAATGATTGTATTGTAACTTATGATCAATGGCAGCTGGCCATTGTGGTGGGCAGCATTTCTTTTCAAATTTATTGTGGTGACCTTATCAGGCAGTGCACTTTGAATTCCCTGGCTGTTCTTTTTGTTGTTATTCAGTATTTGGCAGCACCCGGGGCAGGCTCCTAAGAAAAACTGTGGGCCCCAGCACTTATTTTTTTAATAAATTAAGCACTGCCTATTAGCACTATGGCAACAGTAAATGATGCAAAGGAACCTGAAAGGGTGAACTGGCCAACCTCTGTAGCCAAGGTTTCCAGCCACCTTCCCTTGGTGCTTGCTGGCATCCCTCTGCCCTGGCTGGATTACCCAGCAGTGATTTAGTCACCTCCTGAAGTGAGGGCTCTGTGAGCGGGAATCCAGGCGTCACTCCCACAGGCGCAGAAAAGAGTTTCCTTCTATAAATACAAATACTCTCGGTTACCATGTGACTAAGGGCACGAACATGTGTTCAGGGGAAGTTAGGCCGAGTCAAAATAAGAAAAGGCCCATCTGGCAATGTGCTTCACCTTGATATGTCACAGGGGACATGGTAGCATTGCAGGTGCGCATCGCTAGGCGCCGTAGTCAACAGCCTGGGTGGTTAGTCAGTATTAAGGGAGCAGGGAAGCTGTCTGAGCGACTGACTCACAAAGAAATAGCACATAAACCAGTCACAGGTGTATGTCTACAACTTATAAACCATGGGCCAGATTTACGACCGTTTTTAGTGGTCGCAAAACGAAAATCGGGCAGTTCGCCACCGCTAAAAAGGGTTGTAGTACAGTACACATCGGCCTCCTAACTGGAGGAGGCGACTGCAGTCCTGTGTGACTTAGATACTGTCGCTTTGATCGAGGAAGCCCATGTGAGGGCCGGGTTCTCTGTTGGATCTTTCCTGACAGGGAGAGTGTATGTTGACAATGGGCTGTAGGTTGGGGATCCATTGGTCGGGGTGCGCCGGGACCCCCTGTCGGGGTCTGCAGGCCACACCTGCCGCAACAGATACTTCATCGTTGTTGAGGTAGAGGGTGGGGGTTGTTGTTTTTGTCCCCTGATTGTACTTTCTACGCTAGCATTAGGCCTCCATGCACACACCAAACTCCTTCCTCTGCACCAGCACTTGCCACCAGAGTCTGTCATGACAGTCCCGTTATATAGTTCACGGGTGCCCTTCTGTACCCTTTGAATAGTGAGTTGGAATGTCAGGGGGCTCTGGACAAAATCAAACGTGGGGCAATACAGCAGCAGGCTAAAAGGGCTCATGCCGACATACTCATGCTACAAAAAACACACCTTATGGGATCGAAGGCACTTTGCCTTCAGAGCTACGGTTACGTCCAGGTGTTCCACTCGGGGTTTGTGAGGGGGTGACGGGGGTGGCAATCTTGATCCACCACGAGGTCCCTTACACACATGTCAAGACGTGGGCTGACACTCAGGGGAGGTATTTGTTCCTGCAGGGAAAGGTCTAAGAAGAGCCTGTGGTGTTGGGCTGTGACTGGAATGATGTGATGTAAGTGACCAGGGATTGTTGGAGGCCCGGGGATGCATAGAAGTCTGCCGGCCCACAAAACTATACTCTCTGGTGTTGGGGCTTGACTGGGTGGACCCATGGCGTCGATTACATGGGAATGCTCAGGGATACACATATCACTCTGCAGTTCATGATTCCTATTCCCGCCTTGATTATCTATTTGTTCCCCGGGTGGCGGCAGGCAGTGTGGTCGAGGCTGATATTCTTCCACAGGGTCTTTCTGACTACTCGCCGGTAGCCCTTACATTAAAGATGGGCCAGGTGAGATAGCCTTTCCGTTGGCACCTCTTGGCTTGGAATCTACAGAAGGAAGGCTATAGGGTGCGTATCGAGAGTGCTATTGACCAATACCTGACACTCAATGTGGGTTCAGTTTCGTGGGCCAAACCCCTGTGGGAGGCATTGAATCCCACTTTACGGGGTGTCGACATCTCTTTTTGCGCGGTGATGGGGGTAATCAGGTCCGTCAACAATTGCTGCTGGCACAACAGAACTACGCCGCCGTCTTATTGGATGAAGTCCGCCTAGCTTGGCTGGCAACATGCATTAGGGTGTACCAGTGGGAAGATAAATCCAGCAAGATGCTCCACTGATTGTGGCAAGGGATGTTCCACTCCCAGGTCCTCCCCGGCATAGCAGGTCCAGACGGGGTGTCCCTAACGGACTCCTCTGAAATTGCCAAAAGTTTTGCTACGTACTATGCAGTTATATGAGCCCAGAGAGTGTCTCCATGAAGATATGATAAGCCAATTTCTGGACGACCTCCCACCTAAGGCTTTGTCCTACGAGGCGATTGCGGAATTGACTCTTCCGCTCACAGAAGAGGAATTGGGTGCCGCCCTGGGGGACCTCAATTCTGGGAAGGCCCCAGGGACGAATGGTTTTCCCTGTGAATTTTTTAAAGAAGTACTTTTTGAAGCTAGGGCACCACTACCTCAGAGTGGTGGTGGAGGTCCGGGAGCGGGGCTGTCTTCCTCGCGACTGGAGACACGCGGACGTGGTGGTGTTCCAGAAACCTGTCCAACCCCCAGACCAACACGCACCATATCACCCTATTTCTCTTCTGAATGTAGAAGCTAAAATCTTGGCCAAGGCACTCGCAAATTGCCTGTGGTCCCACATCATCACCTTAGTGCACCCAGATCAGGCCGGGTTTATGCTCCAGAGGGCGAACCAACATAATATTCGATGAGCACATGTTGCTGTTGCAACCATTCAGAGGCTGGCTGAATGGGCGGCGCTTTTACTGGTCGATATGGACTGCGTCAGTGCATGCAGCCAGCTCTACCTCCTCCACCTTTTCCATCGGACGGGGCACCCAGCAGGGCTGCCCTCTGTCTCCATACCTGTTTGCATTGGCTGTGGAACCCCTGGATGCCTGAGTGCGAGTCGATGCACAAGTGACTGGCTTTGAATGGACGCACAGATTATCGGATCGTATCGCATTATACGGTAACAATGTTTTTTTCTTCTCACCAATGTGAATAGGACGGGCCGAGGCTGCTCTGCATCATGCAGATCTTTGGGGAGTCGTCTGGTCTCTACCTGAACCCTCTCAAGTCCACCTTGTGGGTTCTTGGGGAAGCGTCTGGTCTGGGCTCCCGCGCCTCGTCGGTTCGGGTGGTTACAGGGGGGGATGAAATATCTGGGAGTATTTATATCGGACTCACCTACCGTGTCGTGGGGAAGGAATTTGGTTCCAGTTTGGAAACGTGTGCGCAAGGATCTCAAGACTTGGTCCCATATGCCACTGTCCATCTATAGTAGATCGGCCATTTTCAAGAAGGTCTCGCTCCCCCGTTTACTATACCAACTGCAGAATCACCCCCACCCAACCTCTCCCAGATGGTTCCGGCAGGCTAATGCTACCCTGGGACAGTTTTTATGGGCCAGGGGAGCGGCGCGAGTTGGCTTGCAGACGTGCTTCCTCTCTATGTACTGTGGAGGGCTGGCAACCTCCGCCATTTTATCATACTACTAGCAGCCCGCCCCAGCGTTGCCTGGGGCAGAAAGGGGCTGGGGGCAGCATTTGAGGCTTGCGTGCACTCCCGCCCCGGCCCCCGCCCGCCACGACATTGTCTGTGTCCCGGAGCCAGCACCTTACCTCAGCCGCCTTTGTTCAGGGCCAACCTCCCGTCCTCCTCCCCCTCCCGCCCCAGCCAGGCCCGGCCCCCTCCTGCCCGTGTCCCGGAGAGACTGATCCTTACCTCAGCCGCCGGTCCCAATCCAGGCGCCCCGCCCGCACAGGCCGCCACTTCGCCCAGCAGCAAGCAGGGCCGCGGCAGTCCTCCCAGCAGGTCGCGATCTTCGCCGCCATTTCAGGAAGTGTTCAGGAAGTGTTGGGAGCGCAAATGATGTCATCATGCAGACGTCGCGGCCGGCGCTACTTGCAAGGGACTACTTTATTTTTATTTCTAATTTTTTTAAACAACGTATATTTTTTATTTTTAATAGCCTATGTCCTTTTGCTTGCCCTGAGGTTTTCAAAGATGTCTTGGGTGTTTTGATTGGTGGTGTACATTTCGAGTTTACCTGGCTCAAAGGACACAGTTCTCTCTTTATAATAGTAGTATAGATATGGCCTCACACCTGCACGTTTTGGATGAATGGTGGTATGGGGATACGGATGACCGTGCCCATGCTGTTGAATGGTGGTGTATGGGGCATTTCTCCCTACACATGATACTGTACTCTGCACCGCTACACAATTCATTGCCATCAGCAATGAAAGACGTTTTCCAAATATGGGGGCAGGCTCTACGGAGAATGGGGTGGTGTAATAAACTGACGTGGGAGACCCCCTATGGAACAATGGGCGCCTGCCACAATTAGCTACTCTGTCTGGGTTTCGCGGATGGGATAGCATTGGTATCTCTACCCTGGGAAACATAATGCGGGGACAGGTCCTGAAGTCCTTTCAGGACCTACAGAAGGATTTTCACATGCAGAGAACCCAATTCTATCAATATCTTCAGTTCCGGCACACCCTCTCCCCTAGCCTGAGGGGCCTGGAGTCACTGGCAGAGTTTAGCCCGATAGAAGCAAAGGTGTCTATGGGAGACCTTCAAGACCATAAAATCTCTAAAATCTACCAATTCCTGTTTACCCACTGCTCTCCCACACTGCAGAAGCTTAGAGGGGCCGGGGAGGGAGACGTTGGGCCGCTCGATGAAGAGGACTGGACGGAGTCCCTGGCCTCCCCGCGGGGGGTGCGTGGGGGGGCTATAGCAGTACGTCTGCGCCTGGTGCAGTTTAAGTATCTTCATTGGGTCTACTTCACACGGGCTCAATTGTGGAGGCCAGGATTGGTGGCCTCCCCTGAATGTCTCAGGTGTGAACAGGCGGAGGGTACCCTGATGCATACAGTTTGGCACTGTTTTTCCTTGGCACGCTTTTGGAAGGGAGTTATGGCCTGCTTCTCTGATGTGTTGGGCTGGGACCTTCCCCGCTCATCAAAGCTGGTACTCCTACATGTTATTGATGGGATGGGGGTAACATAAAGACGCCATCTTATTTTGGTTGGGTTCACTCTGGCTAAAAGAGACATTGCTAGGGCATGGAAGGCATCGGCAGCACCCTACGTGTCCAAATGGAAGAATGGCTTTGAGTTTTGCATGGGCTTGAAGATTTCCATTTTTCTGTAAAAGAGTGCCCGCATAAGCATTTTTAAATTTGGAGGCACTGGGTGGACTATCGAGGCTTGCAGCTGGAGCCGGTCTCTACAGCAGGGCCCTTCAATCTAGCTTCAAACTGTGGTTTGAGGTGTATTTGTGTGCTGCAATCATTGAGGGTATTGCACTTTCTATTGCTGTGCTGCTCTTGGGAGGTTGTTAGTGCAACAGGGGGTTGTTGGGTTAGTGCTTCCTTATGGTTTCTTTTCATCTGTATCGCTCTTCATTTTTCCTTGATTTAATTATGTAAATGTCAAAGTCATAATGCTATACGTTTATTATGCAGAAGTTTCTGGGTTACAGAGCTCTGCTTCATATGTGCTATTGGACGAATAAAATCTGTTAAAAAAAATGGTTGTAGTATGTACAAACCCAATTTTGAGAGCCGGTAACCTATTAAGATTTGCAAAATAGGGTTTGTGAGTTGCTATTAGGAAGGGGCGTGCCAATGGAGTGCAAACCTAATCGCAAGTCACACAAGTATGTACAATTGTTTTGCTACCAAAAATGTGGTCGCAAAACAATCATAGCTAACACCTACTTCAAGTAGGTGGTAAGATAGTCGCAAACGGGAATGGGTCCCCAAGGGAGCACTTCCCCTTTGTGAATGTATGCAAAAATATTTTTTAAAGCAGGCAGTGGTCTCACAGACCACTGCCTTCACCTAAAAAATGAGAAGAATTTGTTTTTTCTTTTAAACGCATTCCGCGTTCCTTTAAGGAAAAAGGGCTGCATGTGAAAAAAAAAAGTTGTGTTATGTAAACAGCAAACACAGACATTCTGGTCTGCTGTCCACAGCAGGCCACCATCCCTGTGATAGTAGCCCATTCCCAATGGGCTATAAATTGCCACCTGCCTCATGAATATTACTGAGACAGGTCATTTGCCACCCCATTGGGAATCGCTAAATGTGTCTGAGACACATTAGTACATTCCATTTTGCGAGTCGCAAAGTGCAAAAATAGCAATTTGTGACCCGCAAAACGGAATGGGCGTACGTCTGGCCCAATGACTTATCAATAAGAAACCCACTCACTCACTGCTCTGATCTCAGAGCAGTGAAACCAGAGCTTGGATTTCACTGCTCTTACATCAGGCTGTGAAAGTCAAGTCAAGTCAAGTCAATAAATTTATATAGCGCGCTACATACCCAGAGGGTCTCAAGGCGCTTGAAGAAGGGTGGGGAGTTACTTGTCAAATATCCACGTTTTGAGTTGCTTTCTGAATGCTAGGTGGTTCTGAGTAAGGCGAAGGTGAGTGGGAAGTGAGTTCCAGGTTTTAGCTGCCAGGTAGGAGAAGGATCTACCTCCCATAGTGGTTTTGTTGATGCGAGGAACAGTGGCAAGGGCTTGGTTGGAGGATCGTAGCTGGCGGGGGGGGGTGTAGAAGGACAGTCGCGTGTTGAGGCATTCGGGTCCGATTTCGTAGAGTGCTTTGTGTGCGTGGGTTAGGAGCCGGAAAGTAATCCTCTTATTGACGGGGAGCCAGTGGAGGTTTTTCAGGTGACCAGAGATGTGTTCTTTACGCGGGATGTCTAATATGAGCCTGGCTGAAGCGTTCTGGATGCGTTGGAGTTTTTTCTGGAGTTTTGCGGTGGTACCGGCGTAGAGGGTGTTTCCGTAGTCCAGTCGGCTCGTGACCAGAGCGTGGGTGACTGTTTTTCTAGTTTCGGTGGGGATCCAGCGAAATGTTTTTTTGAGCATGCGAAGAATGTTGAAGCAAGATGAAGAAACGGCGTTGACTTGTCTGTTCATCGAGAGTGAGGAATCCAGGATGACGCCCAGGTTCCGTGCGTGGTCCGTCGGGATGGGTGCTTTTCCAAGGGCCTCTGGCCACCAAGAGTCATCCCAGGCGGAGGGGGAGGAGCCTAGGATGAGGACTTCTGTTTTGTCTGAGTTCAGTTTCAGACGGCTGTGCTTCATCCATTCGGCTACTTCTTTCATTCCTTCATGCAGGTTGGTTTTGGCAGTGTTAGGGTCTCTGGTGAGTGATAGGATCAGTTGAGTGTCGTCGGCGTAGGAGATGATGTTGAGGTTATGTTGGCGTGCGATGGTCGCGAGGGGGCTCATGTATACGTTGAAGAGGGTGGGGCTGAGTGAAGATCCTTGTGGTACGCCGCAGATGACTTCAGTGGCCTCTGACTTGAATGGTGGGAGGCGGACTCTCTGGGTTCTTCCGGTGAGGAACGAGGTGATCCATTCCAGTGCTTTTCCATGGATTCCGACGTTTCTGAGGCGTTGTAAAAGGGTGCTATGACAGACTGTGTCGAAGGCTGCGGAGAGGTCGAGGAGGATGAGGGCGACTGTGTCTCCATTGTCCAGTAGTGTTCGAATGTCGTCTGTTGCTGCGATGAGTGCGGTCTCAGTGCTGTGTTTGGCTCGGAAGCCGGACTGTGAGGAGTCGAGGGATTTGTTGGTTTCGAGGAAGGCGGCGAGCTGGTTGTTGACAGCTTTCTCAATGACTTTGGCGGGGAAGGGGAGGAACGAGATGGGGCGGTAGTTTTTGAGTTCGGTGGGGTCAGCTGTGGGTTTCTTCAGGAGGGAGCTGAGTTCTGCGTGTTTCCAGCTTTCCGGGAAGGTTGCGGAGTTGAGGGAGCAGTTGATGACGTCTCGGAGGTGCGGTGCTATAATGGAGTCTGCTTTGTTAAAGATGTGGTGAGGGCATGGGTCTGTGGGGGATCCTGAGTGGATAGAGTTCATCAGACGGATGGTGTCCTCAGTGGAGATTGGCTTCCAGTTATTGAGGATGTTCAGGGGGGGTGGGGGTCCTGCAGGGGGTTGGGTGGGTTGGTCTTTGGGTCGGTTGTCGAAGCTGTTGTGGATGTCTGCAATTTTGTTGTAGAAGAATGAAGCTAGGGAGTCGCAGAGGGCTTGAGAGGGGGTGATGTCGTTGGAGTTGGCTGAGGGGTTGGTAAATTCCTTGACGATGTTGAATAATTCCTTGCTGTTGTGGCCGTTGTTATCTAGTCGGTCCTTGAAAGCGGCTTTCTTGGCATTCCGGATCAGTTGGTGGTGTATGCGGGTGGCGTTTTTGAAGGCGTCTTTGGTGCTGGTGGTTGGGTCTTTTTTCCAGGCCTTCTCAAGGGAGCGACAGAGTTTCTTGGATTTCTTAAGATCATCGTTGAACCAGGAGGCCTTCTTGCTGCCTAGTTTGATTTGTCGTTTTTTCAGAGGTGCTAGGATGTCTGCGCTGTTGGATAGCCATTGGGTGAGGTTAATGGCTGCTTGGTCGGGGTTTGTGGAGTGGGTAGGGGGGTTTTGAAGAAGCGATGAGGAGATTTGGTCGATGGTGATTTTGTTCCAGTTTCTTTGCAGAGTGGGTTGAGGGTGGTTGTTGGTTGTGGTCTTGTTGTAGGTAAAGTGAACGCAGCTGTGGTCCGTCCAGAGGAGAGCTGTGATGTGGCTGAAGGAGACATGTTTGCTGGAGGTGAGGATAGGGTCGAGTGTGTGACCTGCGATGTGGGTGGGGGTAGTGACAAGTTGTTTAAGTCCGAGGTTGGCGAGGTTGTCCAGGAGGGTGGTGGTGTTGCGGTCGTTGTTCTTTTCAAGGTGAAAGTTGAGGTCTCCCAAAAGGATGTAATCCTCGGAGGGGAGCGCGTGTGGAGTGATGAAGTCCGTGATGTCTTCACTGAATTGTGCGCGGGGTCCTAGTGGCCTGTAAAGGAGGGTGCCTCTGAATGTGGTCTTGGGGTCGATGTGGATCTGGAAGTGAAGGTGTTCAGAGTTGGCGAGGTTGACGTCTGAGCTTGTTGAGATGCGGATGGATTTCTTATGGACGATAGCGATGCCTCCTCCTGTGTGGCCGGTACGGTCCTTGCGAATGATCTTATAGTCTTCCGGGATGGCAATGGTGATGTCTGGGGCTGATGAGGCGTTCATCCATGTTTCTGTTAGGAAGGCGACGTCCGGAGAGATGGTGTCTAGAAGATTCCAGAGGTCAATGGCGTGCCTGTGGACCGAGCGGGTGTTGAGCAGGATGCATTGTAGGTGGTTGGGGTCGGATATCTGTTGTGTGTTCGTAGATGAGGAGTTGTTCTTGGTGCCGTCGAACTTGCAGGAGTTGCAGGAAAAGGGTCCATGGGTGTGTCCGGGAGCGACTTGGACGCAGTTGGGGGAGCGGCCGGGGTTAAGGGCTAGGAGGGTGGTGGCATCGTAAGAAATGCTGGAGGGGTGGACATTACGAGGACCAGGGGCTCTGGCACTGGGCGCGGTCCAGGCGCGGACGGGCGTAGACGGGCTTACCTTTGGCGCACCTTCGGCGTGGCCGTAGCGCGTGGACGCTGCGCGTGGGGACATCAGACATAAATGGAGAGAGGAGGGGGCGGAGCGAGGGAGGGGCTGCAGGGAGGTGTGATCGTGGTGGAGGGGCGGGCTGGCAGGCAGAACAACAAACAAAATGGCCGGAAGTAAATCACAGCAAATATTTTAAGATCGGCAGCCAGGGAAAAGAAACGTGCAAGTGGGCAGAGGCACAGTTAAACTTGAAAGCGGGCTGACACAACAATAGGCACAAGCGCTGCAGGCAATATGCAATTAGCTTTCAAAATCGCGCAGTTTCAAAGGTAATGAGCATGAGAGAATGTAAATCAAAATGCGGAGCAAAAATGCCAAGGGTGCAATCAGGAAGCTAGCGCTACGATACCCAGAGTTCAGGGAGCCTGGGGGAGCGACTGGAGCTGCGCGAGGCAGGAGAGTGCATGCTGATTTGCCGCCATCCCTGGTTCTCCAGCGCGCATGAGTGGTCGGTGGAGTGGGGCATGGTGGTTTGCCATCTCTCCTGCCTTCCCCACCTCCATCAGTTCTCTGCAGACACAAGGGACACCTGTAAAGAGGGTGAGGCTGTGTTACCGACAACATGAGGCTCCCTGGCCTACAATGGGAATGTGCGGAGACCAGCAAACAGGGAGACAGGAGTGTTACTCCAAGCTGTCGAGTCTCCTTTAGAGTCAGTCCCTCCGTACTGAAAAGCACTGCCACCATTACAGCGCCTACTCTAGGTACTTTCATTGAGAGTAGACAGCATGGTCCTCGACGTGGGAGGGAAGTCTCAGGAGGTGGGCGAGGGGGCACCGCGTGGTACTCTTTTTGAGATGAGATGGGGCTGTGATGGTTGGGGAGAAGGCCTGAATGTGGGGTTGTTGGCTTTGTTTGAGTGGGGTCCCAATGGATGGGGCAAGAATGATAGGGCATAAGGTTTTCCTTTTAAAGAATCCCATTGGGGCATGTCAGCAGGACACCAGTCTTTTTTAAAATATATGATGGGGGCTGAGGTTCAAGGAAAAGGGTAAATAAAGGTGTGTCATGCTTGTCTCACCCATGGCCCCTCCATCTCCTATGAGATTAGATTTTGGGGTGACAGGTGTTCATGAAGGGGCATACAAAATATAAAATTGTAGATGGGCAGCTGTCAACAATCGGGCATGCTCCGCCATGTTTTCTAAGCGATAGCATTAATTAATTGAGTTTCCTTCTTGTATTTCTGATGTCACTTAGAATTCTTCAGTGAAAAAGAAACACATTGTTTACAGCTTCCAACCTGTAATTCTTTTCGATTCTTCCATGAAACAACAGTAACAGACTCAAATTCAATAGCTAACTTTTGTTTTGAGCGAAACATGTGTCAGCTGCCATGCCATTTCAATCTTTTGCTTCTATGGCAAGGTTTACAAATGCGATATGCAGGTCTTCGATTATCGCTAGGTTCGATGGTAGTACCAGAACACTTGACGAAGGTCGATCCCCCTCATATTCTGCCCTATGCGGCTTTTAGAAGCCCAGTATAAAAGCATCAACCAACATTTTTGGAGATGCACGAATTAGGTGCTTTGGATGTGGACTCAATGATGAAGTAGGCCACTGGGGGAAACCCAGGTGGGTGAGAGTTCCCAATATGTTGTTTTTATTGAAGGATTCATTTTGGTTAGGAAGGGTAACTTTAGTGGTACTCAGGGCACTCCCCTTTGATTAATTATTACTTTTGATTTGGAAGTTGAGTGGTATCATTCCCCAGACTTTTTGATTATTGTTTACAAATAAACACTCAAACTAAATAGGAATGTATGCTATACCCTTTATTTGTGCTATCTGCAGCAATGAAATGCATCGCTGATGGAAAGTTCTAAGAGATTAACTACTAGTGTGCCTTCTAAGGCTTTTAATTGCAATTAACTAAGGAGTAAGATAACCACAGGCCAGTGATGTACCTGGACTCCAATACTTCTTACCTAGGTTTGCACTATAAAATGCCATTACATATATGCCATCCCAACAATGCGTGTTGAGAATCACAAAATCAGAGTTCGATATATGTATCAAACTCTGATTTTGCGATTCTCAAATGGCGATATATGTATCACACTCTGATTTTGCGTTTCTCAAATTGCGATTGTTTGCGAATCGCTATTCGAGAATTGCAAAACGCTATGTATGTAGGATTTGCAAATAAATTTGTGAATCCTACATATTCCTTAATTGCGAATTGCAAATTGTGATTCGCAATTAAGGAATACCTCCCCATTCATTCCTATGTGCCTAGATGCCCATAGGATTGAATGGGAAGACATTCTCAATTTGCGATTCTCAATTAGAGAATAGCAAATTGAGAATGCAATTGCAAGGGTGCCAGGGTGTCAAAAGGACACACTGTTGCATCCCTGAAATGTGCATGTGTGCACATGTGGCACACATACATGCCCTAAGGGCATGCATGTGTGCCACATGGCACTTTGAAAAATGCTAAAAAGTGCATTTCTCAGAGAAATCCCAATTTACCACCAACTTGATGTTGGTGGTAATTTGCGATTCCTTAAGGCCAAATTGCACTTTTTCTGTGCTTCTTACATTGCATTTAAGGAATAGCAAATTGCGATTCCTTAAATGCAATCACAAAATAGGGAATCGCAAATTTTGTGATACCTTATTTTGCGAGGCAGTTTTTCTTTCATACATACCATTGAACCCAATTGCGATTGCAATCGCAGAAATTCTGCGAATTTCATGTTTGCGATCGCAAATTGGAATGATGCTTATGGCTCATGCAGGATTCGCAACATTTTTTGCAAATCCTACATACATTGCATTTTGTGATTCTTTAATTGCGATTCTCTAAAAATCGCAATTTGAGATTCGCAAAAGTCTTTTTTGATACATATGCCCCCTAGTGATTTCAATGTTAGGGTTGTTTGAAGTGGTTGATATTTGTAACTTAGTCTTAAGTATGGTTACATGTTTCAGCCTGCACTGTCCTTATGCAGGGCATGAGGTCTTGCTAAGATACCATGAAGCTGCCCAGTGGAGCTTGTATGAGAAACAGGACTACCTAAGCTAACGACACTGCAGAATCTATCACCGACTGAAGCTCATACACCAAATGGACTGATGGAAGCTGGCTAGCGCTCCATTGAAGAGAGTGCCGTTTTATCAATTTCATCACAGAGTGGTTGTTTCCTCACAATGACAAGAACATCTAGATGTTGAAGTCATCCTGGATTACTGACAAAGGCTGTGCTGCCACTGTGGCACTGCTGACAGGGCCCTATATTGTTCATGAAAAACTGAACAGTGAAGAGGAACAATCTGGAGAGATTTTAGTCTATAAGCCGGACAAACCACACTTCTGGGGTACTAATATGTCCTGCAGCAGCTACACCAGCGATGTGGAGTCCCTCACGACCCAGATTGGTCACTTGCAGGACTTGTTCCAGGCATTAGAACATATTGTTCTTTCACCCAAAAATCTCCTATCACAGGCGCGCCTCAGCACTAATTAGACCCCGAATAAGCAGTGCTGGGCCTCCATTATAGCTTTTTACGATGACAAGGACAACTGTATAGGCAACCTCTGCGGGCACCAGCAAATGCACTGTGGTTTATGTATGTGACCCAGCGTCTGACACGTGCAGGTCCCACGCATTCAGTGTTCGGCGAGCTAATGGCACTCAAGTGGGGCACACCCTACATTGCGTAGAGTTAACATGCTACCACATAGAGGATAGCAGACCACCTGCATGCTTTGTTCCCACACTGACAGGTGGATACAGACGGACAACTGGTGATTGGGGTGTTGAAAGAGTCAATCAAATTCTGGGCAAAACCTGGCATCCGTGGACAGTGCATACAGTGGGGGCTGTGATAGAGCAAGGTTCTGCATGCAAAGTGACTTGCTTGGACTCAGCCTTCTCGAAATAAACTGTAATACACAAATAAACATGTTTCGTCTTATTAACAATGCAAAACACAACATTTCTAGTAAGCTGGGGAAGCTTGTCTATGTGCTTTTACTAACCGTAACTCAATTAACCTAAAATGGCCACCGCAATGCGGGAACTTTTCTGCGCATGCGTCTGTCACACTCACGTGACATGACGTATTTTCTCTGCTTGGTGGGAATTTCTTGCTTCTGCGCACTAGAACTAAGATGGCTACTCTGTGTGTTAACGTGCTAAAGCTTGCACTATTGCTTTTACTAAGTTGTTCGTTCTGCTTAATTTCTAATGCTGTAGTTAAAATAAAGTAATGGGAATAGAGTAGAGATAAGTGGTATACAGTGCGTTCATGTATTTCTTGTTCTAAAACGTTTTCTTTTCTACTTTTGCATGTATCGTATTTTGGGCCTGACATTTACTTCTGAACTCCATCTTTGGAGGAACTGCGCCTGTGAGAAAAGCTCAAATTCCTGAAGCACTGACATTGAAACCCGGCCAAATCCGAACTTGCTAGATGTTCCTGGGAACCTTACCTCTTGACCCTTGGAGAGGAAGCTGAATCGAATTGTTATATTACATTGTAGTTCTTATTGATACATTCACTGCCGGGTGGAATAAAAGTGCATGGGAAAATAAAATATTGGGCGGGAACATAAATCTGAATATTGAAGAGCATGACCTCATAACTGGTATGGTGTGATGACCTCTCCTCATCTTTTGATCAATCAAATTGTGTGAATACACACATTTGCAACATTGGGTTGTGGACACTGACCTGTAGAATGGAATAACTATGGTAGGCTTAGCTAGTTAGATTGTCCTACTTGTCCGAATAGCTGACCTGTCACAGACCCAACGCATTCAATAGGCGATCGAGAGCAGAGGTGCTGGTGGAGCACTCTGTCAGAAGATTCGATAACCCAATCGGGGTTCTGGGAAGGAGTTCGATAACCCAATCGGGGTCTGACCGTTAGCTGCAGAGAGGGGTGTGACGCAGGCATTGCACTTTAGCTGCGGGTGCCTGTCCTGAACTGCGATGGTCCTTTCCTAACCCAATTTGGTCCGTACTTATCCTGATTCTGGTCTGCACCTGTCCTATCCTGTTGGCACCTGCACTATCGGGGGTCCTGTCCTTTATCCCAGCCCGTGGCCAGGGTTGGTCTTCACACCATTCTAGGTAAATATAAAAGTGAAAGGGTATGACATTGTGCTGTTTCCCTCTTCTTACCTTCCTATGTTTCAATGCTTAACCCCTTGCGTGCTGATGACGGCTCCCGTCCGTCATGCGTCACGGTGGGCGTGTGCTGATGATGGCCCGGAGCCGTCATGACCACACCTGTGATCGGAATGTGCCGCACAGGCGCGGAATTCCGGCCGCGGGCAAGGGGTAAAGAAAGTTTCATGATATTTTCACATCATCTGGCTTTGATTTTATTCTTATTCAATCAAGCTCTAATAATGTAGTATTGACTTTGACATTTAAAGAAAATATTTAGATAAAGCGTTTAAATCTTTTCCGAGTCTGTGATTATTTTAATGAGTGTAAATGATTTTATACTGCCTATTATTCTAACTCCCTTGATCCCTTAGGACTCTAGGTACCAGGTGACAAGGATTGGTAAGTCAAATGGTATAGGTCCTAAAGTAAATACTACTGGTATTAAAGCGTAGGTTTACCTGTTCAAAGTGTGTATGTGTTTAATGGGCCCAGGTGAATATGGTAAAATCCTGAGCAGGTGAACCCGCGTACTATCAGCTGTAACAAAGAAATGATTACCACAATTATTTGCAATGGTAAAAGTTGTTTAAGTGTGGGCCATGTTACCCACAGTGAAGCCAGGGTTGATTTAAGCTGTCACCTAGTCCTATTGTATTGGTGCTCAGCCACACTGACCACCTGTAAAGAAAGTGCCATAAAAGATCTTCAGGGGGCATTCCATAGGCACTCAGGGCAATGGGGGACTAAAGCAAGAAAATAATATAGTAATGACATAAGATTCAAATGCAAACTGCATGTATTCTTTTTTTTTTTTTTAAATCTGTTTTATTTTCGAGTTAAGAATAGAACACAGGGGTGGCCAAGCAGCACGGCCGACAGGACGCGAGCTCCTTCGGCTCCCTGCCGGCCGCCACTAAAATCCAGAATAAAAGATCCTGTTAGCCCACCTGAGACACTCCTGTGGTGCTACCCCGGACCCGGACCGTCCTGTGCTCCTCCGGTCCCGCTTTGGAGGCTGTGGGTGTCCGGTGCACTGCCGAGCTCGGACCTATTGATTTGCCGGCGGCGACTTGGAAATCGAGGCTGGGGATTGCGGCCTGGCCTGGCGCCCGGCGGTTCTAGGAACGGGGGGGCACATTGCCATCGAGCCCCCCCCAGCAGTCAGTTTGGCGCCGGAGCGGCGTTGGGTCCACAGAGACGCAGAGTGCCTTGGAGGACCGGCCTGAATGGCCGGCTAGCAGTGGTAGCGGTGACCGCCGGTACTCGAGCTTTGGGATCAGGCCTAGCTGAGGCGGAGCAGAGGAAACTGCCGGCAGGCCCCCGCTGTCATCCGGGGGGCCCTGTTGAGGCGGCAGTGTGAGAGGGATCCTAGACTGGTGCACCGGCCGGCTTGGAAGGTGGAGAGCAGCCCGCCAGCGCTGGTGGCTGTAGCGGCCCGTGCCTGATCGGAGCGCCTCGGGGGAGAGGCTACTACTCGAGGCCGGGGATCGGGCCTAGAGGAGACGGAGCCGAGGATTGCCCGAAAATCCCCCGGGGGCCCAGCAGCGGCAGAGGTAACAGCGGGGGCCAGAAAGACAACGCTGACCGGGCCGGGAGACAGGGTCTCGGCCTCCCGGTGCTGGCGGTCGAGGTGACCTGGGCCTGGTCGTGACGCTTGGTGCGGAGGGCCCGCCATCCCTAGAGATCTCGGAGGCGACTGGAGTGCCGTGCTGCACGAGACCGGCGCCACTTGGAGACCCGACCTATTGATTAGCATTGCCCTCTGGCTTGGGCTTAAGAGGAGGACCTGTCCATATCGGGACAGGGCCGCATGAGTGTAGGGCCCGCAGTTTGGACCGGCCCATTGCGCCTGCGGCAGGACGGACCCCTCGAACACTTGCTGGGCTGGTGGGGTCCGGGCTGAGAGCGGGGCTCTGGACTCCTGGAACAATCTTCTCCTGGCGCTAGAGGGTCACGCGCCAACTGGACATCCCTACAGACGCTGGGGCACAGGTCCTGCACTACAGAGACTGGAGGTGCGGGGGCTCTGGGGGGATACCCTCGGAGGAGCGGCTCTGCAGTGGCTGGCGACGGGGGGGATGCAGGGAGGTCCGCACGTGGCCCCGCTCACGACTGGGGTGGAGGTCCGGACCTAGCCTCCTTTCCCCCGGTAGTACACTAGATCCTGAGGCACATCCCCGCAGGGCCCTCTGGACTGGGAAACAATAGCAGTGCCCTCACTGGGACGCGTCTGGACGGCGGTTCAGGTGGGCCTGGTGCCCTGGCGCCTAGACTGTATACGACGTCTGAGGGAGCTGCCGAGGACCTAGTGGACGCTTGAGTGGCCCCCCCTTGTACTTTATGATGCGCAAGGACAGAACGCCCCGGGCGGTTCAGCCCAACACTATCACGCAGTATACCACCAAAAGGCTCCCCTCGCAGAGACTCACTCGCCAGTCGGGTCAGGAGGAGGGGGGTCCAGCCCCCGAGGAGCCGTCGCGAGTGGAGTTATTGAAAGCGATACAGGGTTCCCACTCTGCATTAAAAAGTCAGATAGAGACTGTGTCCATCGACGTGAACCTGTTGCGGACTGACCTGCGCAAGGTGGCCGACAAAGTCACAACCGCGGAAGGGAACATCACCCAACTGCAGGGAGAGGTGGCGTCTCTCAAGAAAACGGTCTCTCAACTCTCGGCCGCGATGAAGGCCCTGGAATGGAGGGAGGAGGATGCTGAGGGGAGGGCGCGCCGCAGTAACATCCGCGTGCTGGGTATTCTGGAACGAGCAGAGGCGGGCCACCCGGAAAGTTTCCTAGAGCAATGGATTCGGACAGTGTTGTTCCCCGAGGGCCTGTCGGATGTTTTTGTCATCGAGAGGGCACACAGAGCTTTGGTCCCACCTCCGAAACCTGGTGCCCCTCCCCGGGCCTTTATCGCAAAAACCCTGAACTACCGTGATAGGGATCGCATTCTACGAGCGGCGAGGGAAGTTAAGGACCTTACCTTTGAGAATGCGAGAGTGTCCATCTTCCCGGACTACACACAGCTAGTCCAGGAACAGCGCAAGTCCTTTCTGGCAGTTAAACAAAAGCTCAGGGGATGCATCTCCAGTATATGCTACTATACCCGGTGAAACTCAAGGTTCTCTCCCAGGGAAAGGCTCACTTCTTCGAGGCCCCGGTGGATGTGTGGGAGTGGCTTGAGATCCGGGGAGATGACCTCCCTCCTGGCGAGGAAGCTAGGGATCGGAGTTCGTGGGGGACCAGACCGAGGAGGAGGCGCAGCCGGAGACGGCACCCAGTTGCCCGGGAGGATGAGAGTGTGGAGTATAACCGAGTAACAGTAAGAGAAGATGGATCCCTACATATGGACAAACCGGCAGAGTTGCAGCCTGCGTCTCCTGAGGAGATCCTGGTACCTGATACATTGCTGGCGACTGAGGAGGAGATATCTCCGACGGGTGCAACGGTCCCGGAGACGGCTGGAGCGCAGGGGCAGCAGCAGCAGGATGGCTCGTCCTGAGGTGCCGCCTGGCTCCTGACACTTTTCTAACAACCCTGGACAAGAGACTGGACACTGCCTGGACAATAGGAGGGCTTGTATGGGGGAGGGGTCACTGCCTAAATGCTGAGGCCTGGAATTGCGGGACGCGGGGGGAGGGGCAGTGGTCTGGTTCGGGGTCGGGGATCTTCGCTAACATTGAGGTGGTGTTTGTTTATTGGGGTCCTGGAGGGCGGCCTGGGGGGGAGTCGGGTTGGGGGGTTGTTTCTTGGGAGGGATTTCACTGTTTGGGTATTTGGAAATGCTGTGTACGTCCTGGCACTGGCAGGGGAAGGGCATATTAGCGTCTTTGTTTGTTGCAGTAATATTGCTCGTGGGTGGGGGGTGGTTGGGGTTGAGGGGGGTTCAGTTGGGGGGGGGGATTGTTGAAGGCATCAGGTGTATTTCAGATCAGGCACGGGAATGGTGGGTCATAAGATGTAAGGCTGCTCGCCCGGATGGGCACTGTCACCACGCATGGCGCACAAGTTTTTAAGCTGGAATGTGAGGGGCCTAGGCACTTGTACCAAGCAGCATAGAGTTCTGTCCTTCCTCCGCAGACACGGAATTTCTATAGCGTGTCTACAGGAGACCCACCTAGACGAGGAGGGGGCGCAAAAGTTGGCAAAAAAGTGGAGGGGTCAGGTGTTTCACTCTCCATTCTCAACCTATGCTAGAGGGGTCCTAATTTAGGTAGCCCCGGGGGTCCCGTGTGCTGTCCAATATGCGGAGGCAAATGTTAATGGCAGGTACCTGCTCCTGCGGGTGAAGCTGGACGGGAGGGAACTCTACATTTTAAATTCAGACGACCCTGACTTCTTTCTACACCTACAGGAGGTCCTTGTATAGGATCTGGAGGGCCCACTGCTCTGGTTTGGGGATTTTAATTGCGTGTTGGACCCTGTGTTGGATAGGTCCCCCCCCCGCGCTGGGACGAAACCGCGCATGACAGCGCGACTCCGAGAGGTGATGCAGAACCAGGGATTCAGCAATGTGTGGCGCCAGGGTAACCCAACCGAAAAATTATTCACATGTTTCTCCCCCACCCATAATACTCATAGTAGACTGGACAGGGTACTGGCGGCCAATGTGGATGCCTCTCTCTCTTCGACGGTCACCCATCAGGCCCGCTTTTTGTCAGATCACTCTCCAGTAACGTGCGTTGCACAGTGGGAGAACCAGCCCTCACACCCTCGCACTTGGAGGATGCCGATAGATCTGTTGCAGGACCAGGTAGGGAAGGATCATGTGGAGACTGCCCTCACGAATTACCTTGACTTGAACTGGGGTGGTGGGGATCTCGCCTACTCCACCAAATGGGACGCCCTGAAGGCGGTTGTTCGGGGTGAGTGTATGACCCTCACCTATGGAGTCTGGAGGCAACTCCTTTGGGAATTGCGAGATGCGGAAGATGCACTCCTACATCTGCAAACCCTGCCAGATCCCGACGGCCTGGATCAGGAGTCGGAACGGACGGCTCGCATAAGTGTCCATGATATTCTAACTCGCCTAGACAAGTACACGCTAGGCCAGTACCGGCAGCGCCTCCATCGGGAAGGAAACAAATCGGGCCAACTGCTGGCTTGGATCCTCCGGCGCGAATTCGCCCCAGAGAGGATTGTGGCCCTGAGAGGCCCCGCGGGAATGGTACACTCTGAGGCGGGTATTCTCCGGGTCCTGCGCTCTCATCTTCAAACAGTATATGCGGCAGATCCCACGATCACGGGGGATTCCTTCCTCCCTTATCTCCAGGGTCTAAGCCTACAGACACTCTCGTGTGAAGATGTGGAGGATATGGATGCGGTTTTAACACGCCACGAATTAAAAGTGGCAATAGCTTGCCTGCTGAGGGCTAAGTCCCCGGGAGGGGATGGTTACCCCTCTGAATTTTACCAGACATTTGCGGACGTCCTTGCCCCACCCCTCTTGCAGGTGTACCTGGAGGCATTCGAACGGGAGGCGCTTCCGCCCAGTATGAATCTGGGGGAGATCTGCATGATCCTGAAACCGGGCGGGGATACTGAAGACCCTGCGGCGTATCGGCCCATCAGCATGATAAATACTGATGTGAAGGTCCTGACGAAATTATTGGCTGTCCGGTTGGCGCCGCACATGGCGCACCTGGTGCACTCGGACCAATGTGGGTTTATCCCTGGCCGCAATACCGCCATGAACTTGAGACGACCAATCCACATCATCCACGAGGTACAAGACAGAGAGGACCAAATGGTCCTGGTGTCGATCGACATCACTAAAGCCTTCGACACCGTAGACTGGGGGTACCTTTTGGAAGTCCTCTGGATGGTGGGGTTGGGCCCCGGATTCCGCCGGTGGATCCGCATCTTGTATACAGCCCCCCGAGCCAGGGTGTGACTGGGTGCGGCACGTTCGGAAGAATGGCCCTTGGGCCGGGGCACACGCCAGGGTTGTCCCCTCTCGCCGCTTCTTTTCGCCCTGGCGATCAAGCCTCTCGCGGTCCAGCTCCGAGTGGACATGGCACGATGGGGCATCGTAGTGGGCGACACATGTAATGTGATCTCGCTATACGCGGATGACGCCCTCTTCTATTTAATGTCCCCACGGGAGTCGGTGCCGGCCCTTCTCCAACACTTGGACCGATTTGGCACGGCCTCGGGACTGCGATAATTAACTGTGGGAAGTCCCTGATTTTCCCTTTGTCGGGCTACGGCGGCGGGCCACTGACAGATTTACCGAATCTCAGGTTGAGATGGGAACAGGAGGCGTTCCGGTATCTCGGCATCCAGGTAAGGCCTACGGATGCACAGGGGTTGGCACGCAATATTGACCGAGTTATTCGGTCCTCGCAGCAATCGGTCACTTTCTGGAACTCCTTGCCATTATCTCTTATGGGGAGGTCGGCCGTTGTGAAGATGGTGATGCTCCCCAGGACGCTCTATGTCCTCCAGAATTCCCTATGTCCACTCCCCTCACGAGTATTTCGCACTCTTAACACGCTGCTAACGTCACTGCTGTGGGCGGGACGGCGCAGCCGAGTCGCCCTCCACACCGTGGTCCGAACATGGGAGGAGGGGGGGCTGGAGGCACCCAGATTTGACTTATACTACTATGCGGCGCAGTTGTTGCCAGTGGCACGGTGGTGTGCAGATGGAGACAGCTGGGAGTTGAGCCTGTTGGCCGGCATGGCTACCAAGCAGGAACTACAGGTCACGCAGATGCGAGGACGGGGAGCAGACGTGGACTTACCATATGTGGTTTGCCACGCGGCTGCGGTTTGGCAGCGGTTTGTGGAGAAAATACTGCGGCGGGCCCCCTTTTATAGGGAATTGCCAGTGTGGATCTTAGCCCCGGTGGTGAATTTGGTGGACCACATGTCCTTTAGGGCTTGGAAGGCGGGTGGCTGCAAGACTCTGGCGGACCTTTACCCCGATGAGTCCTTTGTGTCCTTTGAGCAGGCCATGGATACCTTTGGCCTGGGGGAAGGACAATACTTGCACTACCGGGGCCTTCAGGAGGTCGCGAGAGCCACGTGGCCCCAGTTTCCGGAGGCGCCCCCGTTGTCCCACACCCTGAACATCCTCCTCTCTTGCGGGAGAGGGCGGAGGTTAATTTCTCTGCTATATTCGGCCATGAGACAGGACTCGGCCCCGCCGGTCCTGCCTTCTTGGGATGCCTGGGAGAGGGACCTGGGTATCGCCCTGGCCCCGGGACAGCGCAAGCGCATAGGGAGTCTTACCCGCAAAGTGTCCTGCAATGCAAGATTCAAATTGACGCATTTTAACTTCATGCACCACACCTATATGACCCCGCTGTCCTTAAGGCGTATCTCAGGAGATGGGGAGGACAACTGCCCCAGATGTGGGATCGGGGGGGCGAGGTTTCTGCACCTGGCCTGGGACTGCCCCTTGGTTGCTAGCTTCTGGAGGGAGGTGGTAGTTCGTATCCGGGCCGTAACTAGCCTTCGGCTTGATCTGACCCCGCTTCACTGCCTACTAGTCCTGGTCCCTAAACCCAAAAAGAACCTTTCCTTCAAACTTTTGCAATTAATGTTGGTGCTGGCAAGGCGTAGAGTGGCGAGCACCTGGATGGGGCGAAGAGCGCCGGAGTTGTCAGCGTGGCGTAGAGATATAAGAGAATGGTCACTAGTTGAGGAGACGCATATGCAGAGGTCCCGCAAGGATGTGAAGTTGCTGGACGATCTCCTTGCATGGAGAGTTATGTGTGCCTCAGAGATGTCTCATAGCGACTCAGATGGTACGAGTGCTGAACTTTTTTCTTCAGGGGACTCGGGATCAGAGGGGGAGAGGGGAGGGAATGGGGAGGTTGGACCCACGCCAATGTAGGTGCAGTGCCAGTTCCTTGATAGTATTTCATGCAATTGTTGTGGTTATCATGATGCTTATAAATATAGCCTGTACTGAACTCACTGTACCATTTAGTGCCATAATGAGGTTACCGTATTGTATACACCTACTGGATGAACAATGCCAAGTTTCAGGGGGGGTTGTTTTGCTTCCATGTTGCAAAATCAAAAAATAAAGGTTTTAAAAAAAAAGAATAGAACACAGGTCCAGATGTACACAGCGTCAGGCCCACAACCCTATTTAGGGCCGGCCACGTTTTGCAGGAGTGCCGCTACAAATATAAAGAAGCAGGAGCAAGATAATTAGAACACAGCATGTCACCTACAACCCTTGTTGGGATGGCAGCGTGATACATTATATATAGCAATATTGGTCTATTGTGGGATTTCACAGGACCCTTTAAGAACAACAACATTAGAACACAGGCAAGAGGCCCAGATAAGGTGAACAGTGATGAGTGGACAGGAAAGTGTTGAAAAGAGAAGGAATGGTTGAAAAGACAGATAGATAACGGTAAAAAGAAAGATCGTGTGATCTGGCTGCGGGACCAGACTGGGGGGAGCAGGCGGAAGTAAAGCATCTTTGAAGAGTCGTAGCGCCCTAAGCTTGGAGGGTAGGTAGCGTGCATGCTCTATTTTGCAAAGGTATTTAATTAGGGGTTGCCAAACAGAGAGGAGCAGGTGTCACATGATTGCAGTCGCGCTGTAAAGACTTCTATGGTTATGACATGTCATAAGCGCACATACCAAGCGGCAATTGGGGGGGTTTCCGCCTTCTTTCAATATCTATACTACTATTATAAAGAGAGAACTTGCACCTTTTGGCAAGGTAAACTCGGGAACCACAGCGCCAATCTACACACCCGATACATCGATGAAAATGTCAGGGTGTGTAGATGGACATAGGCGACATTAAATTAAAAAAAAACGTAAATTAAAAAATTAAAATTTGTAAACAAAGTAGTCCCCTAAAACAAGTGCCGGCCACGACGTAGCGCTGATCACGACCTACACGTAACGTAATGACGATATGCGGGGAGAAGCGGGGAGGAGCGGTGACTTGCGGCAAGGAGTGGACTTGCGGTTAGGAGTGGCGGCTCAGGTATGACGATATGCGGGGAAGAGCGGTGACTTGCGGCGAGGAGTGGCGGCTCAGGTATGGAAAAGGCAGGCGAGAGGCGGGAGGCGGGAGGCGGGCGGCGGGAGGCAGGCGGGAGGCTCAAGGCGCGAGGCAGGAGGCGGTAGGCGGTATGGCCAATGTCGGGGCGGGCGGCGGGCAGGAGGCGGGAGGCGGGAGGCGGTATGGCCAATGTCGCCAATGTCGGGGCGGGATGCGGGAGGGATACGGTCTGGGCAATGTCGGGGGGGGTGCACAGAGGCTAAAAATGCTTCCCCCAGCCCCCTTCTGCCCCGGGCAAAACCGGGGCGGGCTGCTAGTAACGCTATAAGTTGCTTAGCAGCTCCAAGCATGTGAAGTGCTATAGTCCAATCGCATGGTTATGGATTCAGGAAGGGGGGAAACCCAATACTCTTTTAATATGACTAAGTACTTCCTTCCGGAACAGGGTCAAGAGTGTGCAAGCCCACCAAATGTGTATGAAATCCCCAGATGCAGTCGAACACCTCCAGCACAGACGGGAAGAGGCAGGGAACATTTTGTGCAGCCGAACAGGTGTGTAATGCCATTGTGTTATATTTTTGAATGCATTTTTCCTCTGCGAGATACTACAGTAGACCTTAGAAATGCCTTACCATAGACGATTCCACTGTGTGGGTGTGATTTCCGTGGAGGACGTCAGTTGCCATTGGCGTTGGTATGGATTGGTAGACAGTACTGGGGGATGTTGTAGGATCTGATATGTTCGAGAGATAAGGCCCTTCGACCCGTCAAAGGAGCAGACCAGCCGCTCAAAGGGGGTGAATGGACGGGTGGCTGCCTGTTGCATCTCCACGAGAAGACCCAGTGCCGCAGTTGCGCATATTGCAGTCCCGCTCCTAGTGGGAGGTGAAATTCCTCTCTGCACTGAGCAAATGTCTTAAGTGTTCCCCACTCATATAGATTGCCTATCACTCTGCATCCCCCTGCAACCATTTAGCAAAGGCTTGTGAGCAGTAAGCCGGGGGAAATAATGGATACCTACAATGGGAGTGTGGGGAGGGGAAGGTCATGAGACCCCTACTCACAGCCACCTTGTCCCAGATATCGAGGACCGTTTTAGTGGCACAGCCATATAGGCACTCCTGGAGCGTGCAGTACGGTGGAGCCACATAAGGTCCCAGATTGTATGCCCAGTTACCATCCTGTCCATATGGAGCCAGATCTTTTCAGTTTCAGTGGTTTTCCATTTCGAGACAAAGCCAAGATGAGAAGCCCAATAATAGTCCAGAAGGTTGGGACAGGCCAGCCCTCCTCTGTCTCGCGGTAACATGAGGATCTTGTGGGAGAATCGTGGCCTACGCCCGCTCCACATGAATGTGGCAAGGTCGCGCTGAAGGCCCTGTATCTGGTACAGCGGTTTAGGGGTGGTAAGGCATTGAAATAAATATAACATTTTAGGGAGTATCGACATTTTGATGGCATTAATTCTGCCCAGCCATGACATCGTCAAAGACTTCCATCCTCTCAAATCTTCTAGCACAGTCCTCTTGCATTCCCGCTAGTTTACTTGGGTCCATGTATCTAAGGAGGGAGTCAGCTTAAGTCTGAGATGCCGGATGTGATTGGTGGCCCACTGGTATTGCACAAGCTTTTTCAAGATTGGTATCTCCTTCTCAGGGATTGTGAGGTTCAGGGCCCAGGATTTGCCATGATTGATTTTGAGGCCCGAGGCCCGTTCAAAGGTCTGCAGCAGGGAGGGAAGTGCCGGGAGGGATATGTGTGGGCGCGATAGTGTGAGGATGAGGTTGTCTGCAAAGAGCGCTACATTGTTCTGCCGACCTCCAAAAGAGAGGCCATGTATGTCCGCCTTCTGCCTAATCATCTCCACTAGGGGTTCTACCACAAGGGCAAACAACAGAGGTGACAGGGGGCAGCCCTGCCGTGTATCCCTTTGAATGGAGAAGGGCTCTGTAAGTTGCTTGTTGACCAGTACCCTGGCCTGTGGGGAGAGATATGGGGCCATGATCATAGAAACCATGTTCTGGCCTAGTCCGACTCTTTGCAACGCCGCCCGGAGGAAAGTCCAGTCCACCCGGTCGAATGCCTTCTCCGAATCAAGCGACAGAAGCCAGGCCGGTAGGTTCCAGTGGTGGGCTTTCCCCACCAAATGTGCGATTCTACGCATGATGTCCGCCCCCTGACGGTTGCGGATGAAGCCAACTTGGTCTGGCTCCACAAGACTAGGCATGTGGGGGTCTAGACATTTTGCAAGTATTTTGGTGTAGATTTTAAGGTCAGAGTTCAACAGAGCTATGGGACGATAGGAGGCACATAATGTGGGGTCTTTCCCCGGTTTGGGTATAAGGGATATTTCTGCCATAGCCATGGAGGGTGTCGGCCCGTTCGTGTCCCAGAAGGAGTTGTACAGCCGCAAGAGGTGGGGCTGGAGATGTACCTGAAACATGCGGTAAAAGGTCAGCGGCAGGCCATCCGGGCCTGGTGTCTTTCCAAGACGGAGGTCTTTTAGCGCTGCCGTCAATTCCTCCGCAGTGAGAGGACCCTCTAGATTTTTGGCGTAGTGGGGATGTATTCGGGTCCAGGAACACTGGTTTAGAGCGTCATTAATGAGGTCCTGTGATGGTACGTCTGCCGTGTAGAGGGCAGCATAATAGGCCCTAAAGGCCTCGCATTTGGCCCGCTCTGGTGGCCCTCACTCCATACGGCAGTTGTATATTAGCTATGTGGGCCTTCGCTGCCCGCGCTCTCAGACGCTTCGCCAGCAGGTTGCCCACCTTATCTCCCCCTTCAAAGAACCACTGTTTTAAGGCCAGCAGGGATCTCTCAGCTGCACAGAGTGCGGAGTTGCCCCCGGAGGTTCGCAAGCCGCTGCCGAAAAGCAAGTGAGGGGTGCTCCCGGTCTTGCTTTTCTACTATTTTAATGTCCTTGGAGAGATTATCCTCTAGGAGTCCGACCTCGAGCGCTCGGGCAATCGAAAGAGAGGTGATGTGGCCAGGTATATCATTACTCGCGAAGTAGGAGTGAATGGCAATCCGTATGCTTTCCATATCAGATAGGTCCCACAGGACGTTCGGCGGCAGGCGCCACCGGGGGACACGGGTGAGGCAAGCAGCCGGGTCATGCAAGAGAAGCTCAACATGGGCATGGTCAGAGAGCGATATGTAATGTAAATGTAATGTAACGGGGTTCTTGTATAGTGCCGCCTTCACTTCAGGGAGCATGTTGGCGCTTAGATAGACAAGGCAGGGATGACAGGCCGCATTGAGTCAACTTAGGGTAAGGTCAGGTATATCAACTCAGACTAGGCTTTTGCATTGTACGTCGGATAGGGTATATATCCATGTTTTGAGGGTCTTCCTGAACGCTATCTCCGATGTGATTTGACGGAGGGGCGGGGGTAATTTATTCCAGGCTTTGGACCCCAGGACCGCCAAAGCCTTTCCTCCTTTGGTTTTTTGTGTGAATTAGGGGATGGTAAGGAGGTTAGCTTTTACAGATCTAAGATTACGTGAGGGAGTGTAGTGTTTGAACATGCTCTAAATGTAGCTGGGTCCTCTTCCGTGATAGGCCCTGAAAGTGATTAGGAGGATTTTAAAAAGAACCCTTTTATGTATCGGCAACCAGTGAAGGGTGTCTATTGCCGCTGTGGCTGACGACCTACTATTCCATCTCAGCACCAATCTTGCAGCTGCATGTTGTACCATTTGCAGCTTATGGCCAACCATCTTATTTGTCCCTGCATAAAGGCTGTTGCAGTAGTCAAGGCGTGATGTAATTAGTGCTACTGCCACAATTTTTCGTGCTGTAAGCGGTATCAGGTCGAAAAACTTTCTTAGTCCTTTTATGATACCGAAGCAGGTACCTGCCACAGCTACTGCTTGTTGTTTAAATGCTAGGGAGGGATCAAATCTGATCCCTAGATTTCTAACTGACGTGACGGTGTTTGGGGGGACGGCTGCATCTTCCGGCCACCATAAAATGGGATTAAACTAATTGTCTTTCCTATATGGCAGAATCTCAGTTTTCACCTGAATTGCATTTCAGATGGTTGTTGCTCATCTATTGAAACGTAGCTTTGAGGCAGTTTTTGAGCTTCATTTCAGCCGCACTGGTGTCGTCATCTAGTACCAGGATGAGCTGCGTATCATCCGCATAAGAGATGGTATTAATTTTAAAGGATGATATAAGTATGAGCAAATTGACAAAATTGAGGGACTGGTTTTTTGTGTTAAGGTATCCGCATCTATATCTTGCTCAGGGCTCTTGATCTATCGCCCCCCTGGCTCCAGTATCACCCATCTGCCGGCCCTGGCGGATTATATCATTCAGACCAGTACCTGCTATGCTAATTTTACAGCCTTAGGAGATTTCAATCTGCATGTGGATGATAAGACCAGTTCTCATAGCAACTGTTTTCTCGCAACACTCGCCGCATGCAGTCTGAATCAATTGGTGGAGGGGCCCACGCATAAAGAAGGACATACTCTTGACCTAATCTGTTCTAACCTTGATAACATCTTGGTCACCAATTCCACCCCTGTGATCTGGTCAGATCACTTCCTGATCTCCTTCACGATCGAGCTACCTCAGTCAGATAGGCCAACCATAATCCCTAAGACTTCAGGTAGAAACTGGAGTTGTATCACTTTGGAATCGCTCCAAAAACATTTAAAAGACTCACAGCCCACTCCAGCACCAGACTTGAATTCTCGCATTACCAATCTAGATGACTGGTTAGGATAGGCCATGGAATCTCTCGCCCCATTGAAGCCTATCAAAACCTATAGATCAGAACCATCAGCCCCATGGTATTCTGACGCCCTTCGTCAAGAAAAAGCATCGTGTAAAACTCTAGAACGTGTCTGGAGGCAAAAGTACACTACTTAAAGTAAATTCATCTATAGAGCTGCCTTAAAGGAGTATCGCAAATCAATAGTGGCACACAAAAGGGACTGCCTGGCTAATAGAATCAACAAAGTCAAGAATGGGACTAGAGAGATTTTTAACATTGTTAGATCATTTACGGATCCTCATGCAGTGAACAGGAGAGTGCTAGCCACCCAGCCCTTCTGTGATAAACTCTCTGATTACTTTGAAGACAAAATAGAAACCATATATGCCTCTTTCCCCACCACCAACAGCCCCAAACAGAGCGAGGACGAAGATACTCTGATCGAGTTACCCCCCGCCCTTTTTGAGTTCAAAGTTGTATCAGAAGAAGTCACTCTTGCTGAATTACAGAAATGTAAATCCGGATCCCCCAATTATCCTATGCCGGCCAAACATATAAGACACTGGCAGCACTCCTTAACCCCCTTTTCAACTCCATCTGGAATGATTCCTTGAAAACAGGAAAGTATCCTGACAAATGGAAACATGCCTCTCTTATACCTATTCTTAAGAAACCTAATGCAGATCCGGACAACTCTAGCAACTACAGACCGATATCCCTCCTGCCTGCTCCGGCCAAGGTCCTGGAAAAATTGGCGCATTTCCAACTTGCCAATTACATAGAAGCTAATGGACTCCTGCATGAGACACAGCACGGTTTCCGTTCTGGTCACAGCACGGAGTTGGCATTGATAGAAATGGCAGACACAGTGAGATGGACACTGGACCAGGGATCGAGGGCGGTGTTGGTGCTGCTAGATCTTTCGGCAGCATTCGACACCGTCTCTCACAAGATCCTACTGAAAAGACTGTCCACTCTAGGTATAGGGGGTACTGTACTAAAATGGCTTGCCTCTTTTCTTTCAGAACGCACTCAGCAGGTATTCACTCCCCCTTACACATCTCTTGCCAGACTACTTAAGTGGGGAGTACCCCAGGGCTCCTCCTTAAGCCCGCTTCTTTTCAATGTCTACTTCACCCCACTAGCTGAAATGATTGCGCAGGCTGGGGTCAAAACTACTTCCTATGCAGATGATATCCAGCTCCTGTTTACCTTTAAAGAGCCCACTGCCAAGGCCTTCGATCTTATGAAAACCTGCCTTAGGAACATATCTAGATGGATGTACTCTAATTCCCTTAAGCTAAACGCCGAGAAAACAGAGGTTCTGTTTTTCAACACACCATCCCCACTATCATCTAATCTGTGGTGGCCGGATGATTTGAGCCAAGCGCCCGTACCAAAAAACTCTGTACGTAACCTCGGGGTGTGCTGGGATAACCAGCTCACCTTTGAAGTCCAGGTGCAAAAAGTAGCAGGTTCCGGTTTTGCTAAGATCAGAACAATAAAAAGACTCATCACTTATTTGCCCACTGACTGTCGAAAAACAGTGGTTCATGCCCTGATAACTGCCCATCTCGATTATGCCAATGCATTATATGTAGGCATTACGGCCGATCTCTGTAACAGACTTCAGCGGGTCCAAAACGCGGCAGCACGTTTGGTGGAGGGTATTCCTCCCAGACATCACATTACCCCGCATCTTCGTAAACTGCACTGGCTGCCCGTTAGTAAAAGATGTCAATTTAAAGCCATGACACTGGCCTACAGGGCTTCACAGGGCAAAGGCCCGGCCTATCTTAAAACCTGCCTACGTCCTTATCATAATTCCAGGTCATTGCGCTCAAACTCCCAGTCTCTTCTAGTCACCCCTAGGTTTAAGAGAACTCGAAAAGGAGGTAAAACCTTTGAAGTTTGCGCTTCTCAACAATGGAATAAACTTCCTCTGTCCCACAGAGCCTGTCCATCTGAATCTCTATTCCGAAAGGCTCTTAAAACTCATCTTTTTGATCTGTAATCTATCTTATATCTGCCCCCTGCTCCCAGATTCTCTAGCGCCGGGACGCCCCGCTGGGGCAGCTGCGCGCTTTACAAATGACACAAAATAAATAAATATAAGTGCAATCAGGGGGGCCATATATACATTGAAGGGTGTAGGGCTCAGACAGGAGCCCTGCTGTACTCCTGAACTGAGTCGCTTTTCTTCTGACCTAAACTGGACTGAGGTGGTTACTTGTCGCCTATTTAATAGAAAGCTTTTTATCCAGCCCAAAACATTTCCGGCTATCCCAGCCGCGACTAGACGGTCCACCTAGATGGTATGTGAGAATTGGATGCCACGAGCATGTCCCGAATCAGGGCATGAGATATAAACAGATAATCGATGCGTGAGTACCAGCGGTGCACATGGGAGTAGTACGAGAAATTCTGCATCTCTGGAGAGTGGTACCGCCATGTGTCCATCAAGCCAAATGTCTGCTATCTGTTTCCGGAGAGTGGCTGACTGGGTCCCCGCCCCATTCGAGGAGGCTTCTCTGCGGTCCACCCTAGGGTCCAATACTAGATTAAAATCTTCCCCCAGAATCAATGAGGGGTCTCCCTGCGGCACGTGATCCCGCAAGAGTGCCTGGAGGTGAGGTTCCGTGAATTCTGAACCCGTTTTATAAATGTCATGGTTTCGTTACGAATTCGATAGTAGCGAACCATAACTAGTGAGTACGGCAAGTACGAGTGATTTCGCTATGTTAGACTGATGGATTCACTGTGTATTTAGGTATTTCGTTCTGAACCTTGGATTCCATTTTGTGTATGGCAGCCATTTTGTGGTTGCCCTCACATAGGCCGATGACTACGGCCGAACGAGTCTTTAGTACACGTATGCGTTAGCTCAAGTTCGTGCTGACTTTTGGATGAACCGAGTGAGCTGACCTCGTTGCCTGAAGCTGACCTTGTTAGGCCAGGTCCTTGCCCGATAGCTGATCAAGATTAAGGATCAAAGCACAGGACATTGTAGAGTTTGGTATGCACACACACACCCCTTATCCTGCTTCTTATCTGTTTCTGTTCCTTCTTTTGTGGTCTGTTTATGATATGGGTTGTGGTCTTTTATTATGGGTTTGTCCGGCTTGTGCAAGAAGGAATGTTGGGTTTTCCTGTGTAATTAATGGCGGGCCGGACAATTGAAAAGTGGGTTTGTCGTCATGCGATGCCTTTTGCAATAATGCCTATGATTGGACAAATTGTAAATAGTGGGTGTTTGTCCGGAATGTGATTTTTGGCATAAAAGAGGATGATTTGTCTTGTAAATTTGAGCAGGTCTCCGACGAATATACCTGTGTTGTACTTCGTGGACTTCTGTTCCTGGTTGCAGCCAATAAATTCGATCTTTGACGCCACCGAGAAGTTCCCCGTGTCTCTGTATTCTGAGACAGGTGAACCGAAGACTTTGGGCGTGCCCCTGGCGCCGCTGGGTTCTAAAACCCGGTTCATCAGTTGGCGCCCAACGTAGGGTGACTTCAGTGGTACCGGTCCAAGCCAGAAGATCGTGAGGAGCTTCGTGAGTAAATTCTGGAAGAGGGCCCCCACTCTATCGACCCCGGCATGTCGAATGTGGAATGTAGGTTTTTGCTGCGAGGCTTCCCGCTTTCCTGGCGGCTACGAAGGACTGCTGTCCTGACTGTTGCCCTGTCTTGGACCCCCTTTGTGATGATTTGTATGGCGAGACGATAGACGGGTCTTCGGATGACGTGACTGATACCTTAGTTAAGCATAAGTGGGTCGCTACCAGTCCTTTGTTTTTGGTTCCTTAGGTCTTTGATTTGTTCCTTGCAAGCACCAAAGCAGAGGGACTCGTACATTTGCGAGACTATCGTTTTTGGTAATCCCTTGAAGTTTGAAGCTAGATTAGTGAGTGAAGATGCCTGGTTTTAGCAAAATTAGAAAGATCTTTTGTTGTGGTTGTAATAGGGATTCCCGATTGGAGGACTCGTGTCCAATACCTCCGGTTGGAACTCCGACTTATGAGCTCTATTCTAAACATGGCCTGGGCCCCATTACTTTTAATGAAGTAAGGGTCCGCTATACTAGGAAAGATGGTGTCTTACGATGGCCCCAACATGGTAGTTACGATACCAAGAGTTTAAATAATTTGGAAACTGTACTATTTAGGAAGAAAGCCCGGCCGGCGATGTTTGACTCTTTCCGCCTTTGGAGTAAGGAAGCCAAACAACGAGAAAATAAACAAGCTAACAGAGATAAGAGAGAAAAGGGTATATCGATAATGCAAGCTGCTAGGCAGTTTAAAGATAATGAAGTAGATCAAGCGATTGAGGAGTTGCATAGGCAACATAATATGGCCATCGATAAATGTTATCCAACTTTGCCACCTCTTCTACAAGGTGCAACGAAGGACCCTGAAAGGGATCCTTTGATGTCACATTTGTTGAGATTACCACCCCCTTATGTGCAGAGTGCTACGGCACCTCCGCAACCTCCAGTTGTTCAGCCTACTGTTGTTGCTCAGCCGCCAGCTCCTATCAGCTGGTTCCTCCTCCTCTGGCACAGCCTTCTCTAGGGCCGCCGGATTTGCTATCAGTTCTGCCTCAAACTCCTTTGTCTTCTTCTCCTGTACTTGCGACTTCTCCTGCTACTACTTCTACGTTTGTTTTATCTCAAAACACTTTTTCTCCTGTCCTTATGACAGCTTCTCCTTCTGTTCGACAAAGAATGACTGATACTGTTACTGGTCTTTTATCTCCTTTCTTTGGGTCATTAAGTGTGACCCCTGTTTCTGCACATAAACAATTACGTAGCCAGCTTCCTAGTCCCGAAGAATGGGCAGTGTTAGATCTTTTGACTCGAAGATGGGTTTCGAATGCCTCGAGATATAATCTAGAGTCAGTTATGGATGTCTTCCAGCAATGGGAAGCACCGAAGCAAAGGTACGTTTTCAATGTTATGTGTACTTTCCTCCGTGAGGAATGGGAAGATAGTGAGTTGGGTCAGATCCCATTGGAGTTACTCAATATACAGTCCGAGTTTGCAAAAGGGACGATGTGGGTCCGGGTGTCGAGAAAGCATTTTTGACATTACTTGCGTTTAGGAGCGAGTTTCCTTCTCAGCCACTGTTTGAGCCTGATCCTTCAGTTAGGAGAAAAGTGAGACAATATCCCATGAGAGAAGTTCCTCCGGTATGGAAAGAGGAAGTTGTGGCTAATCCTAATCAGGGTATTCAGGGTGTACCGGATCGTTTTCAGCGTGTGTGGGTACATGTCACGTGGAAGAGAGCTGACGTTTTGGCTCTTAAGCAGACTTTACCTGATCCCCGTAAGAATCCAGCAGGGTATTACAAGGAGTTGTCACAGACAGTTGACGCATGCATCATAAATTTAGCTGACATAGACATATTGTTGGGTAACGTGGTTCCTCAGCCTTTGTGGGCGAAGATTCGTCATGAGAATCATGCGCAAGAGTTAGGTGATACATGGGTGAATATTGTTGCTGCGGATGGTAGACAGGGTGGTGGAGCTAAACCTGAGCCTTTAGTTGCGGAACCCCCTGGTAGGATCATTACTTTCATGAAGACTTTGATGCCTGCTATGCGAGTGAATTGGGAAAAGTTAGCCGCATGTAAGCAAAAGAAGGACGAAAGTGTATCTGATTTCTTCACTAGGTTTGAAGAGACTTTCATAGATCACAGTGGTCAAGATATGAGTACGGAAGGTGGCCAAAGGTTGTTCGTAGATAAGTTTGTTCATAATTTGCTCCCCGAGTTGTGTAACAAGTTGAAGGACTCCGAGAGTTCATGGGCTGTTTCTTCTTCGGCCCAGATATTGGCTACTGCACAGTACTACGAGAATAGAGATAAAGAGGAAAAAGAGAAAGCAGAGAATAAGACTAAAGAATTAAAGACAAAGGTTCTTATAATCAGCATGAGTTTCAGCAACCTCAACAGTTTCAGAGCGGGTCGAAGAAGCCTGATTCTTTTCAGCAGCGAATTCCAGTTGGTCCTAATCAGTGTGCATATTGTAAGGAAGAAGGTCACTTCAAGAATAGTTGTCCGGTTCTGTTACAGCGTACGAATGGTGCGTCTGGTGTGAGAGGTCGAGGTGTTCAGCAAGTATCTAGGGGTAGAGGACGTGGTGTGTTCCCCCAGAATGGACATTCCATTCCCCCACAGAATTCTATGAATTGCTTTGATCAACAGAATGTTGCGTCTGGTCGGTCGACTCAGTACTATGCTGATGACTACTATGTTGAGAGTGAGAATGCTGACGGTAATGATTGCTAGGACAGCCATGGACAAAGAGAGGGAGTAGTGTTGGTTCCAGTAGACCAGAGTGGACCTTATGTTGCAGTACTTACATCAGGTGTGGTAGAGCCTTTTCTTTTGGATACTGGTGCAGCGAAGAGTTCTATCATGCACTCTAAACTCCCTGGCGCACCTTTGTCTGGCTTAACGAATGTTTCGGTAGGATTCACTGGCGTTCCAGTTCGTAATCCAATTTCTAGTCCTTTGTCTCTTTCTATAGGGCCCTGTGAATTGGAAGCACCCCTCATTTTAATGACAGGTTGTGGTGAGAATTTGTTGGGTTTGGATTTGTTGAAGAGATTGCATGCGACATTGCATTGTTCTCCTTCGGGAGTACAGCTTACATTGGGTAAGAGAGTGATCTCTCCGATGTATTTGTCTTAAGATCGGCTTCCACTGGAATTGCGTTCTCTCCCTGATACTCTTTGGGCTACTGGTGCTAATGACGTGGGTCTTTTGGAGATTCCTCCTTATGTTGTGACGCTGAAAGCAAATGCTAGATTGCCACGTATTCCCCAATATAGGATTTCTAGCGATGGTGAAAGACCGCTTTTAGCGATCATCTATGATTTAATTGAGAAAGGTGTGTTTGAAGAAACGAGAGGTAATGTGTGTAACAGTCCTGTTTTGCCTGTTCTGAAGCGTACTGACTCTTCTCAACCGGCTGTGTATAGGTTTTTACTCAGACATGAGTCCCTTGCTCACTGCACCATCAGGATTCAAGCAAACCGGGCCGAAGACGGCTGTAATGCCAGAAACCGGTCCCCGGAAGCTTGTTTCCTTCCCAGTATAAGAATTGGCTTGGTAGTTTGGTCTGCCCTGCTCCCATGATGCACTGGGCCAGGGACAGACTAATTTGCATGTAGCCAGCTTCTGAGCTGGGATGGTGCAGTGAGCTAAAAACGGTGATGGATCAAGCCCTGATCTCTTGACTGGGTATGAGTGTTCTGTTTAATTCAGATACTCTGTCCATCACCACCCCCTTTTCTGAATCGTTTTGTCCACCATAAGCGTGGAAGGGTATACTCAGATGTGAGTCCCTTGCTCATTGCACCATCAGGATTCAAGCAAGCCGGGCCGAAGACGGCTGTAATGCCAGAAACCGGTCCCCGGAAGCTTGTTTCCTTCCCAGTATAAGAATTGGCTTGGTAGTTTGGTCTGCCCTGTTCCCATGATGCACTGGGCCAGGGACAGACTAATTTGCATGTAGCCAGGTTCTGAGCTGGGATGGTGCAGTGAGCTAAAAAACGGTGATGGATCAAGCCCTGATCTCTTGACTGGGTATGAGTGTTCTGTTTAATTCAGATACTCTGTCCATCACCACCCCCTTTTCTGAATTGAAGTATAATCCTGGCAAGGGAGCCCCAACCCCAGCTAGTCATTTTGCGCCTCCGACATATCCGTTCGAGGTGTTGCAATTGGATTTTATCCACATGGAGAGATGTTATAATTTAAAATACGTCCTTGTGGTTGTCTGTGCCTTTTCAAGATGGGTAGAGGCGTACCCCCTAAAAGATAATACTGCCTTATCCACACCAAAAGTCTTGCTCAAGGAATTTTTCCCTAGATTTGGTTTGCCAAGGATGGTCTGGAGTGATAATGGAAGTGAATTTGTGGGCCAGATTATGAAGAGAGTGTGTGAAGGTTTGGGCATTAGGCAGAAATTCCATGCTGCGAATCATCCCCATCAGCTGGTTTATTCGAATGCTATAATGGCACTCTGAAGCTGAAATTAGCGAAGGTTCAGGCGAGTTCTGGTCTCCAATGGCCCGATGCTTTGCCGTTGGCACTTTTGTCAACTAGAACTACAGTGCATTTCCGAGTAGGCCTTAGTCCATACGAAATCGTATTTGGCCGCCCGGCTAATGTATGGGGAGTGCCGAGGCCAATGAAATTCAGTGATATTGAATATCCTGTGTTGATTGATTACTTGTATGACCTGACGGCTAAATTGTGTGTCTTACATCAACAGGTTCATGATAACCTTCCACAAGCATCTGAAGATCCTGGACATGCCAATAATCCTGGAGACTGGGTTCTAGTGAAAAATTTTCAACGGACCAAGAATGATCAGCCCCGTTGGATAGGACCACACCAGGTGCTTCTATCAACACGAACATCAGTGAGAGTCCACGGCAAGAAGAACTGGATCCACGGCGTACATTGTAAGAGGGTTCCTTTACCTCTGCCGTACGACCAGTGGGTCCGGGAAGGTGTTGGTGATTCAGAGACAGAAACAGTGCCAAAATTCATGCCGTTTAGTGACGCACGTTTGGTTGGGACAAGGTCTGAGCGAGAGGACGACAAAATTTTGCAAGCAGCTGTTCCTCCGCCTTTAAGATTGTACACCACTGAGTTGTTGTTCCGAGATCAAACAGTGTCTGGTAAAGGCCGCTATAATTTGCGACCAAGAAACAATGAACTAATAAAGAAATGATTCCTTTTTTTTTTTTAAACTGCACTCTCTCATCCGAAAAGCTGTTTTGTTCTATTTTTCTTTTTCGAACCGCTATCCAGATTCAGCTGTACGGTCGCGGGATCAAGACTTGGAGTGTCAAGCCGTGTAGATGCAAGGTCAACGGTTCTGGTATGTTCTAGGGCGTTCCCTGGACCTACAGACGTACACCTGAGCGAAGAGAACCAACTGCCGCGAACAGCACGGTTAGAGGATGGAGTTTTTTGTGATCGAGAGAGTTGTTGCAGAAATGAACTTTAAGACAAAAGTGTGTAAATTGATTCGTAGAAAATGTTTTTTAATAACGTGTTTTCTGGTGTTTCTTAGCATGACGTTGTTTTTGGTGGGTTGGATTGTTTTCACTAGCCAATTGACGTTTGCACCCACCTCACAACCTATGTCTTTTCCTACTACTACTTCTTTGCATTCTTTCCATACTTTACCTGAACATGAATTAGTTAGAAGATCAGAGTTCGTAAACAATTCCTTTGTGGAGCTTTTGCATCAGCATCAGTTAGTAGTGAACACCACTAATTGTTGGGTGTGTGGTCTTATGCCGCATACTGCGGATAGAGGTATCCCCTATTTGGTTCTGCCATTCAGTTAAAATGGGTCTGCATGGGCGTATCAGACGATGTTTATTTATGCCCACGAAGTCTATCCCCTGCGTTCCATGAAAGACAACTTGAGTAATAGTGCCTTAGTGAAGGGAATAAGAGATATGATCAGAGATATCGATACATATGGGACTATTCCTAAGGATGAGGCATTAGCTTATATCGGATGGAACGTGACTGGATATAGTGTTAGTCTGAGTGAAAAGCAGAGACGAAAAAGTCACCTCCGATTTGGATCGTACCCCATTGTGGTCATTTTTGTCTGCAAGGTAGTGGCAAGAATCTGAGAGCTCAGTTGGGGAAGAGTGTTTGTACACAGACGTATGTTTTTGCGTCCCAGACTTCCCCACCGTTTTTAGCAGCTAAGGGCACATATTTTATTTGCTATGACAGAGCATATACATGGTTGCCCCCTGATTTTTCGGGAACCTGTTATGTTGCGTATTTGCTACCCCCTACGTATACTGCAGCCGCAGATTACCACCGAACGAGAGTTGTTAGAGGTGTCTTCGATCAGGAAGATACCACAGGACAAGAAGTGGGAGACTTTCTCAAGGGTTTCCTACCGTTTTGGGGACCTATGGCTAACAGTAGAAATATACAGCAATTGACGAGAGTGGTTGAGTCCACCATAAATGAAACTGCCGGTGCCCTTAGTAATTTGACTGCCGAGCTTCAATCGGATCGTCTTATGACATTACAAAATCGTATGGTTTTAGATATCATACTTGCATATTGAGGTGCAGTATGTAAAATGATCCAATCAAGTTGCTGCGTTTTCATCCCAGACAATGCTCCTACAGTATACCAGGCCATTTCTAAGTTACACAGGGTCTCCGAGTCTATACATGTGGACGAAGGAGACTGGTCGTTGACTGGATGGTTTTGGGAATTGTTATCCACTTGGGATGGAAGATTCTGATGATCATTGGGATGGCTTTTCTCGTTTTGTCTCTGTGTACAGTGTGCTCCTGCTATATGTGGCCTTTGTGCTACTACGTGTGTAAGGAGACCTGTCTCGAGAGAAGCACTGAGTAATAGGATGATGCTCCAGCAGCATCTTGATGATCTGATGAATATTGACATTGATTCAGATACAGACTGAGTGATTGCCTATGTAAGGGCAAAAGGAGGGTCTGAGGTTCCGTGAATTCTGAACCCGTTTTATAAATGTCATGGTTTCGTTACGAATCGATAGTAGCAAACCGTAACTAGTGAGTACGGTAAGTACGAGTGATTTCGTTATGTTAGACTGATGGATTCACTGTGTATTTAGGGATTTCGTTCCGAACCTTGGATTCCATTTTGTGTATGGCAGCCAGTCAGTCAAGATATCTTTATTCGACTTTTTCCAAGTCATACAAAGAGAACATAAAACAGATAAGACATAGCATAAAATTCATGTAAACAGATAAGTATTACAAAAGTTCTAAAAACAGTGATTTAAGAAGGCGAGATTTGACCAGCAGCATTCACCCTTACTGCGGCCACTAAAAAATTTGCGATGCAAAATGCTGTCCGTGGATTTAGAGCTAGTTGTAAATAAAGCAGCGCCGGACGCACCTGAGTAAACCCCAATTCTCTCAGGATAGGCAGCAGATATTTTTTCCTCGGCTCCTGGTATTGGCTACAGAACATTACAAGGTGCATAGTGTCCTGCAACGAAAAGTCGTCACAAATGCAAGGTGGGGCTAACTCGGGCTTCATCCATTTTTTAAAAGCAGAGGAACCCAGGTAAAAATGTATCAGGTTAAACCTGAACTTCGTCAGTAAAAACCTGTGGTAGGGATATGTAACAAAGCACAAATAAGGGGCCAAAGATGGTGCGCTGACCAGGAGGTTATGTGCCCTAACTGAGGGTTTTAGTAATTCAACATCCTCGCGGCTGGCTGCCTTCTTTTCCAAAAATGCCTTTTTTATATGGGCGATATCTGATGCCTTAATTTTTTCTGGGTATAGAAAAAGTTCTGAACGGTCTAAATCAGCAAATGATTTGTCTAAATAGGACAACCATGGTATGCTCTTATATTTATCTAGGGAGAGAACGTCTTTCAAGATGGTGTGGTTCAATGGGAGATCCTCATTCAACCATATTTTAAGCCATAAGATCAGTGGGGCTAGGCTTAATAGATCCGTCAGGTAGGATAAGCCCACCTCCTGATGTATTGAGTAAGTAGGCACTGACTGGGGTAAGGAGAGGAGTGATCTAATAAATTTATTTTCCGCTCTCTGTATGGGTTCAAGGTTTACATACCCCCATATCGGAGATCCATAGAGAGCTATGGCCACGGGTTTGCACCTATAGATTTTTAAGAGGGCTTCCATTGGCCTTGCCCCCAGCTTGCCCGCAAATCCAAGGATTGCTAAAGAAGACCTAGTTACTGCCAGTCTTTTTGCTGTTACCTGGGGCCCCCATGTTCCCTTATTATCAAACAAAACTCCCAAATAGGGGAACGTGGTGACATTTGATACTGGAACCCCACTGCAGAGAAATGTTTTATGGCATTTTTTAAAGCGCTCACGCCCCATAACCATCGTGTGGGATTTTGACACGTTCACCTTCAAGTCCAATTTGTCCATGAAGGAACCAAAGGCGTCTAATAGATGCTGCAACCCAATGCCAGTGCGAGCGATCAGTACCGCGTCGTCCGCGTACAGGAGAGCCATTTTGTGGTTGCCCTCACATAGGCCGATGACTACGGCCGAACGAGTCTTTAGTACACGTATGCGTTAGCTCGAGTTTGTGCTGACTTTTGGATGAACCGAGTGAGCTGACCTCGTTGTCTGAAGCTGACATTGTTAGGCCAGTTACTTGCCCGATAGCTGATCAAGATTGAGGATCAAAGCACAGGACATTGTAGAGTTTGGTATGCACACACACACACCTTATCCTGCTTCTTATCTGTTTCTGTTCCTTCTTTTGTGGTCTGTTTATGGTATGGGTTGTGGTCTTATATTATGGGTTTGTCCGGCTTGTGCAAGAAGGAATGTTGGGCTTTCCTGTGTAATTAATGGTGGGCCGGACAATTGAAAAGTGGGTTTGTCGTCATGCGATGCCTTTTGCAATAATGCCTATGATTGGACAAATTGTAAATAGTGGGTGTTTGTCCGGAATGTGATTTTTGGCATAAAAGAGGATGATTCGTCTTGTAAATTTGAGCAGTCTCCGACGAATATACCTGTGTTGTACTTCGTGGACTTCTGTTCCTGGTTGCAGCCAATAAATTCGATCTTTGACGCCACCGAGAAGTACCCAGTGTCTCTGTATTCTAAGACAGGTGAACCCGAAGACTTTAGGCGTGCCCCTGGCGCCGCTAGGTTCTAAAACCCGGTTCTTCAGAGGTAGGAGTTCTGCATCTGATTGGGCGCATAAACAATACACAGTGTAAATAGGCTTCTCCCAATCCCAACACCTGCTCTAATGAAACGTCCATCTGGGCTACGAAAGACTTTAAGTTCCCCCTGCCTAATGCCATTTCTGCACAGAATTGCTACTCCAGCCGTTTTGGTGGTTGCTGTGGCCCAAAATTGAAGTGGATATTTAGGGTGCGCCAGTCGCGGGTTATCTATTTTTAAGAGGTGGGTTTCTTGTAGGAAGATAATTTCAGGGTTGTGCTGGAGAAGATAGCGCCACGTCTGCCACCTAATGTTAGGAGAATTAAGCCCCTTAACATTAAGGAATATGACTTTAAAGGGCAAGGGTGAGCCATAAGTGCGTCTGATCCCAAGTTAGTCCATCATGCCACCATAGGAGAGAGCTTGGGGTAAGGAAGGGACGCGCAGGAGCATATCTGTCTCATTAGGAAGGACACGTTGCAGTCGTGTGGTCACCCCCCGCCACACCTAGTAGATGAGAAAAAGTAGGAAAAAAAAGCTAGGTAGGTAAGAAAGTGCAAGAATGAAGAGTAAATAACCAACAATGGCCAACTGGGCCACATTATTCTGTTCCAGTCACGGGACAGCACGCACCACAAGGTTTGGATGATCCCAGAGATGTCACTCTCACAAGAACAGATGGGGGTCTGCCACCTCTCTCAGTTTCGTCCAGGGGAGGTGCTCCGGCACTGCCTACACTGCAATCGGGGGCTGGGGTGTTGTCCAGATCGCTAGAGCAATCAACAATCCCATCAGGAAGAGAGCACGCTTCCAGAGGCAGGTCTCATAGTCCACTGTGGATGAGTGAGTTAGCTATCACAGGGTGGGTGGGCGTGAGGCTGTTTCTGTTTTATACCCCTCTAAGGACCTTATGTGCTCAATGATGTCCTGTTTGTCCTGCAAGGACAATTACTCCTTGAGGGGTGGCGAGCGCCGGGGGCGATGCACAGTGGACCATGACGGTTTGGCAGGTACCAGTGCCGGAAGCAGGGTACGGGTGGGACTGGCAGGCGGTGAGGGTGGAAGTCGGAGCAGTTGAGCTGCTTCTTTGTAGGACCGCATCACTCTATGCTTGGACTCCCACTGAAAGATAAGGGCGAATGGGTGTCCCCATTGATACAAAATGTCCATGCTTATCCGTCACAGGCTTAAAAGCACGTCGTCGTCGCAAGGTTTTAGGCTTCTTTTTCTGTGAAGAAGTGGACCCTGGTTAGAATGTCCAGGAGGATGCCCGGTCTTCCCGCGGTCCCAGATACCTGATGGGCCCGATCCAGGGCCGACGGAGAAGCTTCATCGCCCCCCCAGACCTCATGGAGGAGCTGTGCCACATAAGTCATGATGTCTTTCCCTTCTGCTCTGAGAGGAATCCCCCAGATTCGAGGGTTGTTTCGGTGGCTCCAGTTTTCCAGGTCCTCATGTTTTAGTTGCCATTCTATGTGTTGTTCTTCCAGGGTGACCAAGCGTTGCCAAAGTTGTTCCTGGTCCTCCGTACGGGCATCAACGATCTTCTCCAACCCATCTACTCGGTCGCCAAAGTTGGTTACCCCCTTCCTGAGTTCCCTAACACAGGAGTGTACCTCAGTGCGCAGGGAGCCTATTCAGTCTTTAGCTTGTACATGAATGAAGCCATGAACGCTTGCGTTACCAGCGGCGAGTCCCCTCTGGTCGGTGGCACCACCTCGGCCGGGGCATATACGTGCCCGCCTTGCCCCACATTGCTGCTACAGGATTGTCTTTGGGGGGTGCCCCCAAGGCGTCCTTGCCCCCTTTAGAGCGTGTCATTGCAAATCGATGGGCGCCTTCAGCGTGCCAGTTACCAAGGGCAGCGAGGGTCCATAGTAGTGCTCACAGGAGTGATTGGTTTTCAAGGAAGCTTGTTACGCATCAGGTACAGGGGTCACCAAGCAGCAGGCTATTCGTGTGTCCGCAGGGTCCTTATTAACTCCGAAGAGGTGGGGAACCCCAATGTAACAGGCCCAAGCATGCAGGCAATCGTGGCTCTTCAGAAGTTCGTAGCAACGCCCGTGCCCTGTGTCACTCGCCAGGCCCACGGCGCTCCCACAAGAGCAGAAGCTCAGCCCTTAGATGCTCAGGATGGTGTCCAACGCAGGCCCAAGACTAGTTCCATTCCAACTTCAAGGGGGCAGGTGGGCCTCGAGATGATTTTTCCAGTCGCTCAGGGCCCAAAACTTCACCCGGGGGAACTGTCGCACAAGGCCCACATCACCACCTTGAGCGCGCGTGCTTATCAGATACTGTTCACAAGATGGCGGTCCAACCTCCAGGGAGCTGTGTTTTCACCTCCCGCCCCACAGCAGCCTCAGGGGACGAATGGGGCTCAGGGCGGCAGACCCAGTTACAGAGGGGCCGCTGCGCAAACTGGGGATGCAAAAGCGCCTACTCCAGGGATCCTCTGTGGCCCAGGGAGGTCCGTGCAGGCCGCGTGCCCACCAGGTGCAACAGGACAGTCTTCAGCACCTCAAGCACCCCAGGGCCAGCCCCTCGCACTCACCAGTGGGGTCTCTTCCGCTGTCCCCTGTCGCGAGTGGCACTCCACTTCCTCCACGTCTAGTTGGCTCCTGCGTGGAGAGGGGAACCAACCCCATCCTCTCCTGCGCGTCAATAGCAACTCCGCACCAGCTATGGAGCAGTCCTCGTGGCCCCAGTCCGCCGCTTGTGCTGTAGCCATTACACTCTATGTCCCTGTCACTCCGCCACCCTGGTTGGTGCTGGTTGCGTCTCCCGGGCTCTCCGGGTACAAGGGCAGATAACGCCGCTCCTCTGGGACTCCTCCGCTCAGAAGCCCCAAAATTGTGGGCTTCTCTCGCTGGGATGTGGAGCTTGTCGATGCCTGCCGGCAGTGTTTATGCGTCACCTGGGGAGATCCACTGCGGCTGCTGAAATCCGGGGTCCAGCCCCCATCAGGGCCTACGTCTCAGATGTGCCTGGCGGTGTGTTGCAGGCTGGGCCCCGTCGAGCCAAGCGAAAGCTGCCCGTCTCGTCAGCCTCCGGGGGATGCTACCGGCGCGGCCTGTAGAATGCCGCCCAAGTCCGCCTCTGATCACTTCTTTTATGTCAGGCAACCAAGTACTTGTGTGCGCCTGGGCTCCCTGCGGCAAAGTCATCCGATTCCGCCTCAATGGGGCCCAGGGAGACCTCCAGGACACATGGAGGGTTCCATTGGAGGCACCACAAAATAGCAGGCGGCTCATTATTTCGGCCACTCCTCCACAACACCTGCACTCCAGTCGTCTCCAGGTAGGTTTCCGCTCAGCAGAGCGCACCCCTCAGTGTCAGCTGCTCGGACCACCCCCCGGGGGAGGCGGCGATGGCCCCCAGCTCCTCTATAATAGCTTAATAAAGTAGCGGCCGGCCAGAGCTCTCTCGACGTACGTCTTACCACATTGCTGGCAAGACACGCCCCCATGTATCTTGTTTACCTAACATATAAGTAGGCTTTCCGGTTTTCAGTTTCTATTTTTGGTAAATTCTGGTGGGGTTTTTTCAATACCTTAAAAAAACTGTGTTTATCAGTTGTTGCACATTTTCGCGCCATTAAAAACAACAGAAACTGTTTTTTCCGGTGTTTATGGTATTTTAATTACATTTTAATTATTGATTGCTTTCTTCACTGATAGTGTATCTGTATTGATAGAGTTTACTCAGGGTATATGAGGTCCAAGTACATTTTTACTGCACCAGAATGGACTACAAAGTCAATCCAAAATTCATGAAACAACATTCTGTTCCAACCGTAGCGCAAAGCAATTTCAAAATATTCAGCAGGCTATGTACTCAGTTAAACATCATTTTTTATTCCATGTAACTCCAAATATTATTTCCATTTAATCATTCTTTCCTCTATTCATGTAGAGGGCTGCATGTATCCCCATATGTTTCAAATGTTACAGGTATGCCTACCGGGGCCTTTTCCTGCAGCAGGTGGTTCTAAACAATTCATCCTGGGCAGCTTGGTTCATAAAAACCCAAAGCATTTCGACCTATTATGGAAAGAATGATGAAATTGAATTAATAAAAATGATTATTAACTGAGTACTTAGCCTGCTGAATATTTTGAAATTGCTGTGCTATAAGCGGTTGGAACAGAATGTTCTTTCTTGAATTTTGGATTATCTTATTTGCGCAGCTCGGGCAATGCGCAGCGCTTGTCTACACGCACACTGTGTTGCCTAGGAGCATTTTTAAGAAATTGGATTGTCTAACAAAAGGGCTGCCATCCTCCTACTACAAAGTCAATATCATTCTTCATTAACTCTGAAGATTGTAAAGATGCTTTCAGCATACCATCTAGCAAGTGGCAAGGGTCTCTTACAGGGAAGCAGTTCAGCTCAGGTATCAATTTTGACAGACCATCATACAACTTTTTCACATACGTAGCTGAATCACTGCAAATACAACCAATATCATTCCAATATATGTTGAACTTGGTAGGAACTTTTTTCAGCAGCATTCCAAGTGACACTGCGTTCCATGTTTACCAAACAGCTGGCGTCATGTTTTCACCACTATCTCAGATGCTTGGTGACAACAATCTTTTCACATATACCTGTCACTGCATCTTTCTTTGAATGTTTAAAGCTTGGGGTGTTTGGCAATTCACTTACAATCAACACTGACTCACTAGAAAAGGGGGCTGATGTATCACAGTATTTCACCCATTCTCTGTCTGTGGGTAAACGTGATGGTACATATTAGGAAAGATTCTTATGAAACCAGCCATTTTACCTATCAGTGAAAGCAAATTTAGCCAAAATATCAAATATGATTTAAATATTTCCTGATTCTCTACAGTTTATAAAATAACTAATTGAGACCTACAACATGCTTCTAAACACAGTATCTTTAGACCAAAGACCACAAACATGAAAAAAGCAGAAGGAAGAAGAGACCATGTTTTAGTGACATCCCTAAACAACAAAACTCAAGCAGAATAATCTTACCCCAGTCTTTCTTCATGCTACCATGTATAACAAAGTTACATTGTATTGGCCCTTTCACTCATCTTTTCCTTTCTTTGAATGGCACTTAGTTTGTGGTTGCAAAGGTGTTTTTGTC